>NW_012098098.1:4687919-4707346 GCF_000951045.1 Mandrillus leucophaeus
TGGCGCGATCTCGGCTCACTGCAACCTCCACCTCCTGGGTTCAAGCGATTCTCCTGCCTCAGCCTCCTGAGTAGCTGGGATTACAGGCAGGCACCACCACACCCAGCTAATTTTTGTATTATTACTAGAGATGGGGTTTCGCCATGTTGGCCAAGCTGGTCTCAAACTCCTGACCTCAGGTGATCCACCTGCTTTGGCCTCCCAAAGTACTGGGATTACAGGTGTGAGCCACAGTGCCTGGCCTATCTTCGGGACTTTTGATGTTAAGTACATACTATACACAATATTGTTATCGTGAATATTTGGCCAGGAATATGCTTAAACACTGGGGTTTTCTTAGAGAAGCTGGCCAAATGTCTAATTACAGTAAATAAACTACACCATAATGACCATTTTGGTTCCCACTATAACATACAACTCCCTGAGATGGGCCATTCAAAGCAGTGAGCACGTTCAAGCAGCTCTTTATAGCCCTCTGGGGATACTAGCCACAGTATAGGTTCAGTTTCAGACCATTAAGCCGTCTAGGATGGGAAAGAACAGGACTTGAAGAGGCCAGAAGGAGCAAGAAACCCCTGGTTGAAAACAAGAGTGCATCCAAGGTCCAGAAAGTGTCAGTAAAATCGGCTAGCAGGCTTTGTTTCTGCAGGCACCACAAACTCTATTCCAGGAGTCTTCTTGGGACACCCTACTATGAACAAGGCATTGCTGCTTCAGAGCCAGGGACCCCATCTCTTACTGTCAGCCATGCAACAAAAGATAAGACCAGAAAGGGCTCACCTGGATTGATCACAGAAGACATTTAGGCCAGAAAGTTTCAGATTTACCTTCCACTGCAGCTACGACCAGACCCTCACCCCCAGGCACCTGGTATCTGCCCAACCGAACTTCACGCCTACAGGTGAAGCCTGGCCCAAGCCTGCTTCTCCGGCGAGTTCACCACACGCCTGACTCTCCTTCCCGTGGCTGACCACCACCAGGGGCCAGAGCACGTAAACAACCATTCCACTGACATCCTCCAGATGGACCCGTGAACTTCAAGGCACTGGGCCATCCCAGCCTTCTCTCTGTACAGCACCACATCCTTTTAGCAGCACATGTTCCAGCTAGTATAAAACCCCCCTTTACAGCCACCCTTCCTCAGGGATAATGAATCCTTCCTAGAACACATGGTTCATATTTATTTCTGCAACCCTTGGAGTATATAAAGCAGGCGGTTCTACTTTCAGTAATGGCTGAGACATTGGACCAATCCTCTTGCAGATAACTATAAACTCTGGACAAAGCATAAAAAACAACAAACTGAACAGGACCTAGAACAAGCAGAAACTGGAGGGGGCCTGTGCCCAGAGCAAGCTGAGCACTGCAGGGGTTTCCTGTCCTGGGGCAGAAACTGGTCCTCATCAGAGAAGGAGGGCAGCTAAAGCTCATAGAGAATCCCATAGTCTCACTTAAAAAACCAGAGAGGGGAATTCTGGTAGACAATTGCAGCTGGAAAGCAACGGGGTAAACCTGGAAGCGAGAGCACCCTGGGAGGGGACACCATGCTCTGCACATCAACTCCTTGTGAGCCCTGAAACAGGCAGGCACAGGGCAGGTCCAGGACAGCAAAGTCACACTACAGCAACTGAGCAGAGATTTTAGCTGCTGATAACACAGGAAGAGTATCTGGAGTTTGAGTCCAGCCAAACTGACTGCCTGCTAAAACAAAGCATCATCGATCTTCAGGAGGACAGAACGAAGTCCAGAGTTTCTACAACGGATCACTCACAAAATCCAAGAAGCAATCACAATTAGTAGACATGGAAACAAACAAAAACATAACCTATACAAAAAGGAAAGGGTTAGCTCTGGAGACCAGGCACAGGACACTCCCATGTTGGCAGCACAGACAGGGACTCAGCAGCCCTTACAACAGGGCTCAGGAACAGAAAGGAAAAGGGACTTGGGCTGGACAAGCCAAACGGGTCTCAAGAGAAAAACAGAACTTTTTTAAAAAAGTGGAAATTCCAGTGCCAGGTGCAGTGGCTCACGCCTGTAACCCCAGCACTTTGGGAGACCGAAACAGGCAGATCACCTGAGGTCAGGAGTTCGAGACTAGCCTAGCCAACATGGCAAAACCCTATCTCTACAAAAAATACAAAAATTACCTGAGTGTGGTGATGGGCGCCTGTAATCCCAGCTACTCGGGAGGCTGAGACAGGAGAATCGCTTGAACCCAGGAGTTGGAGGTTGCAGTGAGCCGAGAGCGTGCCACTGTACTCCAGCCTGGGTGACAGAGCAAGACTCTGTCTTAAAAAAAAAGGAAATTCCAGAACTAAAAAATGCTATTTCTAAACGAAGAAAAATCCCGTGGATGAGCTTTAACAGCAGACTGGAGATAACAGAAGACTCAGTGAATCTGAAGATGGATCAATAAAAAGTATCCAACCCAAAGAACAGAGAGAGAAAAAAAGATCTGAAAGGAAAACAATCGAACAAAGGTTCAGGGACAATATCACACAGTTTAACATACCTAGAGCTGGAGTCCCATAAGGAGAGAGAGATTGAGGCAGAAACACATTTTGGAGAAATTATGGCTGAAAATTTCCCACAGTTGGCAGAAGGCGTGAATTTACAGATCCAGTAAGTTCAGGACACCAAATAAGATAAATTCAATAAAACACTTGGACACATCACAGTCAGGCTGCTCAAATACCAAAGACACAGACCATCTTAGAGCCAGCTGGAGAAAAACAACTCGTGAGCACAGGGGAGCAGCCAACAGCGGAGTCCTGGAGGAGAGACAGGGTCTCAACTTCTCTCAAAGTCCCAGAAGAAGCAAGCTGCCAACAAAGGACCTCACATCCAGTGCAAACATCCTTCAATAGTATGGGTGAAAGCGAAACATGTTCTGATAAAAGAAAACGAAGAGCCTTTCTTGCCAGCACACCTACACTCCCGAAAATACTAAAGCGAGTTTGCCAGACTGAAAGGATATGGTAACAAACTGGATCAGTAAGGAATGAAAAGCACCAAAACGGTAAACAGGCCTGGTTCCACTTAGGGGTTGGGGAAAAAAGGTAAATATGTGAGCATATATAAAAGACAATATTTTCCTCGTAATTTTTTTTAAAGGTACATTCACACTGAAGCAAACAACAATTCTGTATATGTTGTGATGTCTATAGCATAGATGTAATATGTACACTTGCCACAGCAAGGACCAGGAAGGCACCTGGTTGCAAGACAGTGGCCAGTTTCTTACACTGCACAAGGCGTGGCACAGTATTAACTCTAAGCAGACTGGAAAGTTCAGTATCTACACTGGTATCTCTTGACCAGTCACCAAAATCATGCAACAGAGGAAGTCAACAGATAAAATGGAATTCCATGAATCTGCTTAAATGAAGTTTTAGAAATGGCAAAACTAATCAATGGTGGATAAGAAACAGAACAGAGGGAAAGAGTGTTTTTGTTTTGTCTTGTTTTTTTGAGACACAGTCTCACTCTGTCACCCAGGCTGGAGTGCAGTGATGCGATCTCGACTCACTGCAAGCTCCGCCTCCCGGATCCATGCCATTCTCCTGCCTCAGCCTCCCGAGTAGCTGGGACTACAGGCACCCGCCACCACGCCCGGCTAATTTTTTTTGTATTTTTAGTAGAGACAGGGTTTCACCATGTTAGCCAGGAAGCTCTCGATCTCCTGACCTCGTGCCTTGTGATCTGCCTGCCTCGGCCTCCCAAAGTGCTGAGATTACAGGCATGAGCCACCGCGCCCGGCCAAGGGAAAGAGTGAAGGTCTGAGGGTGGGGGGTGGAGAAGGTGGCAACTGACTGGAAAACAGCGGGAGGGAATTCTCTGGGCTGACGGTGATACTGCACAAACCCCCATCAAGGCTTACGTCTGTCAAAA
The DNA here is from genome assembly GCF_000951045.1 of Mandrillus leucophaeus. Classification (NCBI taxonomy): domain Eukaryota; kingdom Metazoa; phylum Chordata; class Mammalia; order Primates; family Cercopithecidae; genus Mandrillus; species Mandrillus leucophaeus. Next base: position 4,691,814 of record NW_012098098.1, read on the forward strand.
CTGAAGTGGTGGGCCAGGCACGGTGGCTCATGCCTGTAATCCCAGCACTTTGGGAGGCCGAGGCAGGCAGATCACAAGGTCAGGAGTTTGAGACCAGCCTCACCAAGGTGAAACCTTGTCTCTACTAAAAATATAAAAAATCAGCCAGGCATGGTGGTGCGTGCCTGTAATCCCAGCTACTCAGCAGGCTGAGGCAGGAGAATTGCTTGAACCCAGGAGGCACAGGTTGCAGGGAGCCAAGATTGCTCCATTGCACTCCAGCCTGGGTGACGGAGCAAGACTCCATCTCAAAAAACAACGAAACAAAACAAAACAAAAAAAACATGAAGTGGTGAAAACACTCAGATGACACACTTAAAATAAGTGCATTTCACTAAATGTAGGTTTTACCTTTAAATGGAAAGAAAAAAAGGAACCCCAACAAAATATTGGACTGTGGTACTGAGGACTATCATTTACATACTTGGTGCTGAATGAATAAAAACGAGCCGCTGTGGCCAAGGCAGGGAGAGGAGCTTTGTCACCAAGATCATGGATCCCACCCAGGGCCGGCTGCACACATGGGGCAGCCCCGGGCATCGGCAGAGCCGGCAGAAGCCGGGGAGGAGATCACACTCCCTACTTCTTACCAGCCGCAGAGTCTGGGGCTCTCTTCCTCATCTCATTTCATATTCCTCAGGTTTTTCCTCTCACTTGGAATGATGAAGTCAACATACAAACAATTTTAACTTCACATAATAAAAATAGCCACTAACTAACGTCACCTTTGTCAAATTATTTATACTTAACCTCTCTGTGTCTGTTTTCTCACTGCTAAAATGGGGACAAAAATATAACCTAACCCATGGAGCCGTCATGAGGATTAAATGAAATACGTGCGACGCCCTCAGAGCAGCCTCCTGCACCTGGGAACACTGACACGCCCCCACGGCATCCCCCCGAGCCCGCTGCCCCTCACCGCACACACCTGGGAAAAATGACAAGCCCCCCACCACATCCCCCTGAGCCTGCTGCCCCTCACCGCACACACGAGGGCAACACTGACACGCCCCCACGGCATCCCCCTGCAGCCTGCTGCCCCTCACTGCACACACCTGGGGAACACTGACACACCTCCACTGCAAGGCTGCCCGAGTCTGCTGCCCATCACTGCACCCATCTAGAAATACTGACACGCCCCCACGCATCGCTCTTCCCTGTAGCCTGCTGCTCCTCACCTCCTATCTTTATTAGCAATTGTAAAAGGAAAAGTAACATTGATAAATTACCCTCAATACAGTATTAATGCTATGCTAGTTTAAAAGCCTTACACCTATTTAAACAACCCACACATGTAAGTGCTCTGAGAAATGACACACCGCATGACGTGTGGCACAGTATTAACTCTAAGCAGACTGTGGAAAGTTCAGAATCTACACTGTCATCCCTAGACCAGCCACTAAAATCACGCAATGAAAGAAGCCAACAGATAAAATGGAATTCCATGATTCTGCTTAAATGAAGTTTTAGAATAGGCGAAACTGACCAGTGGTGGAAAAGAAACAGAATCGAGGAAAAGAACAGAAAAAAGGCCTGGGAGTCGGGGTGCGGAGAAGGTGGGAACTGACTGGAAAACGGCATGAGTTCTCACATATGAAAGACCAGGAACTTGGAGTCAGGAGAATCTCCCAGAGGTGGCGTGCAAGTTCTGTGAGTATCTATTTGTGTCCGGGTAGAGTTCACACACCACACAGTGCTTCTCACACAACCCCAGTACTCCATGCTTTCAAAGTATCTCATTAATTTTACTAATTTTTTTTTTTTTTTGAGACAGAGTCTCACTGTTGCCCAGGTTGAAGTGCAGTAGCTCGATCCTGGCTCACTGCAACCTCTGCCTCCCAGGTTCAAACGATTCTCCCACCTCAGCCTCCCGAGTAGCTGGGATTACAGGCACACGCCACCACGCCCGGCTAAATTTTGTATTGTTAGTAGAGATGGGGTTTCACCATATTGGTCAGGCTGGTCTCAAACTCCTGACCTTGTGATCTGCCTGTCTCGGCCTCCCAAAGTGCTGGGATTACAGACATGAGCTATCGCGCCAGGCCAATTTTACTATAATTTGGTTGTCAGCATTATTCTCAAGCTTTTAAATTTTATTAAAATGTCCAAAATAGAGTAGGGGTGAGGGTTGTTCCTCTTCCCCGTACATTAAATCTCTTCCTATTTCAAACAGTTTAATCTTTTTTCAATTCTAGACTATAATACTTCTAAGAATTAGTTCCTATATATACATGTTTTAATTAGAGTCAGTAAGAAACCTAAGGATAGGCCAGGCACGGTGCCTCATCACCTGTAATCCCAGCACTTTGGGAGCCCGAGGCAGGCAGATCACCTGAGGTCAGGAGTTCGAGACCACCCTAACCAACATGGTGAAACCCTGTCTCTACTAAAAATACAAAAAGTAGCTGGGTGTGGTGGCGTGTGCCTGTAATCCCAGCTGTTCATGAGGCTGAAGCAGAAGAGTCGCTTGAACCCGGGAGACACAGGTTGCAGTGAGCTGAGATCGCACTGCCGCACTCCAGTCTGGGCAACAGTGCGAGACTCCATCTCAAAAAACAAAACAAACAAAAACAAAAAAACAAAAAAACCCAGAAACCTAAGGATATAATTTCTTTCTGGTAATTCTACTGATGCTTTTATGCAAATGTCCCAAATAGACAAATGATTCCATAATGCTCCCTCCTTAAGAGTTAATCTGATGTCACTGTTGAAAGTATAAAAGAAATGCAAATGAAACTTTAATTAGAATGAGTAACAGGTTTTCAATTTATTGACATTATGCAACAAACTAAAACAGACATTATGTAGCAAACTAAAACATCAAGGCTTACCATGATTTAAAGTTTTAAAAGCATTAAAGAAATATAATCCAAACAAACTTACTTACAGAACTAAAAATGTTACTCCATGGAAATGAACTCATCCACACACAGGCCTCCACAGGCTCCACAGGAGAGGAGGCCACCAAAGCATCATGATGCCATGTGGCTTCTTCCAAGCTCTCAGCTGACGCATTCACAACCTTGTATGTGTGCAACCCCAGTAACCTAAAGCCCAACTCTTGTGTCACAGAGTTTCTCCCAATGAAAGCTTTTGTATGCCAGTTTCTTCTTTTCTTTTTTTTTTTTTTTTTTAAATAGAGACGGGGTTTCGCCATGTTGCCAGGCTGGTCTTGAACTCCTGGCCTTAGGTGATCCACCTGCCTTGGCGTTCCAAAGTGATGGGGTTACAGGTGTGAGCCAGTGCACCTGGCCTTACATGCCAGCTTTTGAAAAATATAAAATTAAAAATAAGAAAGTAGGGCCAGGCGCGGTAGCTCACACCTGTAATCCCAGCACTTTGGGAGGCAGAGGTGGGCGGATCACAAGGTCAGGAAATCAAGATCATCCTGGCTAACACGGTGAAACCTCGTCTCTACTAAAAATACAAAAAATTAGCCGGGCGTGATGGCGGGCGCCTGTAGTCCCAGCTACTCGGGAGGCTGAGGCAGAATGGCGTGAACCCGGGAGGCGGAGCTTGCAGTAAGCCAAGATCACGCCACCGCACTCCAGCCTGGGCGACAGTGAGGCACTGTCTCAAAAATAAATAAATAAGAAAGTAGAATACAGATGTTAAAATTCAAGTTAAACTTCACTAGAATCTACAGCTACATAATACATATGAAGCAGTCATTGGATAAAGGCAAAAATTAAAAAGATAAAAAGTATGAGTTGGTAACAGGAGTTACTACTGTGGCCACTGAAAAGAAAAACCCGAAGGGAAAAAAGCACTTGTACTACGGCGGCTTTTCATCCACCCAACACCCCCTGCCCCTGGGTTTAACGAATGCTCCATAGGTGAGCCCCTAGTAGGTGGTAGGAACTGCTAGGCTCTAGTGATTTAAAAAGGCCGTCTCTGTCAAAGTCAAACTCTTGGGGGCAGAAATAGAACACAGCACATAAGGTCTAGGATAAGGATGCAACAACCAAATGACTGGTATCGATGAACCAATAATGGGGATAGGGGCATCCGGCGTCCAGTCTGAGAGAACAGCCTCTCCCAGGGCGCAGGAGAGAGAAAGCACAGTGAGGAGGAACTGCGCCCACAGACAGAGGTGTGTACGGACAGGCAGGGGACAGATCACAAAGGCCATGGCACATCATGCTAAGACCTGTAAGCCAGAAATGAGGCTCCTGCATGCTTTTGACCAGGACCATTCCAGTGACACAAGGGAACTGATGTTAGAGGCTAAGAGGGGGCCAGTGAGACCAGAGGGGGTTATGGAGGCAGACCCAGGCCAGGGAGACCAAAAAGGGTTACCAGAAGGCAGACCCAGGCCAGGAGACTAGAATGTTAATGAGGCTAGACCTAAGTCAAGGTCAGAGTTGGGCACATCAGTGTTATTTCTAAAAAGAGTTAAGGTACCAATGCTTCTGAACTATTCAATTAGAAGATAAAAGGGAGCAGCTACGAAGTTGTTTCTTGTAGACGTTAAACACTGACATTAGCTGACTTGCATTCTAATACAGATTTCTGATCAGAAGCAAAGTGGAGTTAGGCCAGGCTGGGGCCATGCTGGTTCCCTGAAGACTATTCTAATCTACATCCTGCTTCCCTGGCATACTGCCTCAAATCTAAGCCTGCGTCCAGAGAAGTGTGCCATATATGTGACCACCACGGCAAGTGTGGTAGGGAGAGAAACGGGGGAGAAAGGGGAAGTGGGAGGAGAAAGGAAGGAGAGGAAGAAAGGAAAGTAGGGGGGAAAGAAAGGAGATTCTGAGGGAACACTGAATCGGGGCTGTAACGGTGTCACTGGAGACAAATCTAAAGATATTTAGGACTTGTTCATAAACCAGCTGGAGGGGATAAAAAAGGGCATCTCTATGGCAGGCCTGGGCCTCTGGCTGGAGGGAATTAGAAGGGAAGGACAGAGCAGGTCAGGGTTGGTGTCTTGGTCTGTTTTGTGTTCCTGTAACAGAATGCCACAGAGTAGGTAATTTATAAAGAAAAGGGCCGGGCGCGGTGGCTCAAGCCTGTCATCCCAGCACTTTGGGAGGCCGAGACGGGCGGATCACGAGGTCAGGAGATCGAGACCATCCTGGCTAACACGGTGAAACCCCGTCTCTACTAAAAAAAATACAAAAAACGAGCCAGGCAAGGTGGCGGGCGCCTGTAGTCCCAGCTACTCGGGAGGCTGAGGCAGGAGAATGGCTTGAACCCGGGAGGCTGAGGTTGTAGTGAGCTGAGATTGGGCCACTGCACCCCAGCCTGGGCGACAGAACGAGACTCTGTCTCAAAAAAAAAAAAAAAAAAAAAAAAAAAAAGAAGGGTATTTCTTACAGTTCTGGAGGCTGAAAGTCCAACAGCAAGAGCCTGCATCTGCTGAGGGCCTTCCTGCTGGGACATCCCATTGTGGAAGGCAGAAGAGGGAAGGGTGACAGAGCCAGGGAACAAGCCAGCAAGAGGAGCCCCACACCGGCCTTTACAAAAGCACTCTCAGGTGACAAGGATATTACCTCACCGTAATGGCAGTGGCAGAGCCCTCGTGACCTACCCATGTCCCAACACTGCTGCACTGGGGATTAAGTTTCCGAGATGCAAACTTTGGGGGAAACACTGGAACCACGGCAGGCAGGAAGAGAGAAACCCGCCTTTGCACACACTGAGCTACTGGGAACTTTCACTGGAAGCTGAAGGTCTGGTTGAGCCTTTAGGTTTTTTGGGTTCATCAGTGAGACTGGCAAAACCACAGCTGAAAAGGTTATGAATTATAAAGCAAAAAGAAAGAAAAAGGAGAGAAGTCTGAGGAATAACATCATCAAAAGTGCAGAAAAGCAGAGGAAAAACCGAAAACAGATATTCAGAGAAGAGGAAAACCAGCAGTGCCAGAACTGGCGGAGGCAGCGCAGATCCCAGCCGGCCGGCACACCCAGGCTGCAGAAGCCACCAACCGGGGGAGGTGCCTCGCAGCCATATTTATTTCAAACAAAACCCAAAAAAACCTTTCCCGGGGATTCCTCTGTGTAGGAAAACCACAAAAACGAACGAGAGGTAAGAAACATAACCGAGAGTATCCAATGAACCTGGCCAACATGAGGTCATCTGGATGGAGACATCCATGAAGTAGAACGCAGGGTCCAGAAGTGAACCCAAATAGATGTGGGAGTATACGACAGAGACAGCTCAGATCTCGGAGAGCAGAGACTATTTAACAGATGGCACTGGGACAAATGGGCTGTCATCTGGAAAATATAAAACTAACTTTGTACCTTATACCAAATCAATTCCAGATGGATCCGTTTGGTATAAAAAGAGAACGACACAAGTTCCATAGGCGACACTGCAGGGGACTGTCTTTAGAATGTACGGGGTGTCATGTGTATTATGCACGCACAATACATGCATATGTATAATATGTATGATGAGAAACGCATTATACATTATGCATTATGACACAAAAGCCAGAAGCCATACTAAAAAGGACTGATAAATATACCACTTAAAAAAAAAAGAAGAGAAAACAACTGCATGGCAAAGTCAAAAGACAAGATTAAAAACCCAAAAAACAAATACATGCAATTCCTACTAAAGACGATTTCCTTGAAACTTACGGAGTTTCTAAAAACTAACAACCCAGCCCGGCGTGGTGGCTCACACCTGTAATCCCAGTACTTTGGGAGGCCGAGGTGGGTGGATCCCTTGAGGTCAGGAGCTTGAGACCAGTCTGGTCAACATGGTGAAACCCCATCTCTACTAAAAATACACACACACACACACACACACACACACACACACACAAATTAGCCAGGCTCAGTGGCACAAGGCTATAATACCACCTACCTGGGTGGCTGAGGCAGGAGAATTGCTTAAACCCAGGAGGCAAAGGTTGCAGTGAACCGAGATCACACCAGTGCACTCCAGCCTGGGTGATAGAGTGCGACTCCATCTCAAATAAAGTAAAAATTAAAAAAAGAAAAGACCAACAACCCAACAGAGGTGAGCAAAGGAGATAAACAGCTCACCAAAAACCAATGAAATAGTTTACTTGAAACAATATTCAACCTCACTCCTAAGATAAAACTACACCACACCAGGGTAAGTCTCCACCTAACAGAATGGCCGCGACCAGCAAGTGGCTAACTCACTGGGCTCGTTAAAGGTTAGGGAAACAGGCCTTGTACATGGCTGTGGGAATTCTAAAAGCAGATCCTGGCAACAGGTAAAATAAATGCAAAAGCACAGACCATTTGACCGAACTCCACCTGTGGATTTCTACTCCACAGGCAGAGTTACCTGACTGCGAAAGGTGCCATCTGTCGTCTGTAACATGTGGGTGATATGTACGTAACATGTAAATGACACTGAACTGGTTGGTAATATGATGGAACAAAATGTTATCAATAGGGCCTGATTAAATAACACATTCGTGCCATGAACAAGCTCTTTATGGACTGACAGAGAAGCCTCACCTGGAAAGACTGCCAAGAGAAGACCAGGAGGCACCTGTGTGTGCAGTGGGACATCAGGTATCTACTTGTAAATACATATGGTTTCTCTGGAAGGTTCTACGAGGAAGTGTGCTATCTGCAAAGAGGGGAACTGGATGGCTGGGAAGAGGGTAAGAAACATGTTTTTTACACGTGAAATAAAAGTTATCAACACCCAGGGAAAGGAGAACCTTGCCTGACCCTTAAAACATCCTGGGTGCCCTTCCCTGCCATCTGTGGGAGAAGGGACTTTCCATGCAGCTGCCTCTGGCACTTTTCCACTTCTTACCTCTGGTTACATTACCTATTTAAAATTTTTCTTCACTGAAGAGATTGCTGAATACTCCTCTATAAAAATTGTTTTTGTTAAAGAGGTTCAAGGCAAAAGGCAGGTCACAGGAGGCTGAGGAATAACTGAAGGTGAGGAACTAGAGACAGCAGAATCGACTTCACGAAGCGTGGCTGTTACAGCATGATGAACAGCGTGTATGTAAGATCCTACGTGTATCTAAGCATGTGTATGGGGTCTTGAAAGAACGTGTGAACATATATGTGCAAAAACATGTCTGGAAAGACACACATCAACCTATTCACGTGGACCAGCGCCAGCCAGCGGGATGGAAGGCCTTTTCTGCTAGCTGCTCGGGGAGGCCTCGGTGGTGAGGCCTCGGTGGTGAAGCCACGAAGAGAACAGGGGCTGGTAGAGATGAGTGGTGTTAGAGGTGGGGTTTTGTTGGCTGGTAGAGGTGAGTGATGTTAAAGGTGGGGTTTTGTTGAAAACAAATCAGAGAACCATTATGGTTCTGTTTATGGGTCGGGTGGGAAAATACTAGAGGTCAAAGTTTGGATTGTAGGAGGGAGACAGAAATCACAACGTTCAAACGCTGACCCACCAGTGACCCTGAGGAAACAGAGTGGTGTGACCAAACCATCAGTGAGGGATCAGCCTTACACAGAAAGGAAACACAGAGAAACTAAGGAGGCATCCAGGCCCAGATAACACATTTCAAGGGCGAGTGATTTTTCTGTGAGCCTGCAAAGCACCTGCCCCACTGGCAAGCTGGGTAGTGAATGGCAGGCGGGGTCCACAGTGCCCCTCTTTGAGGGTGAGCGGCTGGGGCCAGGGCTTTGTGGCCAGTACGTGAAGTCCTGTCCTGCTTAATCATGCCCTGATCAGACATGACACGCAGCTGCTAGAAGAGCAATTATTTGAAAGATACTCTGTCTTGCTTCTGTCTTCTCACTTTAAGTAGCTTCGGGTCTTTTAACCCAGAACAAAACAGAAACTGCTAAGAATTAACGTATTTTGTTAGTTCTGGATGATCTCTTTTTACCTTTGATAGGAAATGTTTCTACAATGTATCAGGTCTCTCTACAATAAAAACACCTACAGAGACTGGAGAAGAAAAAAATTATCTTGCTAAAACTAATTTCTAAACTGCATATGTCAGACTAAAGTCCAAAACCAAAAGCCCTTCAATAATGTACCCTAATAAGGTAACTTGCAGCAACAGTTCTTAAACTAATAAGATAACTACTGTTCCAACTGGCAGTTTTTCAAAAATCTAATGCCTCTAAGGTGGGGGGCGGGGCATGATATAATGTCATCAATTCAACAAACAAAAATGCCCCAGCGCAAGTACCTCTTACTATTCTATTCTACCAGCCGGACTCTGGAGTTTTAAGACTCATGTAGATTTGTTGGAAAAGTATGTTAATCCAAAAGGTAAATGAAGTTTTACAGGACTAAAGAGAAAATGGGTAAACTAAAGCCTAAGAAAACGGTACGCTTCACCTGCAGCAACAAGACTGACGCAGATGCTCATCTCCAATTATCTTCTCACTTGAACAAACAATACCATCATATTACTCATCATACCCAAATATGACACAGAATTTCCAGTTCCTACAACTATGCTCAGAACACAGTACAAAACAGCAAAACTCAAATGTGTGTTCAACTAAATGAGGCAAAGGTGAACTAGCTCATGTCAAAGTAAATGGCCTTCATTTAATGTGAGGGCAAAGGACAGTAATTACAGTACCACATAATCCAAGCCATTACACAGTAGATGGCAGTGCTACTGCAGCTCCATCATGGCATCAACAAAAACACAACCACCAAGAAAGCAATCAGGACTGCATCCCGGCATGGTCACGCACTGCATAATGATGCTTCCATCACTGACCGCACGGACTGGGGTCCTCTAAGATTCTAACACTGCATTTTTACTGTACCTATTCTGTTTAGATACACGAATACCACTGGGTCACAACTGCCTACAGTATTCAGTACAGCAACACGCTGCACAGGTTTAGAGCCAAGGAGCAATGGGCTCTACACTGTGGCCTGGGGTGCAGCGGGTTCCGCCACCTAGGTTTGTGTAAGTGCACTCTGTAGTGCTCACACGACAAGATCAGCTCAGGACGCCTTTCTCAGAACGTATCTGTGTCCTTAACCAGCACATGACTGTATGTCTCGATTCCGGTATCATGTACTGTACTTTACTATGAAACAGGACAGTGTTTTAGACCTGTAACAGCTGGCCGTAAAAATTTAAAAAATCCACTATGTGTTAGGATATTATCTCCTGTGATGTAATAAAACAAGCAATGTATACAAAGACAGCCAGAAGACTTAGTTCACAGACAAGTTCACAGACCAGGCAGTTTCCAGCTGCCCAGGAGAACAAGTGTTAAAGATGGAGACAAAACAGTGCTTTTAGGTCACAGCTATTCCTTTAACCATCAGTGACAACAGCTGCTCCAGAGAGTCCGTTCTTATGGAATGCTAGATGACTCTTGGCTGCAACAGGCCCAGAGTTTAGGGCTAAAGGAGAAACCAAAAGAAGCCACTTACACTTTGTCTAATAACCTAAGGATGGACTATCCCACATTTCACCTCTGAACTGCAATGATTTTCAACAGCTTATGAAAAGCAACAAAGCAAAAGCTGTTGCTGATCTTTGGACAGAGATTTTCAGCAGGTTTATTCACAGTATTTGTGTCCATCTGAAGTTTCTACAGTGCTTATTCTCGGGCACTCACAATGCAAGCCACAGAGAGTTCCAGTACTGTTCCACAGCACATAATCCTAAAGGAAGACCACCATCCCACCACACCCCTGCACCAAAAACTTTAAAAACATCATTTTAATACCCCCTCAAAAAATTAGCCCCATGAAGCAGTTCATTATCCACACCCTGAGGATGCTGAAACACAAAGGGCAGGGCCCTCACAGCTGGAGCTCAGGCGGGGCCCCACCCCTGCCCACCAGACCCTGCTCCCCCATACCCGTCGCTGACCAAATACACCAGTCTGGAGGCTCTGTACCAACAGCACCGTGTTCCCTGCCACCTCCAACTGCAGCTCCCCAGGCTAGCTGAGGCCACACCTACAACACAGCTCTACACACGGCACCTAGCAATCCACCAGGTCGAACAGGAGCCCTCAGGACAGCCCTGCACAGACACGTGCGCCAGTGGTCCACAGAGGATGCGCTAAGTGTTAGGCATGGTGCATGGGGGTGAAGACAAAGAGCCTATTAACCATGAAGAAAAAGGTCTACAAGCAAGCATGTGAAGCAACCCCAAGTTCCACTTGCTGAGGAACGCGCGAGCACAGCTTGGCCTCTTCACACAGGGGAACGCCACTCGGCTGTGAAAGAGGAGGAAGTGCTGACACACCCACAGCACGGAGGGGTCCTGAGATCACGACACCCAGTGAAGGCAGCCAGTAACAAAGAGCCACACGGTGTGTATTCCCCTTACATCCAACATCCAAAAGACACCCATAGAGACAAAAAGGGGTGGTCAAGGGTTGGGGGGCACAGGGAATGGGGAGTGACTAATAGACACTGGGTTTCTTTTTGGGGTGACGGAAACGTTCAGAGGCAGTGGTCGTGCTTGCACAGCTATATGACTATACTAAAAACCACTGACTTCTACACTTTAAGAGAGTTAAGTGTATATATAGTATATGAATTCTCTTTCAATAAGGCTGTTATTTTCAAAACAAGAATAAGCATGTGCATATACCACAGCATATTAATTATCACTGACACAAAGAAAAAAGTACAAAGGATTTATTTTAACTATTTCCAAAACTATGGTCTTTTATTCACGTAAAACAGACATCAGAAAGTTTAAGCCAACTATCCCCCACAGCTGGCACCCTGGAACAGGCGACTGCAGGAGCAGCAAGCAGCAGCATTACCGGCCACCAGGCAGAGTACAACGAATTCAGCCTACCATCAGTGTGGCTACTGGGAGTATTTTTCTTTCTGAAAGTAAAATACAGGTATGTCTACTTTACACTCCCCATGCTTTTACACCTCTGTAAGTCCTCAGAACAGTAAGAATTTTTAAATAAAAATACAGGGTTTGGACAAGGAATTGCAAATAATGACTTTCTGATAATATAGTTAAAATAAACTTAAAAAAAATTTTTTTGAGACAGGGTCTCACTCTGTCACCCAGGTTGGGGTGCAGTGGCACGATCATACCTCACCTACAGCCTCGACCTCCTGGGATCAGGCAATCCTCCCACCTCGGCCTCCCAAGTAGCAGGGACTACAAGTGTGCGCCACAACTCCTGGCTAATTTTTGTATTTGTTGTAGAGACAGGGTTTCGCTGCGTTCCCCAGGCTGGTGTTGTTGAACTCCTGCGCTCAAGCGATCTGCCCACCTTGGCCTCCCAAACTTCTGGGACTACAGGCGTAAGTCACCTCGCCAGGCCAAGAAATAAAAATTCAAATTGGATAAAGAATTTTAAAAGCAATTGACATTTGTATCTCTAAAAGAAAAATACAAAGTCTCTAAGTTGGAAGAGTTCAACACAAAATACAACAGCTTACAAAAGAATGCAGACAGCTTTAACAGGGCTGCATTTTCAGGATTACCCCAAATGTTAGATTTAGAAACTAAGAACGCAAAATATTTAAATGCTAGATTTCATCTAAGTTGACTGCTCCAAGCAACAAAGGGTTCATCAGCATCAGTATTAGCTTTGAGGCAGCAACAGAAACGAAAGTTAAATGAATGGGGCTGAAATTAGCTTAGCAGTGACACTGGGGATGTAGGGAAAACTAGAAACCATGGGTGTTTTGAAATACGGAAATGACAACCCAAGGTTACTCCTTATAATAATCCTCTCGTTAAGGGTCACAGAATTTTCCAGTTTTCCAAAGATGAAACTAAAAAATTGCCAGCTCCAAGTAACTATTCAAAAACCAATTTAGAACACATAAACGTTCATGGTCAAGATGTAAATAATTGCATCTATAAAATACGCCTTACTTTAAGTTAGCATACCTCTGTAAAAATGAATGTTAAAAGCCAGAGAGGCCATAAATACGGAGAAAGCAGCATTTACTGCACCTCTGCTGGAAGCTCACATGTTACCTATGTAATCCTCAAAACAAGCCTGTGAGGTAGGTTACATCCCTTCCACTGCAACAGGGACACCCTGAGAGGCAGAAGGATCCTGGCCAAGGTTGCACGGCTGGTAAATTCAGTGCCCGTGGCCTTGGGGTTGGTGGGAGGGGGGTGTGCAGGGGTGAGCTGAGAGGAATAGATTAGCCCCTTCATCTCATCAAAGGGATTTCTGCTTGACAGAAAGTCTCTCCTATAAAAGATATTTTTGTTCTAGATGTAGCTCACTGCCCAACCAAAGTAATAATCACCACTGTCTGCATAAAGTGATGCACCCGTGCTCACACAGTAAGAATCCCCTTAAAGAGCTGACGTTACTGTAGCAACAGCCATAGAAATTATTAGTGGGTGGACTCTACACAAAGGAGTAACAGCACATGAAAACTGACCATAAATGAGTGGGATTCCATGAATAGGCGACAATTTGCCGGCATGTCAAGGCTTACACAGATTACTGGAAACAACTACATTTCCTAGGACCCTCCGCGCAGCACACAGCCTGGAACCTAGGGTGAGAGCTGAACTTCAAAACTATAGTCTTGGAGATAAATGTCACACACAAAAAAATCAATTAAAAAAACCAACGTATGTATCACAACTACTTCTTAGAGGAAGACATTAAAAAGGAAAAGCCACAATCTAGGATTGAAAGCTTTAAACACACACACACACACACACACACAAACCTAGCAAACCAGACGGTGTTCTCAGCCACTCATAAAAGGAAAGTCTTATCAAAGTTTTAACTTCAAAGAGCTTAAAGACACTGCAAAGAGGCACTCAGCAGGACTGGTCCTGACTGCAACCTATTCCCTCCCCAAAAAAAAAATCAGTTTGTAATCTAAATACACATCACACCAGGTCAAAGTAATCTCTTCCGGCAGCAAAATTTTGGCACTGGATTGCAGGGGGCTGTTAAAAATAGCTTGAGCCCCAAACACTTCGCGTTTTCAATTCTGAAACACTTAGACAAAAGTTCACATCGCTAAGTGGATGGCCAGGATGCCCTTCCGGTTCAATTTGGAGACCGGAGATCTTCAACTTAACCTAACGTTCCTTAAGGCACCGGTCTCCTCCCACTCAAAGTCGGCCTGGGTTTTGTTTCTAAGGGTCGCCAACAGGTTTCACGGGCATTTAAAGCTCTAAGAGTCTTTTTCTGTCCTTTACAGGTAGCCTGGCTCTTAAAAACGATCACACACAACGTTCACAGGCATGTGCACATTCATACACACACGTGTGCACACATACATGCCCACATGCGACACACGCGTACATCATACAGCATGCACGTGTCCATAAATGAGCTCACAGGGACAGCCACGTCCCGCGCCCAGACCCCCAGCGACACAGACCCCAAGCGGGGCCCCGAACACCTGTGTGGAAGGAGCGGCTCAGCGCCTTGCAATGTTCACCTCACCGGCGGCTTCTGGCATGGCCACGGCTCCTTCCCTTTCTGGTAATAAATACCAGATTTGGGGAAACCAAGGCGTCGCAATCTGTTATCTGTCACCCAAGGGCCCCATTAAGGGGACAAAGGCCCTATCGCGTTTGCAGCCAGCTAAGTGAAAGGAGGGCACCCGGGACTGTGAGTTCTGACTGCGGACGTCTCCCGCACCGCTCCCGCGGATCCTCGGACCCAGGGCCCCTGCAGCCGCTCCTGCCCAAGGGGCGCGAGGCATAGGTCTGGAGGCTTTGGGGCACGCAGAGGGGACTGAGGGTGTGGGTTCAGGGCCGCGGTGCGGTCTTGGGGCTTTAAGTGCAGACTTAGGGTGCGGAGTGGGGGCTTAGGATGTGGGCTTGGGACACGGGATGGGGACTTGAGATGTACGGTGGAGGCTTGGAGAGGTGGGGCACACATTTGGGGTGCGGGGTAGAAGCTTGGGATGGGGCTTGGAACACGGGTTGGGGGCTCGCGGTGCAGGCTGGAGGCCTGGGTGGGGGCTCTCGGTGCAGGTTGGAGGCCTGGGTTGGGGGGGGTTGCGGTGCAGGCTTGGAGGCCTGGGTGGGGGGCTCGCGGTGCAGGCTGGAGGCTTGGCGTGCAGAGTTAGGGGCGCAGAGTTGGGTACAGGGCAGAGCTCGGGGCGGGCACGCACCTTGTGACAGGCCGGGCAGGTGGGCAGCGCGCCGCCCGGCCCGGGCGCGCCCTTGCCGCCGTGGCCCCCGCCGCCGTTCAGGCTGCTCTGGATCTGCGTAAGCTCCTGGCGCAGCACCTGCTTCTGGTGGAAGCTGAAGGCCGGGTGGTTGGAGGCCATGGTGAACAGCAGCAAGAACTCATCGCCCGTGCGGCCCTCGTTGAGCTGCAGCCCGTAGTTGTGGATGATGGAGTCGATGTGCGTGAGCGTGCGGTAGAGCACGCCCGCCGCCTCGCGCTGCTCCGAGCCCAGCAGCGCCAGCGACACCAGCAGCTTGCTGCGCACCACCTCGTCCGTCAGGTTGGTGAGGCTGCCTAGGTCGGCCGGGTTGTTGGCCTTGATCTCCGAGTCGCGCAGCGAGTGGTAGTCCTTGCGGGCCAGGTCCTCTAGGCACGAGCCGAGGAAGCGCAGCTCGAGCGGGATGCACAGGTCCAGCAGGCCGCACAGGAACTCCACGCGCTGCG
>NW_012098098.1:4708401-4734689 GCF_000951045.1 Mandrillus leucophaeus
TCGGGCGGCCCGTTCTCGGCCCGTGATTGTGCCTGGACCCCAATCCCATTCGCCCGTGCCGCGGCCACGCCTCCCCGGGGGTTGTCGATCATGTTGGAGCCACCGCCTCCTGTCGCTGGGCGGCCGTCAGGACACGATTGGTCCGCGGAGATCGGAGAGGCGGAAAACCCGGGCTGGATTTCTGGTTGCTTTTGTTCCCGCAAATTTGCGTGGAGCATTGTTTTTGGGCGAAAACGGGGCGTTCGGCCTTCCTGCTTTATTCCTGAGCGGTGTAAGAGGGAGGTAGTGGGTATCTTCGAGAAATGGCCGCCGCGGGGTCCGGACCCCCGGGTTCCAATCCCGGGTCGACCACTGCTAAGCTGTGTGACCTTGGACGAGTCACTTGGCCTCTCTGAGCCCCAGGCGCCTCCCCGGGAAAATGAGGGTAATAATAACCGCCCCCGAGGGCTTGTGCGAAGGTGATGAGCTCACAGAGGGCCGGCACCGGCACTTTTGAGGCGGCTGACTTGCCCTGGGGGTGTGGTGGGAGGTGCAAGCTTTCTCCAAAAGCCTCGTTCGAATGGAGCCTTTAAATCCGCCTTCTTTCCGCGGCTACTTCCCCAGCTCGCCAAACCGAGAAAATGCAAACACAGGGGCGGGGGCAAGGGAGCTGACCTGGCTGTAAGTAAACAGAAACGCCACCCTCCCCTGGCACTTGCATTGGCACCGGATTGCAGGTGGGGGAAGGGCCGATGCACCCAACCACCTTTAAATCCCACCACTCTCAGACAGTCAAAGGAGAGCCGCGGGGGCTGGACGCTCATTCCTCCCCTGCCCTTCCCCGAGAGCACTGCTTTGAGTGTCTGTGGATCTAGAACGGGGTCTGTTCATTCATGGGTTCCAGGTCCCAAGCGCCCGGGGGCAGCTGAGAGCAAAGCTGGCGCCCTCCCTACCCCGTGGAGCTCACACTCTGGTTCTGGGCAGTGCACAATAGAGATTGGTTGAATCAATGAATGAACTTTTTCAGGATATGGTCCAAGGTGCTGAAAACTTCTTAACAAAACACTTCAGCCGAATCTGGCACACCTGTGGTTCCAGCTACTGGGTAGACCGAGGCAGGAGGATCGCTTGAGGCCAAGAGTTCAAGGCCAACCTGGGCAACATAATGAGACCCCCCCCCACCCCCCAGTCTCTCCAAAACAAACCCTACATTCTCCAGTCAGGTCTTCAAAGATGAGCAGACATTGCAGAGAGGCACGGTTGGGAACAAAAAAATTTGCTCTCCACTCCCCCAGCCTCTTCCACACCTTGGACACGTTTCCCTGGAGGCGCTCCAGTGTTCTTGGTCAGTGTAGGAAGAAGCAAAAATCTAAATGGAGTCAGGATGGCTTCCCACGTGGGCACAAGGGCAAGGCTGGGGACAGTTGGGTCTCCTCATCTTATTTCCCAGGTCTAGGCTGATTTCTATTAATAATTAAATTAATCATTGTTCTCCTGGACCTCACTTCTTAATGTGATTCCAGGGAACTGGCCACATTCCAAAATCCATAATCTGAGGTAGTGAAAGAACATGAACATCAAGACAGTTTGACTGGGCTCAGAGGCTCGCATCTGTAATCCCAGTACTTTGGGATGCCGAAGAGGGTAGATCCCTTGAGCCCAGGAGTTTGAGACCAGCCTGGGCAACGTGGCGAAACCCCATCTCTATAAAAAATACAAAAATTAGCCGGGTGTGGTGGCATGTGCCTGTAGTCCCAGTTACTTGGGAGACTGCAGTGGAAGAATTGCCTGAGCCCAGGAGAAGGAGGTTGCGGTGAGTGGTGATCCCACCACTGCACTCCAGCCTGGGTGACAGAGTAAGACTCTGTCTCAGAAAAAAAAAAAAAAAGAAAAGATAGTTCAATACCTTCATTTCTTATTGATAAAGCAAGGTCCTGGGAGAAAGATCTTGGAACTTTATCAGTGCTGGGGGTGGAGGTGGGGCTTATGCAATCCAGCTTGAGCTGACAATGAAACCCCCAGGCTTCGGCATCAAGTGAGCTCCAGTCCCAGCTCTGGCTGACTGTGTGAACCTGGCTGTGCATTCAAAGGCCTCTGAGCCTCAGTTTCCTCATCTGTAGAAGGGAGCCAGGAACCCATCATCCTGGCTAGCAGTGGAAGTCAAAGGTGCTCATGGAAAGCCCTTGCTGGCTGGAACAAGGGAGGCCTGAGCTGTGGAAGTCCTTGAATCGAGGTCCTCCCCACTTCCCACTGCCTTTTTGGTCCTTCTTGTGTGCCCTTTGTGATTTAATGGCTTAGTAGGTTGAATCATGTCCCCTCAAAGTACATCTCCACCCCAAATCTCAGAATGTGACGTTATTTGGAAAAAGGGTCTTTGCAGATATAATTAAGGTAAGAGTCAAGATAAAATCATACTGAATTAGGGTGGGCCCTGCATGCAATGAGACTGTCCTTGTAAGCTACAGAGAAGAACACATAGAGACTTCGGGGGAAAGGAGACTATGTGCAAGGATGGCAGAGACTGGAGTTGAGGAGTGCCTGGGCCTGCCAGAAGCTGCAGGAGACAGGAAGGACCCTCCCCTAGAGCCTCCAGAGGGAACAGGGCCCTGCCCACACCTTGACTTTGGACTCCTGGCCTCCAGAACTATGAGAGGGTACGTTGCTATTGTTTTCACTCCACCCCCCACTCCCCACCCCTCCTGCACTCACAGGAGCTGTGGTTATTTGTAGGGCAGCCAGGGAAACTGAAACAATGTAATTTCCCCCCAAATATCGGTGTGGCTCAACTCAATCCAGTTCACAGCAAATATGAAATCCCTGCCCTACAGGACCAGACCTCAGGAAGGCCTTGGGGGCCTCAGAGGCAAATGAGACCAGGTCTATCAACCATACAGAACTGACAACCTGGACTCCCCACTCTGAAGCAGGCAGGCTGCCTGAGGGAGGGGGCCTCCCTCATGGGGAGAGGGCAGGACGCTGACCTCCCAGGCCCCCCAGCATTCTCTGGGTCCTGGCCCCGAGATTCTGGTTTTCCACACTGGCCACCTACTGTCTCCCTCTTCCCCGACTCTGCCCGTGCACAAGGTGACCCCGGCTGCAAGCGTGCCAGGAGCTTTTCTCCACCTCTGCCTCGACATCTGCCGCCTCTCCTCCTCTGGAGAGGGGGGCAGCTGAAGGACACCAGCCCCATGCCTTGCTGGAGCGGCTGAGATCGCTGGGAGGAGGTTGGGAGAGGACGCGGGCTCAGGCTAGGTCAGGAGGATGGGCCCTGCCTCTTTGTGAGGGGGCCCAGCACCGGGGGGAGCCCACAGTCTAGGGTGCTATTCAGCCAAATTGGTTACCACTGGGTGTATGAGGTCTGTGGTTGTGCAGGGTTGAAGGACTGGGTGTCATTTGCCTCTGAGGTCCCCGAGCCCTTCCTGAGGCCTGGTCTTATATAGGGCCGGGATGGAATATTAGTTGCGAACTGGATTGCGCTGAGAGCCACACTCATGTTTAGGGGAAATGCCATTGTATTGGTTTCCTGTGACTGCCCTACAAATAACCACAAAGAGGCACGGGGAGAAGTGGGGGCTGTCCCTTCCACAGGGCTGCAATCAAGCACAAATGACTCCAATAGTATTAATTTTGAGAGAGAGAGAGGAGAGACTTGGAGTTCACCACAAATTCCCCAAACAAACAATTTACAAGGAGGACGTGACACACCTGGGGTTACTGCTTAGGTCTGAATTAGTGATACTGACTGCAGCAGGTGACCAGGCTAAGCCCAGAAATGGGCCACGAGGATCCCAAGCACATGCTCTTCCCCTAGACTGCCACCATCTTGCTTTTCCTTCAGACCTAGGACCCCACGAGAGGAGGGATCTGGAGGCCAGGCCAGGGGCAGGACAACACAAACAGAATACTCAAAAGTTAAGACTCAGACTGGGACAGAGGCTCCTTAAGTGATCGGGGCTGGAGGTGCACGGAGAAGCCTGGCGCGGCAGGGAATTGTCTCTCCCTGGGGTGCTGCCAGGGTGTGTGCGGTCTCCAGCTGCGACGGGCACTTCCTTCCCTTGGCCTGAGTCCTGCTTTCCTGTGATTGAGAAGGTTTGGGACCCAGCACCCTGAGCGTGGAGGCCATAAATCCAGTGGATCCCTGAACTTCCTGATGGGGTGCTGGCTCCAGGCCTCGGTTCCTGACAGCCTCGTGTAATTGCCAAAACCTCGTGGGGCTGTTTCTGATACTGCTATCAAAATTCCCGTCATACAGATACTGAATGGTCGAGGGCATCGCCCGGGCCACACAATTAGTTCATGCTGGAATTGGATTCTGCCCTAAGTCAATTGCCCATAGACTCTGCCCCTCCCAGGAGGAAGCCACAAATGTGACATATTGTTTATTTGCTATTTTTGCAAAGGTGTCTGTTGCTTGCCAGCTTTTCCAGCCATGACTGCAGACAAAGTCCACCTAGAGTCATAAATGGGCAATCAGCCCCGAATGACATCCAGCCCCGGTTTCTGCACAGCGAGGAGTTTTTGTCCATGGCAGACCTGCTTAGCCGGGTGTCTTTGGTGTAGGGTTAGATGCAGTATTTCCCCAGTGGGCATGACCTGGGGTCTTATTTAAAGTAGATGGCCCTAGGCCTGGCCCCAAGTATGGAGTCAGGGTCCCTGGGGTAGGACCTTGGAATCTACATTTTTTTCTTTTTTTTTTTTTGGAGACAGGGTCTCACTCTCACCCAGGCTGGAATACAGTGGCACGATCTCAGCTCACTGAAACCTCCACCTCCTGGGTTCAAACTGCTCTCCTGCCTGGGTCTCCTGAGTAGCTGGTATTACAGGCACGCACCACCACGCCTGGCTAATTTTCTGTATTTTTAGTAGAGATGGGGTTTCATCATGTTGGCCAGGCAGGTCTCAAACTCCTGACCTCAAGCCATACACTGGCCCTGGCCTCCCAAAGTGCTGGGATTACAGGTGTGAGCCACTGTGCCCGGCCAGGAATCTGCATTTTTGCTAGTAACCCTGGTCATCTCAGTGCACACCAAAGTTTGAAACCACTGTTGGGGTGTGGAGTTCTTGCTTCCAGACTTCTAGGGCCTATGGACTGAACAACAGCAACCACAGTAGTAATTAGAGTTTCAGTCTGAACCACATGCTTGCCACGCAACAAGGGTTTCCTCCCGTTTTACAGCTGGGGGGCCTGAGGCTTCATAAGGCTGTTACTGGCCTGAGGTAGCAGAGCTGTTAGCTCCTGGGTTCTTAGCGTTAAGTTTTGCAGCCTTATTTCTGTTGTATATTTGTTTTTCATATTTCTGTGTTTCTTGCACTGCAATTGTGATATCCTCTGAAAGCCAAGGATGAACTCACTGCTGACCTTGGTTTTATTTGTTTGTTTTCACCTTTTCTTGTGAAAATGTGCAAACATACTCGAAAGTCAAGAGAATCATATGGTGATTTCTTGTAGTCCCCTTTGGCCAGCTTCAGCAAAGATGACATTTTGCCACTCTTACTTCATTCATTCCTCTCACCCCACCCCCGACATACACACATGTTCTTTCTGGAGTATTTTCAAGCAAATAGAGGATTTTAAAAAACATGTAAATGACTGTGTTGTTTTGTCTGATTATGACACAATACGTGTTCCTTATGAACAGCTTATACCTCACTAAAAAACAACATAAAAAGCCACAAATCATCTCACTTCCCAGTCATAACCAACTCTAAAAGATACTCTTCTAGACACTTTTGTATTCAAATATATTTATGCACACATACTTTCACAAAAAAATAGTATACGACACAAAAATAGGATGGCACTCCACATTTTGCAATCTATTTTTTTCACTTAACAATACATCCCAAATGTCTTTTCATAACCATGACTCTATTCTAAATTGTGGCTCTTAAGGGCAGCACAAATCTTTGTTTGGATGTAGCATGATTTATTCAAAAAATCCCCTCTTGTTGGGCATTCAGGTTGTTTCTATGCTGAGAGTTTCCAAAGGCAGTCCTGCTTACCCTGGACTTTTCAAGAGGTTGAAACCCGATCTGCCGCCTCTAGATCCTGTGTCCCCGGGGTTCAGAGAAGTATCGAGAAGATGGAAGAACTGGAGAGCTTCCCAATGCCATCTGAATCATCTTCACGTTACCATCACTGTTTTGTTTGAAATGAAGTCTCAAGACATGAGACACTCCCAGACTCAAGTGTGGGTAAAAAAAACATTCCAAAGGCATATAACATATTGTTTGGGTGATGAGGTGTGACTCTAAAAGCTCTGTTTTTGAACAAACATACCAGGGCTCACCCAAACCCAAAACTCTCTCTCCTTCAAAGTCGTCACTCTAGAAGGCAGTACTCTCATTGGGATAAAACTGTAATTGCTTGAAAATACATCTGTGAATTCCTCTTTTAAAACTATTTCAGGATTTGGTGTCGGTAACATTTGGACGTACTGCAGGCTGGAAAGCCTTCATGATTCAAGGTGGATTGATTTCTATAAATAGCCTGTGCCCACCAAATAAATTAGAAGCAACAGAATCTATGATGTCTAGCTTGAGCTGAAACAGATTTATTAAATTACAGTGACATCTCAAAGTCTCTGGAAGGGTCAGAGAACTAGGTGGGGATGCCATTTTTTGTATCTTGTTCAAAAAGATGCCTGTTTTTGCCCTTTTTTCTATCAGGTTTTTGCTCTATGTTTCTCTTCATTTTTAAGAGTTTTTATTGGCTGAGTGCGGCAGTGCGTGCCTGTAATCCCAGTACTTTGGGAGGCCGAGGTGGACAGATCACTTGAGCCAGGAGTTCAAGACCAACCTGGCCAACATTGTGAAATCCCGTCCGTAACAAAAATACAAAAACTAGTTTGGTGTGGTGGCGGGCAACTGTAATTCCAGCTACTTGGAAGTTTGGGGCAGGAGAATCGCTTGAACCTGGGAAGCGGAGGTTGCAGTGAGCTGAGATCACGCCACTGCACCCCAGCCTGGGTGACAGAGCAAGACTTGGTCTCAACAAAACAAAAATAACAGCAACAAAAACCAACTAACTAAATAAATAAATGCCTTTGAGGGCCAGGCAAAAAGTAAATGAGTGACACTGGATGGTATAATAAAATAGGGGGTAGTGAGGCTTGTGGCCAGTCAGAGATTAAAACTGCTTTTTGTTTGTTTGATTAAGAGACAGGGTCTTGCTCTGTGGCCCAGGATGGCATGCAGTGGTGCGATCATAGCTCACTGCAGCCTCGAATTCCTGGGCTCAAGAGATGCTCCCACCTCATCCTCTCTAGTAGCTGGGACCACAGGTGTGTGCCACCACACTCAGCTAAGTTTTAAATTTTTTGTAGAGACAGGGTCTTGCTTTGTTGCCCAGGCTGATGTCAGACTCTTGGGCTCAAATAATCCTCCTGCCTCAGCCTCCCAAAGTACTGGGAACAGGTGTGAGCTGCTGCGTTGGGCCCTTTTTTTCTTTTTCTTTTATTTTAAACACAGTTTCCTAAGGCGGCTGTAAACAAATGATCATGAACTGGATGGCTTAAAACAACAGAAATTAATCCTCTTAGAGTTCTGGAGGCGGAGGCCAGAAACCAAGGTGTTGGCAGAGTTGGTTCCTTCTCAGGCTCTGAGGGTCTCTCTCCCAGCCTCCAAGGGCTGCTAGCCAACCGTGGGGGTCCTCCGCTTGTGGACTCATCACTCCAGTCTCTGCCTCTGTCTTCACGTGACTGTCTCCCCCGCGTGTCTGTGTCCAAATTCCCCTCCCCAAGCTTGCAATTCACCTCCTCAGTGCCCCCAGCACTTCCTCTGTGAAATGGATATAAAAGTATCTACTTCACAACATGGCTGGGAGAATTCGTTGAGATGGTCCTTAGCAAACGCTTCACAGGCGCTCAGGAAACAGTGGCTGGCATCGCTTGGAGAAGGTCTTCACCCTGGTGGTGGTTTTTGTTTCGTTTTAAGACAAAGTCTTGCTCCGTCGCCCAGGCTGGAGTGCAGTGGTGCGATCTCAGCTCACTGCAAGCTCCACCTCCCGGGTTCACGCTATTCTCCTGCCTCAGCCTCCCGAGTAGCTGGGACTAGAGGTGCCCGCCACCGCGCCCGGCTAATTTTTTGTATTTTTAGTAGAGACAGGGTTTCACCGCATTAGCTAGGATGGTCTCAATCTCCTGACCTTGTGATTTGCCCGCCTCGGCCTCCCAAAGTGCTGAGATTACAGGCGTGAGCCACCGCGCCCGGCCACCCTGGTGTTTTGAGGTAGGCGAGGATTCCAAGAAAGGCTCCGTCACGTAAATGACATAAACACAGCTAGTGCCTGGGTGGGAAGTGTCCCATCACACTGGAGCTGTGAGCAAGCTCCTGACACCAGATGAACACCCCTTACCTGTGTGTATGTGTGTGCATATGTGTGTAGGGGCACGTGTGGTATGTGGTCTGCATGTGTGTGTATGCGTGTGGTACGTTGGCATGTATGTATGTGGCATGTGTGATATGTGTGGTATGTGGTGTGTATATGTGTAGGTGTGTGTATGTATGTGATATGTATTTGTATGTGGTGTATGTATGCATGTGTGATGTCTGTATATGTGTGTGATATCTGTATGTGGTGTGTGATTTGTGCATGGTGTGTATGGATGTGCTATGTGGTATGTATATGTGTGATATCACTGTGTGTGGCGTGTGTGTGTATATGTGTGTTGGGGTATATGTGTGATATGTGGTGTGTATATGTGTGTGTGGTATGTGCTGTGTATGTGTGTTTGTGTGTAGGTGGTATGTGACATGTATGTATGTGTGTAGATGTGTATTGCATGATGTGTATAGGTGTGTATTGTATATATGTTTATGAAAGTGGCATGTGTGGTGTGTGTATGTGTATGACATATGCTGTGTATGTGTGTGTAGGTGTATGTTGTGTATGGTGTGTTTACATGTTTATATATGTGTGGCATGTCGTGTGTGGAATGTGTGTGTTGTGTGTGGTGTGTGTGGCATGTATGCTATGTGGTGTGTATGTGTGGTGTGTGTGACGTGCTGTGTATGTGTATGTGTGGTGTATGTGTTTATGTATGTGTGTGGGTATGTGTGGTGTATGTGGTGTGTATGTAGCATGTGGTGTGTGAAATGTGTGTTGTGTGTGTCATGTGCTGTGTTTATGTGTGTGGTGTATGTGTTTATGTGTGGTATGTATGTTATCTGTGTGGCATGTGTGTGACATGTGGTATGGGTGAAATGTGTGAATGTGTGTGCTATGTGGTGTGTATATGTGTATATGTGGTATGTGTGTGGCATATATGTACTTGTGGTATGTGTGTGGTATGTATGTGGCATGTGGTGTGTGTGAAATGTAAGTGTATTGTATATGCTATGTGGTGTGTATATATGTATGTGTGCTATGTGGGTGGCATATGTGTTTATGTATGGTATGTGTGTTGTGTGTGGCATGTGTATGTGTATGTGTAGTATGTGTGTGGTATGTATGTGGCATGTGGTGTGTGTGAAACGTGTTGTATGTGCTATGTGGTATGTGTATGTGTATGTGTGGCATGTGTGTGGCATGTGCTGTGCATGTGTGTGATGTATGTGTTAATGTATGTGTGAGGTATGTGTGTTGTGTGTGTTTGTGTGGCATATGGTATGGTGAAATGTGAGTGTTGTGTGTGCTGTGTGGTGTGTATATGTGTATGTGTGGTGTGTGTGGTGTGTATGTGGCATGTAGTGTGTGTGAAATGTATGTGTTCTGTGTGCTGTGTGGTATGTATATATGTGTGGCATGTGTTGTATATGTGCGTGTGGTGTATGTGTTTATGTGTGGTATGTGCCAGCTGGTGCTGGCTATTATCATTTGCAGATGAAAGAACTGGGGCAGAGTGGTCACTTGCAAAGGACGGCCCGCCAGCCAGGGACAGAGCTAGGGCTCAGGCTAGCAGCCTCACAGTGCCTCTCACCAAGCTTGGCCAGGCTAAGGGTTTTGGCACCAAAAACAGGAAGGGCAGAAGTGCCAGAGGACAAAGCACTTTCATGCCTCATTTAGCCCTGGTGACATGCTTTGAAATCAATAGATCATTATCCTCACCTGGCCGAGGGGGAAATCAGGCCCTGGGGGAGGCCAGCAGATACCAGCAGGGCTAGGACATGAACCAAGGTCTCCCGATCCTAAATCCCACTGCCCTGTCCCCTCCAGAACAGCTGTGGGTCAAGGCTGGGTCTGGATGGCGACGCTGGCGAGGAGGGTCACATGGACCAGGTTCCTGAAGCCGCACAGCTGTGGCTGGTGTCCCGGATGCTGACGCCTGTTGAGACCTGCTGGTGGCTGGGGTTTCATGTCTTCATTTCACTTGGCCCTCACAACAATCTTGCAAGTATAACATTCTTCCCCTTTTACAGATGAAGAAACTGAGGTTTAGAGAAGCCACTTGCCCAGTGTAGACAGCCGAGAAGAACAGGTCCAGGTCTGCTTAATAATGAAGCCTGTGTCTTCTCTGCTGTGTGATCCTAATCACGTTAGGGGGTTCCTGAGGAAGCAGAGGACTTTGCCGTTCCATTGGAGCCACAGCAGCTCCAATAAGTATATGTGCGTGCATATGTAGGTCCTGTGTTCCTATTGATATTAATATGTACAAATTGCATATTAATATATATTAACATGCATTACTATATAATAATACATATCTGAAATCTGGCTTCAGCTTAAGACTTTGTGTGAGAGTGGTTTGGGGGCTAACACTTTTTCAACCTGCTGGTCCACATGTCGTACATATGATTCCTTGCACATATTTGAGTCTTGGCACGCCTGCTTCTTTTCTCTTACCCAGAGATGACTCTTCACTAGGAGGCTGTCACAGAACCATCAGAACGACCACTGGTGTAAGACATAGTAAAGCCTACCCGTGTGTTCCTGTGGAAGCAGACCATGACCAGAGGCTTAATTAAATTCTCAGCTTCTTGAGAGCAGGAGTCAGGGCTGAGGCTGATTAAGTTTGTCACTTCGGATTTCCAGCTCCGGATGGGTACCATGTATGCAGTTGGTGCTTATTAAATGTTTGCTGGTGGTCATTCTGCCTTCTTTTTTTTTTTTTTTTTTTTTTGAGACAGAGTTTTGCCTTTGTCGCTCAGGCTGGAGTGCAATGGCACGATCTCGGCTCACTGCAACCTCTGCCTCCTGGGTTCAAGTGATTCTCCTGCCTCAGCCTCCCTGGTAGCTGGGATTACAGGCACCTGCCACCACATCCAGCTAATATTTGTATGTTTAGTAGAGACAGGGTTTCACCATGTAGGCCAGGCTGGTCTTGAACTCTTGACCTCAAGTGATCCACCTGCCTCGGCCTCCCAAAGTGCTGGGATTACAGGCATGAGCCACCGCACCTGGCATTATTATTACTATGTTTTTGAGACGGAGTCTCGCTTTGTCACCCAGGCTGGAGTGTAGTGGTGCGATCTTGGCTCACTGCAACCTCTGCCTCCCGGGTTCAAGCAATTCTGCCTCAGCCTGCTGAGTAGCTGAGATTACAGGTGGCCGCCACCATGCCCGGCTAATTTTTGTATTTTTAGTAGAGATGGAATTTTGCCATGTTGGCCATGTTGATCTTGAACTCCTGACCTCAGGTAATCTGCCTGCCTCGGCCTCCCAAAGTGCTGGGATTACAGGCGTGAGCCACTATGCCCAGCCTGTTCTGGCTTCTTACATAAATTTTTACAGTGCTTCTCCCAAATAGAAACATTTTCTTCTGTAAAGATTACGGTACTATGTTAATTTCTCCAAAGAGTGGGCTCTCTCATCTATCAATTATGGTTTGTCATGTATCACTATGGTTTTATCCAAATGCTTGTAAAGTGGAATTTTCCCAAAATGTTGTTAATATTTTCTTATAACACGGTATTCATCTCAGGAAGGGAAAGACTTGAACTGGAAGAGAACTCAGCAGTCATCCAGATTAACTCTTTAATTAGCAAATGAGGAAAGTAAAGTTCAACATGTCAGAGGGACTTCCAGGGGTCAACTGGCAAATCCACTTAGCAACCTATATTTGGGAACTGGTTGCTGGTGCAGAAAATAACTGATCTGATTCACAACATCTTCAGATTCTAGATCAATTATATGCTTGGCCAAATTTTTCTGTTATAGTTATGAGAACATTTTTCAGTAACATGTTCTATTCACTATCCATCCAAGCTTCTGTCATTAGATAAGACTTCACCCATGTAACCTGCTACCTAGACACCCCCGGAGGGCAGGGGCTGGGTCTGTTAGCTCACAGTGACTAGTATATACATTTGTTGAATGAATGACTGATGGAACTTGAATTGAAACACAATATATTACTTTGTCATTTATTCCAACGGTCCACTTAGTATAGATCCTGCACTAACCTGTTTAGTTGCTTCTGGGTTTTAGTGACAAATGCCTTTGGTTGCAATTAACAGTGACATAAACATATGGAGGCTTATTTTCTCACAGAATAAGAAGTCCAGAGATGGGCAGTTGCTGACCCTGCTCCAGCAATAATACTCAGTTATGTTGGCATAGCAGCCACAATTCTCTTGGCTTTTCCTCATGGTAGCAATATGACTGCCATAGCTCCAAGCATCGCATCCTGCATTCAACGCAAGAAAAAGGGAGTAAGGGATGAAACCAGCAGATGAGGAAAAGCGAACGCTTCTTTTTTCCCCTGAGAAACCCGCTAATAGATTTCTGCTTCAATCTCATTTGCCAACACTGTACCAATGGCCACCCCATAGTTACAAAGGAGATGAGGAAGTATAGTGGGCAGGATCTGACCAAAGTCTTTGTGATTGGGCTTGCTCTCTTACGCCTCTGCTGTCACTCAGAGAGAAACATGCCCAAGTTAGCCCTCTGGTGCCACGAGGAACATGAGAAACAGGGGGATCAGAGCCATCCTAGCTGAACTCAGCCCAGATCAGCAGGCCTTAGTGGATCCTGAGATGGGTAAGTCCAGAGCTGCCCAGCTGAACCCAGTCTAGATCAGCTGACCCTCAGCCTCCCCTACCTGCAGATGTGTGAGAATTAATGAGTATTGTTTGTCAATGATTTCTTATTCAGTATGTTTGTAGCCATGGTTAATGGATACAGAAGGCAAACTTCGTGGTTTACCATGGGGTCAGTATCAGAGCATTTATTGAGGCAGACACTGGGGCATAGGAAAGAGGCTTAAGGTACCGTGTCCTCCTGAGGAATGTACGTCCCCAGCTGGCGAGCCTGACGTGTACGCGAGTGAATGAAGCCCCAGCGTCACGCTGCTTTGCCGTGAGGTTTCTCGAGTCATCACCTCCTCAACAACAGAAGCTACTGTGTGCCTGGCATCATGTTAGGCTTTTTACACATTTAATCCCCAACACAGCAGGCTTTTTACACATTTAATCCCCAACACAGCCCTGCACCAGGGAGGGTGCTTTGGGCTGCATGCATCACAAAATACAACTCAAAGGGCCTAAGCCATTGTCAAGAAGTCCTGAGGTCTGAGGCTCTTCAGAGTTGGTTGACTTCGACTCAAGGACACCACTGAGGACCCAAGCTCTTTCCGTGTATACATTCTGCCCTCCTAGCGTGTCAGCCTTAGCCTCAGCCTGGCTGTCCTCATACACTCAAGTGGCTGCAGCCATTCCAGCCAGTACCCAGTAGCAGAAGAAAGAGTATAAAGGCAAAAAAAAAAAAAAAATACCTTTCCCCGAAGTCCCTCTGCAGACTCTCATTGGCCGGATTGTCTCACTTGGCCGTGGTTAAACCACCCAGGAGAATAGAGTCACCATGGCCACCCTTGAGCAGTCAGACTATGCCTTCTGGGGCTGGAGCCAGGCTCCCCTGAAGGCCATGGCTGTGCAGAGTGTGAGTGCCAGAACGCCATCAGAGTTCCGTCTGTAAATCAGGCTAGTACGGCTCAGAGAGGTTATATAACTTGTGCGAGGTCACACCTGGTAAGCTATAGTGCCAGGTTTCCAACCCGGATCTGTCTGACCCCAGATCTCCCCTAGACCCCGGCTGCTTTCCACAGGGTGGTGGGCCGGGGCTGACGTCGTCCCAGGCTGCTGCTGCCCTTCTGCTCCCGCGCTCTTCATGGTCATCCTCCTCCATGACAGCCCATTTTCAATCATGTAGGTGTTCAGTAATCACTCATTTTTCAGCTGGGCAGATACACTCACAGTCCCGGATCATTGCATGGGCTCGTTCCAACACTGTTGTCTGCAGGCCAGGTCTGCCAGATGAATCCCCGCCCCACTGGCAATGGATTCCGCAGCCCGTGGACACGCTTTCTTCCTTCCCATTCACCCCGTGGCTATTTCTCTGAGAACCAGCAGCGGTGCTAGGAGGAGGGAAGGAAGTTATTGAGTCTGTGTCACTCATTAGCATCTCCGGGGAAGTGTGACCAGGAGGAGGCTGGAGAGGCTGTCTGTCCGTGGTTTCCTGCTGTCGAACCCACGGCTGGCCCTCACGGAGGACACCTGCGGAACAGGCACGTTGTCCGCAACATTGTCAATCCTCAGCTCCGGCGCCGTGATTATTACTCACGTGAACACTAGCCTCCACCCCGCCTTGGCCCGGAGCAGACTGCGCTGGAATGCTCCTCACCCAGTCGGCTTATTAATGGTGAGCAGCTGTTAATAAGTGAGAGCGTTGGAAAAGGCCAGCGCTTTGGAAACCTGGTTTCTGTACTTCCTATCTGTGGGCTTGGGTGTGCCTTACTCCCTCTGTGCCTTGGTTTTCTCGCTGTGTAATGGGTAATGCCTTGCAGCATTGCTGTGTGGCTCGAGGACCATGAATATTGAGGTTCCAGCGCTTTGTAGGCACCCGAGAGTGGTGGACACTGATACCATTATCACTGGACTTGGGCCAGTAAAACTGGGAGAAAGTCAAGGCTCCTAAGTGAAACCACTGAGTTGTTTGTTTGTTTTGAGATGGAGTCTCACTCTGTTGCCCAGGCTGGAGTGCAGTGGTGCAATCTTGGCTCACTGCAACCTCTGCCTCCCAGGTTCAAGTGATTCTCCTGTCTCAGCCTCCCGAGTAACTGGGACTACAGGCGCACACCACCACGCCCAGCTAAATTTTGTATTTTGGTAGAGAAGGGGTTTCACCATGTTGGTCGGGCTGGCCTTAGACTCTTGACCTTCAGTGATCCACCCGCCTCGGCCTCCCAAAGTGCTGGGATTTTAGGTGTGAGCCACTGCACCTGGCCGAAACCATTGAGTCTTACAAACTTCAGTGCCAATTTCTTATAGCCCTTGGGGTGTGGCCTGGGTTGGACTCTAATGAAGAGTAGTAGTCAGCTGGTATCTTAGTAGTCAGCTGGTATCTTAGCATACACTGAAGCAGGGGTTGATATTTTCCATGAGTACAGGCTTCAAAGTCTTGTGAGCTTCCTTGCTCTGTCCAGGGAACTGGGAAAGAAAAATTTAAGGGATTTATGCTGCCTTCTGGGTAGGGGTGTAAGTTCCTGTTGCTGCTGTAACAGTAATTACCACACACTTAGTTGCTTAAAACAACACAAATTTATTCTCTTGCAGTTCTGGAGGCCAGAAGTTCAAAATGAGTTCCATGAGTTTAAAACCAAGGTGTCATCAGGGCTAGTTTTCTTTTTTTTTTTTTTTTTTGAGACCGAGTCTCACTCTGTCACCCAGGCTGGAGTGCAGTGGTACGATCTCAGCTCACTGCAAGCTCTGCCTCCCTGGTTCAAGTGATTCTCCTGCCTCAGCCTCCCGAGTAGCTTGGACTACAGGCACCTGCCACCACGCCCGGCTAATTTTTTGTATTTTTAGTAGAGATGGGTTTCACCGTGTTAGCCAGGATTGGTCTCGATCTCCTGACCTTGTGATCCGTCCACCTAAGCCTCCCAAAGTGCTGGGATTACAGGTGTGAGCCACTATACCCAGCTAGGGCTGGTTCTTTCTGGAGGCTCAGAGGGGAATCCATTTCCTTGTCTTTTCCAGTTTCTGGAAGCTGCCTACAGTCCTTGGCTCATGGCTCCTTCTCTGTCTCCAAAGCACATCACTCTGGCCTTTGCTTCCACAGTCACATCCCCTTCTTTTACCTTTGACCTTCTTGTCTCCCTCTTTTCTTTTCTTTCTTTCTTTCTTTTTTTTGTAGACAGCATTTCACTCTGTCACCCAGGCTGGAGCGCAGTGGTGTATTCACAGCTCACTGCAGCCTGGACCTCTTGGGGCTCAAGCGATCCTCCTGCCTCAGTCTCCAAGTAGCTGGGACCACAGATGTGTACCACCATGCCTAGCTAACTTTTTAATTTTTTGTAGAGATGGGGTCTCCCTATGTTGCCTGGGCTGGTCTTGAACTTAGTATCATGAGAACAGCTTGGGGGAAACTGCCCCCATGATTCAATTACTTCCCACTGGGTCCCTCCCACAACATGTGGGGATTATGGGATTACAATTCAAGATGAGATTTGGGTGGGAACACAAAGCCAAACCGTATCATTTCACCCCTGGCCCCTCCCAAATCTCATATCCTCACACTTCAAAACACAATCATGCACTTCCAACAGTCCCCCAAAGTCTTAACTATTCCAGCATGAACCCAAAAGTCCAAGTCCAAAGTCTCATCTGAGACAAGGCAAATCTCTTTCACCTATGAGCCTGTGAAATCAAAAGCAAGTTAGTTACTTCCTAGATACAATGGGGGTACAAGCATTGGGTACGTACACCCATTCCAAATGAGAGAAATTGGCCAAAACAAAGGGGTTACAGGCCCCATGCAAGTCCGAAATCCAATAGGGCAGTCATTAAACCTTAAAGTTCCAAAACGATCTCCTTTGACTCCATGTCTTACATCCAGGTCATACTGATGCAAGCGGTGGACTCCCATGCCCCTCCCAGCTGCTTTCATGGGCTGGCATTGAGTGTCTGTGGCTTTTCCAGGTGCACAATGCAAGCTGTTGGTGGATCTACCATTCTGGGGCCTGGAGGATGGTGGCTGTCTTCTCACAGCGCCACTAGGCACTGCCCCAATGGGGACTCTATATGGGGGCTCCAATTCCACATCTGCACTGCCCTAGCAGAGGTTCTCCATGAGAGCTCCACCCCTGCCACAAAATTCTGCCTGGACATCCAGGTGTTTTCATACATCCTCTGAAATCTAGGTGGAGGTTCCCAAACCTCAATTCTTGACTTCTGTGCACCTGCAGGCCCAACACCACATGTAAGCCACCAAGGTTTGGGGATTGAACCTTCTGAAGCAATGACCTGAGCTGTATGTTGGCCTCTTTTAGCCACAGCTGGGATGCAGGACACCAAGCCACAAGACTGCACAGAGCAGCAAGGCCCAGGGCCTGCCCTCGAAGTCACTTTTTCCTCCTAGGCCTCCAGGCTTGTGATGGGAGGGGCTGCTGTGAAGGTTTCTGACATGCCCTGGAGACACTTTCCCCATTGTCTTGTCAATTAACATTTGGCTTCTCGTCACTTATGCAAATTTCTGCAGCTGGCTTGAATTTCTTCTCAGAAAACAGGCTTTTTTGGCCGAGCATAGTGGCTCATGCCTGTAATCCCAGCACTTTGGGAGATGGAGGCAGGTGGGTCACCTGAGGTCAGGAGTTCGAGACCAGCCCCATCAATATGGTCCCTGTCTCTACCAAAAATACAAAAATTAGCAAGGCGCAGTAGCAGGTGCCTGTAATCCTAGCTACTCAGGAGGCTGAGGCAGGAGAATCGCTTGAACCTGGGAGGTGGAGGTTGCAGTGAACTGAGATCATGCCACTGCATTCCAGCCTGGGCAACAGAGCAAGACTATCTCTCAAACAAACAAACAAACAAACAAACAAGAAAACCCAGAAAATAAGTTTTTCTTTTCTGTCACATTGTCAGGCTACAAATTTTCCAAACTTTTATGCTCTACTTCCCTTTTAAACAGAAGTTCCAATTCCAAACCATACCTTTGTGAATACATAAAACTGAATGCTTTTAAGAGTATCCAAGTCACATCTTGAATGCTCTGCTGCTTAGAAATTTTTTCCACCAGATACCATAAATGATCTCTCTCAAGTTCAAAGTTCCACAGATCTCTAGGACAGGGGCAAGATGCTACCAGTTTCTTTGCTAAAGCATAGCAAGAGTCACCTTTGCTCCAGTTCCCAACAAGTTCCTCATCTCCATCTGAAACCACCTCAGCCTGGACTTCATTATCTGCATCACTGTCAGCATTTTGGTCAAAGCCATTCACCAAGTCTTTAGGAAGTTCCAAACTTTCCCACATCCTCCTGTCTTCTGAGCTCTCCAAGTCTCTAGGAAGTTCCAAACTTTCCCACATTTTCCTGTCTTCTTCTGAGCCCTCTGTTTCAACCTCTGCCAGTTACCCAGTTCCAAAGTTGCTCCTGCACTTTCAAGTATCCTTATAGCAGCACCCTACTCCCAGTACCAATTTACTGTATTATGCTACTCTCAGGCTGCTGTGAAGAAATACCCAAGAGTGGGTTATTTATTTATTGATTTTTGAGACGGAGTCTCGCTCTGTCGCCCAGGCTGGAGTGCAGTGGCGTGATCTCTGCTCACTGCAAGCTCCACTTTCCAGGTTCACACCATTCTCCTGCCTCAGCCTCCTGAGTAGCTGGGACTACAGGCACCCACTACCATGCCCGGCTAATTTTTTGTATTTTGAATAGAGACAGGGTTTCACCGTGTTAGCCAGGATGGTCTCAATCTCCTGACCTCGTGATCCACCTGCCTCTGCCTTCCAAAATGGTGGGATTATAGGCGTGAGCCACTGTGCCTGGCCCAGGAGTGGGTAAATTATAAAGAAAAGAGGTTTAATTGACTCACAGTTCCACAGAGCTGGGGAGGCCTCAGGAAACTTAAAATCATAGCAGAAGGCACCTCTTTACAGGGTGGCAGAAGAGAGAAAGAGTGCCAGCAGGGGAAATGCCAGACACTTATCAAACCATCAGATTTTGTGAGAATTCACTCACTATCACAAGAACAGCATGGGGGAAACTGCCCCCATGATTCAATTACCTCCCACTGGGTCCCTCCCATGGCGTGGGGATTATGGGATTACAATTCAAGATGAGATTTGGGTGGGGATACAAAGTCAAACCATATCAGCCACTATGCCCAGCTAATTTTTGTCTTTTTTTTTTTTTTGAGATGGAATCTCATTCTGTCGCCCAGGCTGGAGTGCGGTGACGAGATCTCAGCTCACTGCAAGCTCCACCTCCCAGGTTCACACCATTCTCCTGCCTCAGCCTTCCCAGTAGATGGGACTGCAGGTGCGGGCCACCACACCTGGCTAATTTTTATATTTTTACTAGAGATGAGGTTTCGCCATGTTGGTCAGGCTGGTCTCGAATTCCTTACCTCAGGTGATCTGTCCACCTCAGCCTCCCAAAGGGCTGGGATTACAGGCATGAGCCACTGTGCCCTGCCTTAATTTTTTTTTTGAGACAAGGTGTCACTCTGTGGCCCAGGTTGATCTTGAATTCCTAGCCTTAAGTAATCCTCCCACCTTAGCCTCCCAAAGTGCTGACATTAAAGGTATGAGCCACCACACCCGGCCAAGATTCATAACTTAATCACATCTGCAAAGTCCCTTTTACCATGTGAGGTCACATCCCCAGGTTCTGTGGATTAGGACGCAGGCATCTTTTTGGGGGCTGTGACTCAGTCTGCCACAGTGGGTACACAGCAAGCCGATGATGGGGGTAATTAAGTTAGCATTAAATGTCACATGCGTGCTATGTTCTAGAGCAGTCATCATGGCCCTGGGGTGTGAGGTGATCCACTGAGGACCAGGAAGAAAAAAGGAAATTATTGCTTAAGTTAAGCAAGAAATCAGGCGTTATGAGTATTGACTCCGAGCTGACGCTGGCTCTCTGTACCCATGACAGTCTGGTCAGAAAAACAGAAAATGCACTGGTTAGTTTAGCAGAGAGAATTTAATATTGGGCATTGGTGGAACAAGGAACGGAGGACTGAAGAGGCAGAAAGGGGACCCGAGGTCACAGGCGGGGACACCCCTCAGGCTTGATGGCACTGCAGTGGTGGCTTCTCAGCTGTCAACCAAGGGAACCTTGCAGGATGAATGGGAGTTTCATGGCGAAGTCCCATCTGCCAGTTTGTTAGCTCTTTTTTTTTTTTTTTTTAAATGATACAGGGTCTGGGTCTGTCAATCCAGGCTGGAGTGCAGTGGTACGATCTCAGCTCACTACGACCTCTGCATCCTGGGCTCAAACAATCCCCTCCTGCCTCAGCCTCCCAAGTAGCTGGGACCAGAGGCATGTGCCACCACACCTGGCTAATTTTTATATGTTTTGTAGAGATGGGACCTCACTATGTTGCCCAGGCTGGTCTTGAACTCCTAGGCTCAAGCAATCTGCCCACCTTGGCCTCCTAAAGTGCTATAGGATTACAGGCGTGAGCCACCATACCTGGTTGGTAGATCTTAAAATATGACAACATACGTTGGTGAAGTATTGGCTTAGTAGAGTGGATCTGTAACTTCTGGTACCTATCTTGTCTGGTTCTGACTAAATTCGGTGTATGCCTTAAAAAGATTCATACAAAGGAACTGTGGAATGAAGGGAACACTAATAAGTAAAGCAGAGTGAATAGTGAGAACGCATCAGAGCAGCTGTCTTACTCCTGGCCTCAGTTCTTCATCAGACATATCCCAAGGTAAAAACAAAGGCAGCCAGCCAGTCAGCCCCGCAGAGGACAGTCACACAAACCCTAATTATCCAGAAATCTATTCAAAGTACAGATTAGGAAATCCATCATTGTTGACAATAATCCTCACCCCAAATGCGTATTTTGCCTTGAGATGTAATGGAAACCATCATAATTAGCAAGACATTAAAAAGAATATTGTTTAATCTTTTACTTGGCATTTAGAAATTTCCATTTTGGCTGGTCGTGGTGGCTCACGCCTGTAATCCCAGCACTTTGGGATGCCGAGGTGGGTGGATCACCTGAGGTCAGGAGTTCAAGACCAGCCTGGCCAACATGGTTAAACCCTGTCTCTACTGAAAATACAAAAATTGGCCAGGCGTGGTGGTGTGTGCCTGTAATTCCAACTACTCGGGAGGCTGAGGCAGGAGAATCTTGAACCTGGGAGGTACAGGTTGTAGTGAGCCAAGATCACACCACAGTACTCCAGCCTGGGCAACACAGCAAGACTCCATCTCAAAAAAATTCCATTTTGATAGGAGTTTTATGATTATACATAAAATATGAGAACAGCAATGCATATATATAATTCATAAGTTTTAAGATACATGTATATGGTGGGCACCTGCGGGAGAGGTTTTGCCCATTAGGATCTATGATCTAAACACTTTGGGGACTGCTGCCCTGAATAATTCATGTCTACGAGCTATCAAAAAACCCAGACCAGGCTGGGCGTGGTCACTCACGCCTGTAATCCCAGCACTTTGGGAGGCCAAGGCAGGCAGATCACTCGAGGTCAGGAGTTTAGGACCAGCCTGGCCAACATGGTGAAACCACGTCTTTACTAAAAATACAAAAATTAGCCAGGTGTGGCGGTGTGCGCCTGTAATCCCAGCTACTCGGGAGACTGAGGCAGGAGAATCACTTGAACCCGGAGGCAGAGGTTGCAGTGAGCCGAGATCGTGCCATTGCACTCCAACCTGCACAACAAGAGCGAAACTCCGTCTCAAAAAATAAAAAAAAAAAAAACTCAGATTAAACAGTGATGATAAATGTTTCATGAAATCAATCAAGAAAGTTCATAAAGAGGATGACCACACTTTTTTTCTGTCTGCAAGATCCGTATTTGTTGTTCTGTGCCACATTAATAATTACATAACAGTTATATAATGTATATATCCAGGCCTTGATAATTGCCATTGTCTACAAGATGCTCTAGAAGTCCAGAGGGAAAACGAGCCTGAGAAAGTCCAATAGGACTTCACGGAAAAGGTGGCATTTAATCTAGGCCTTTGTTGGAGCCGGAGAGTTCCACGTGGCTGGGATTTAATCTAGGCCTTCGTTGGAGCTGGAGAGTTCCACGTGGCTGGGGAGGCCCTACAGTTATGGTGGAAGGTGACAGGCACGTCTTAATTAATGAAGCTCTAAATGTTTTTTCACTGGGGCCAGGCATGGCGGCTCACACCTACAATCTTGGCACTTTAGGATTACTTTTTTTTTTTTTTTTTTTTAAAGCAGAGGGTCTGTATCTTTCACCAGATTCTTAAGGAGTCTGTGACCTGAGTTTTAAGAGTGGGAAAACTGTAAGGCCACGCTCAGGCTGGATTCGAGTCATGTGACCCCTCCCTTCATCTCTCTGAGCCTCAGCTTCCTGATCTGTGCAATGGGGCAGCCTCGTGGACATGCAGGATTGCAGTTTTGGACGTGCAGAGCCTGGCATCCAGAGGAGCCCAGCGCCTGCCAGCTGCAGTGCCCAGCGCCAGCAACCCCAGGGTTGGGGGCTAACTCCATCCTTCTCCCCAGGGCTACACCAGCTCTAGCTTCCTGGCTGCCAGTTTCCCCAGCAGCTTCATTTTGTTTATTTGCAAAGGCTTCTTGGGGTCTCCTGGAGAAAAGATTCTCAGCTGAGTTCCAGAAAATGAACGCGCTCTGCCCGTGCTGGGAGAGCTCCCAGCTATTCTCTTGGCTGGCCGGCTCAGAAGAAATGATGTTAGGAATGTTTATCTCGGGGGAAGCGGAAGACCTCCTTTCAGCAAAATTAGAATGAACCACAAAACGTGGTGCAGGGGGCCTTGTCAAGGCATCATAGTGTGGTGCCGTGGGGACATCCACTTCCTTTGTCCTGCCTCAGCTGACAGTGCCTTGGAGATGCCCCGAGCTACGTCAGCCCGGCTGGCATCCAAGGGGCTCCTTATTGGCTCACAAGACACGTTGCTTCTTCAGGACCAGAGAGACTTGGAGGTCCTCACCTGCAGCCCCGAGCCTTTGTTTAGGCTGTGCTGTCAGGCTGGCTCTCAATGGTCAGCATCTCAGCGTCCCTGCCTGGCCAGCAAAGGGGTGACATTTTCCTTGGGTGCCCTCGTGCAACATTGTGTTAAATTCTCAAAAAGCTGCAAACCCTTATGGTGAAGTTTGTGTCTAGAATATAATAGTTAAGGGCGTCGATTCTGGAGTCGGAATGACCAGGGTTTGGGTCGCGGCTCCATTTTTTTATAGCTGCCCGAGCCTCTATTTCCCAGTGTGCGAAACAGCTGGTAACCACCATTCCTACTCCCATGGGTGTTGGAGACTTGAATGAGATCGTCATTACAAAGCATTCAGCACAGGTTAAGCGCGGATAGGCAGAAAGGAGATAATCAGTGGTAACAATTATTATTTTAGTTGTCTGCTTATAAAATCAGAAAATCGAAAATAGAAAAATACAAAGAAGAAAACCAAAGGTACACGTAGCCCCACGGCCCGGCGATCCACGCTGCTGGCCTTTTGTTAGCTGTCCTTCCTGTTTTTTGGGTTTTTTCCTGTGGGTGTGTATGCGTGTATATTTCATAGGCTCTGTTCATTGTTGAATGAGATAGTTTATGTATGTATAGACATGTTAGTTTTTTCTTAATACCAGGCATAATATATCTTAACCCACTTTTTTAAAACTTAAAAATATATGGAGAACACATTCTCCAAATCATTACATTTTACCATATTGCATATTTTTTCATATTGTAATGTTTCAAAGTGAGGATGTGTTTTAGAACCAATGTCAAAAGAAATGTGCCAGCTATTTCTTCTTTTCTTCCCCCCTAAAATGGGGGTTATGATGACCCTGGTAATACAAATAACAAATGATGGCCACAGCAGCCTAAAAGATCCTTCTTAAATGCCACAAAGGATTCTTCAGTGCCATTGTTGTAATTAACTCACTTGACCTCTATTTTTGGACATTTTGGCTCCTTCTCTTTTTTTCACTATTACCCACCATGCCGCACAATAAAAAGCCTGCAGGAAACGCAATTCGATGGGTCAATGGGCCCTGAGGGATGGAGGCCGAGTGGAAGGTGGAGGGACCTGAGACTTTCTGTCAAGGTCATGGCCAGCCTGTGCTGCTGACCTTGTAGGGAGAAAGATGGGGGGTAAGTACCCCAGCCTCCCACCCCTCCCTCCCTCACATCTCATGCCGGGGCTCCCCCAGCGGGAAGCAGAGAGGGTGAGGAACGGGGAGGGTATGGTTCTCAGGCCAGCCCCTGGGCAGGGAGAGATTGACCTTGGTTGGGCAGCCGTGTGGCCCAGCACACCAGCCCTGTGGATCTGAGATGCCGGCTTTAGATGGGGGGGACTTACAACAGGGGCTTTCCCTTCCCCAGCGGAACAGAAGGTGCCGGCGAGAGGCCCTCCTTGTCAGCGCCAGGGACAGATTGCTCAAGAATCTGTGTGCTCCAAGGCACAAGAGGGATGCTGTCTCCTTTTCTGGAGTTCCGTCTCATGCCTACGTTTCGGGTAGGATGCTATTTTTAAGTGACTGGCACCGTGGATCAGTACAGTTGGAGGGAGGAGAGGGGATGCCACACATAGCAGGGGTGGGTGCTGCGAGCAGGGGTGGGGAGAGGAAAGGGGGCTGCGTTCGAGCCACTCTGACAATGAGGCTGAGGGCTGGCTGGCTGTCACACCCACGGCCGACATTAATCACATCCTGCCTGGCACTCGCCGGCAGCTCTGACACATGTGGCCACACCCCACTTCTGGAAAGCTCCCCCCGCAGGCTCTGCAGAGAGCTTCTCGCGACACTTCCCATGCTGGATCCGTGCCCCCAGCATGGATTCCTTCCGCCTGGCTCCGGCCTGGGGTGGGCTCTGGGCCGCCATGGGACCAAGGCGGAACGCATTCCATGGCAGGCTGTGCAACGCAAGGCTGAGCACGCTGGGCCCCTTCGGGATGCTGGCGTTTAGGTGGGCGGTGGGATGGGTGGGGTGACACGGAACACGCCGCAGTTGCTTCTCCAGCTTGGGTTTTGGGGTTGTAAGCAACAGAAGCTGGCTCTTGCTAACCATGTTGGGGCTGGAGGCAAGGGTTTACCGGCAGGACCTGAGCTAGGTAGAGTGGAGAGGTGAGATGACAGCCAGCCCACAGGAAGGGCGGAGTGAAACGGTGGAACAGGCCCCCTTGCACAGGAGGGGGCCTGAAAGGTGGGGACTAGCAAGCAGCCTCTGACTGGGAGGTTCTGCCGTGATCAATTTGCTCCATGCTACAGAGGGGACCTGCTCAGGGCCACGTGGCTAATTGGAGGCATGGACAATCTCCGAACTCAGACCTGTGATGGATGCGGTCCTCTGACCAGTCTAAATCTACTGGGGTCCTCCCAGCTCAGGGACGCTGTCCTCACAGGAATGCCTAATGGGGATTCCTTCCTGCCCATCCCAACCCCTGGGGCCACACATTGCTTATTTTAGATTACACCGGGCAGCCTGTGCCCCGGGCAGAGGGAGGGAGAGCTTGGGCAGGACTGGGGAGTGTGACTCATTTCTGTCTACCCAGCCAAGCACCAAAGGCGATGCTGGCAAGCGGGAGACGGTCCACAGCCACTCACCAGCAGCCAGAAGCTGGGCCCAGGGCAGCCAGGCCTCAACTTACACAGAGGCCACCAAAGAATGGCCCGGCAGGATGCCAAACCTCATTTTACTGAGCGGAGCAAGGCCTCCTGGTCAGTGTCCACTCCACACCCAGGCCCTCCTCTCTTTCCTGCGGCCACAGCGGACACACCAGCTGCCCCCTCGCCGCACAACGCCAAGCCTCCGCCCACCTCACCCTGAATGCCCTTCCCCCGTGTCCCTCCTGTCTCTGTGAACGTGGCATGAAAGAATTCTCACTCTGCAGTCAGAAAACCAATGCCTGGTGTCACAACTTCCCAGTTGTAGATCTTGGGCAAGTTGCATCCCTTGTTTCTGCCTCAGTTTCCTCCTTTGTAGCATGGGGATAAGACCTTCCTTGCAGGGTTTAATAGCCAGGAATCAGGTGTGCAAACGCGGAGGCGTGGTTCACCACAGGGGCCTGCTGTGGCGGCTGTTCTCCTCCTAATAGCCACATTCCCTGGGCCCAGCCTGGAGGAATGTGCCACCCCCCTGCTTGCTCTCCCTCTTCCCATCTCGGTGATCCAGGCCGTAAAAATGGCTCCTCCCAGATGCCGTGAAATGGAAGCTGCATCGCCCTCGTGGCAGGAAGGGGACATTTGGGCTACTTCAAACCAAACCAAACAAAAAACTCACTGTCATCAATTCCTGCCTTCTAAAGGAGGGGCACATTTCATCTTGGGGATGCCAGCCTAGGGATTCCAGCTGGCCAAGAACAGAGGAAACATCATTTCCAAGCACCAGCTAGTGCTCTGTGCTGCTAAAAGTCCCAGAGTATCCTGTCCTGGCTCAGTTGAGCTCCTTAGTGAGCTCAGGACCCTTCTG
>NW_012098098.1:4734949-4753050 GCF_000951045.1 Mandrillus leucophaeus
TGAGATGGAGTTTCACTCTTGTTGCCCAGGCTGGAGTGCAATGGCGCAATCTCAGCTCACTGCAACCTCCGCCTCCCAGGTTCAAGCGATTCTTCTGCCTCAGCCTCCCGAGCAGCTGGGACTACAGGTGCCCTCCACCACGCCGGGCTAATATGTTGTATTTTAGTAGAGACGGGGATTCACCATGTTAGCCAGGCTGGTCTTGAACTCCTGACCTCAGGTGATCCACCTGTCTCAGCCTCCCAAAGTGCTGGGATTACAGGTATGACCCAACGTGCCCAGCTGAGTAAAAATAATATTAATAGCTCACTTAACCAGAAAAAAACCCTACAGGTGAGTCTAGCTTCAGGTGCAACTGAATCCAGGGACTCAAACGATATCTCCCCTTCTCTCAGCTCTGCTTTCGTCCGTGTGGTGATGTCACTTTCTAGATATCTTCATCCACTTGAAGAAGGATGATAGTAGCTCCAGGCTCTGTGGCAGGTTGTGTATTCTATATTTGGCCACACCAACATATGTCCCATCCACGTGTCCTTTGTAATCATCTCAACCAATGGAAAATGTTGGAAGCAACATTCTATGACTTCTGAGGCTAGGTCCTGAAAGGCCATCCAGTTTTGTTGGGGTCCCTCTCCTTGGGGACACTTAGCCCTTGGAAGCCAGCACCATACTGTGCCTTATCCTGACCCCCCAGAGTCTATACACTTAATCAATGCTTGTTTTATGCCACTAAGTTTTGGGGTAATTTGCGATGTGCCCTGCAATAGCTTTCGTGATCCCCACAGGTCAGAGTCGTGACTGAGGAAATAGACCTTCATCCTCCTTTAGTAAAGATTCAGATCAATCCAGCGTCTGTGCAGGTCACATCCCTAAATCGGCAACTGTAGCCAGAGGAATAGGGAACTTTGGCTGGCTAGGCTGGGCCATGAGCATCCTCTGGCTTGATGAAGGGTGGGTACAAGCAGTGCTGACCTTGTCAGGACCACAGTGAGTTGGCTGGGGGTGGCCATCGAGGAGAGGTGTAGGCCACTATCAGATGGATGGGGAGAGATGGCAGCCAACGTCCATTGTCATATAAAGGCAGGAGCTGACTGTTACTGCTCTGCCTCTCAAGAAAACGTTTTATTTGTTAAGGGGAAGGTGATGGAGGTTTCGGAAGGGGAACTTAGAAAAATAAGAATACGGCCGGGCGCGGTGGCTCACGCCTGTAATCCCAGCACTTTGGGAGGCCGAGGCAGGCGGATCACGAGGTCCAGAGATCGAGACCATCCTGGCTAACACGGTGAAACCCTGTCTCTACTAAAAATACAAAAAAGATTAGTCGGGCGTGGTGGCGTGCACCTGTGGTCCCAGCTACTCCGGAGGCTGAGGCAGGAGAATGGCATGAACCCGGGAGGTGGAGCTTGTAGTCAGCTGAGATCACTGCATTCCAGCCTGGGTAACAGAGCAAGACTCTGCCTCAAAAAAAAAAAAAAAAAAAAAAAAAAAAAAAAAAAAAAAAGAATACAAAAATTAGCTGGGTGTGGTGGTGCACGCCTATAATCCCAGCTACTTGGGTGGCTGAGGCAGGAGAATCACTTGAACCCAGGAGGCAGAGGTTGCAGTGAGCCAAGATCACACCACTGCACTCCAGCCTGGGCCAC
Organism: Mandrillus leucophaeus; assembly: GCF_000951045.1. Classification (NCBI taxonomy): domain Eukaryota; kingdom Metazoa; phylum Chordata; class Mammalia; order Primates; family Cercopithecidae; genus Mandrillus; species Mandrillus leucophaeus. The sequence continues at coordinate 4,736,593 of NW_012098098.1, forward strand.
AGAGTGAGGCTCTGTTTCAAAAAATAAGATAAATAAAATAAAAGAAAAACAAAAAAAGTAATGCTGATTTTCCTACCCTGTATGGGTAGGATTTAAAGAAAGCGGGAGAGGCCGGACGCGGTGGCTCAAGCCTGTAATCCCAGCACTTTGGGAGGCCGAGACGGGCGGATCACGAGGTCAGGAGATCGAGACCATCCTGGCTAACACGGTGAAACCCCGTCTCTACTAAAAAATACAAAAACTAGCCAGGCGAGGTGGCGGGCGCCTGTAGTCCCAGCTACTCGGGAGGCTGAGGCAGAAGAATGGCGTAAACCTGGGAGTCGGAGCTTGCAGTGAGCTGAGATCCTGCCACTGCACTCCAGCCTGGACGACAGAGCCAGACTCCGTCTCAAAAAAAATAAAATAAAATAAAATAAAATAAAATAAAATAAAGAAAGCGGGAGAATGACAAGCTAGCCAAGCAACTCACGCCAGAGTCAGCCATGTTTTGTGAGGAACTAACATTTACTCGGCCCGCACGCTGTGCCCAGCCCCGCATTAGGTATTTTCTATCCATTCTCATTTAATGAGTCTGCAGCTTTTGGAGGGCCAGGACCACGCCTGCAGGGCAGCGTCAGGTGGGTTCATCAGGACACGTTCTGGCTGCTAGAAAAAAGGCCAAAATGACAGTGGCTGAAACAAGACAGAAGCTTGTTTCTTTCTCATGGAACAGTCCCAGATTGAGCCTAGCAACTTTGAGTGCCCTTTGGTATTTATCTGGCTGGTCTGCCAAGCCTAATATGTGGTTTCCATCTTAAGATCTGAGATGGGGCTGCCTCAGCTCCGGCCAGCACATCCGCATTCCAGCCAGGCAAAGAGGCAAGAGGAAGTGAGAGCAAGGCCCAGAGCTTTATTCGTGTCTTCCACTTACATCTCACCGGCCAGAACAGTGTCACGTGGCCGTATTGATCCAGAACCCAAGAGAGGGTTCTCGGATCTTGCACAGGAGATCATTCAAAGTGAGTCTGAGTTCAGTGAGAAGAAATGGCTTATTGAACACTACTCAGTGACAGCCCAGAAAGAAAGCCCAGAAAGTTACAGCCCAGAAAGAAAGTTATACCCTCAGAAAGCAAGAGGAGGAGTGTCCCGTCGTCGTTTTTTTGTTTGTTTGTTTTGTTTTGAGACGGAGTCTCACTCTGTTGCCCAGGCTGGAGTACAGTGGCGTGGTCTTGGCTCACTGCAAGCTCCACCTCCCGGGTTCACGCCATTCTCCTGCCTCAGCCTCCCAAGTAGCTGGGACTACAGGCGCCCGCCACCCTGCCCGGCTAATTTTTTGTATTTTAGTAGAGAAGGGATTTCACGGTGTTAGCCAGGATGGTCTCAATCTCCCGACCTCGTGATCCGCCCGCCTTGGCCTCCCAAGTGCTGGGATTACAGGCATGAGCCACCGTGCCTGGCCTGGAGCTGAGTTTTTAAATGGTGTCACCCTGGTTCTCCTATATTCTTCTTTCTCTAACAGCCACGTCTAGCTGCAAGAGAGGCTGGCAATGTAGCACTTAGTGCTTGATCCTGTGCCCCATGGAAACTCAAGGGCTCTAATCTAGAGGAAGAATGAGAGGATGGATATTGGATGATAACTGGTAGACTCAGCCTAAGACACTCGAAACTGAAGAGCTGACAATGCCCTAATGAGATCCCCCATGGGACAGTGGTTAACTGCCCGGGCCCTAGAGGCTGGGCGCAGTGGCTCACACCTGTAATCCCAACACTGTGGGAGGCTGAGGCAGGTGGATCACAAGGTCAGGAGATCAAGACCATCCTGGTTAACACGGTGAAACCCTGTCTCTACTAAAAACACACAAAAAAATTAGCTGGGCATGGTGGTGGGTGCCTGTAGTCCCAGCTACTCGGGAGGCTGAGGCAGGAGAATGACGTGAACCTTGGAGGCGGAGCTTGCAGTGAGCTGAGATCCGGCCACTGTACTCCAGCCTGGGCAATAGAGCGAGACTCTGTCTCAAAAAAAAAAAAAAGCCTGGGACCAAAAGTCACACAGTCAGGGAGTTTCATCTTGGCCCTACCCTTGAAATCTGTGTGACCTAAGCCTCAATTTCCTTATCCATAAAATAGGGGTGAGGATAATACCACATTTCATTGATTCTTTATTTTTATTTTATTTTTTAGAGAGAGATTCTGTGCCTAGGCTGGAGTGTAGTTGTGTGATCGGAGCTCATTGCACCCTCAAACTCCTGGGTTCAAGTGATCCTTCTGTCTCAGCCTCTTGAGTAACTGGGGCTACAGGCATGCTGCCATGTCTGGCTAATATTTAAATTTTTGTTGAGATGGGGTCTTGCTCTGGTGCCCAGGCTGGCCTTGACCTCCTGGGCTTAAACGATCCTCCCACCCCTAGCCTCCCATAGCGTTGGATTACAGGTATGAGCCGCTGTACCTGGCTTCATATTTTATTGATTCTAAGATTTGAATTTTAACATCTCTAAAATTGGGATGTGTTTACCAGTAATGACATGTTTAGTTGACAGGTTTGTTTTTACTTTAATTCTTAAAACCAAAGTAGCATAATGGTGTATCTTACAACTAATGGTGACTAGTATTTCATAAAATACAATTGCTATTTTGATGATAACATCATTAATAGAATATACATACTCTATTAGTAAAATTATTAATAGAATGTAGAATGTTTAAATTCATATATACTCATTTGAATAGTTCCAGGATTATGGGAAGAACTCAGTAAATGTCTGGCATTATTCCTATCACCAAGTGTTCCTATCACCATGTAGGAAGTGGCTCATTTACCTGGAGCTAAAAGAATACGTAGGGCGGGGTCAGTCTCTAAACCACCCACCTGTAGGTGAGGCAAAGAGCCTGGCATGTTCTTCCTCCACCCTACACACCACTCAGGTTCTAAAAATCAACTTTGCAGTTGCTGGCTAGATGGAGGGAGAGTGGGGCAGATGGAGCTTGCTCACCCACCTGTAGGTTAGGGTCAGGGTTTAGGGTTAGGGTTAGGGTTTAGAGTTAGGGTTAGGGTTAGGCTTTAGGGTTAGTGTTAGGGTTTAGGTTTATTGTTAAGGTTAGGGTTTAGGGTTCAGGTTAGGATTTAGGGTTAGGTATTAAGATTTAGGGTTAGTGTTAGGATTTAGGTTTTGGTTTAGGTTTATGGTTTAGTGGCAGCGTTATGGTTTTGGGTTAGGGTTAAGGTTAGAGTTAGGGTTAGAGTTAGGTTTTTGGGGTAGGTTTAGGGTTTTGGGCTAGGGTTTGGGTTCGTGTTAGGGTTTGAGTTAGGGGTTAGGGTTATGGTTAGGATTATGAGTTCTGGCTTTGGGTTATGGTTAGGTTTCTGGGTTAGGGTTAGGATTAGTGTTTAGGTTAAGGGTTAGGTTATGTTTGGGGTGAGCTTTAGCTTTTTGGGTTAGCATTTGGGTTTAGTGTTAGGGTTAGGATTAGGGCTAGTTGTTAAGGTCATGAGTTAGGGTTAGAGTTAAGGTTAGTCTTTAGGGTTATGATTAGGGTTAGCGTTAGGGTTAGGATTCGGGTTAGTGTTAAGGTTACTTTTATTGTGATCCCGGGATTGGTTTTCTGTGGCTGCATAGCAAATGCCCATCCACTAAGTCACTTGAAAGAATAAGCATTTATTCTCCCGCAGTGCTGCGGCACACAAGTGTGGCGTTAGCAGGACCATGCTCACTCCTCAGGCTCTGTGGCCAGGACCTTCGTAGCCTCTCCCAGCTTCTGTGGGCTTTGGGCATTCCTGGGCTTTCGTTGTTTCATAGACGCACCACTCCCATCTCTTCCTCCATCTTCATGTGCCTTCCTCTTTGTGTGTCTCTGTGTCCTCTTCTCTTCTTTTCAAGACACTGTCATTGTATTTAAGCCCCATCCTATTCCAACAGAACTTCATTTTTAACTAACTACACCTGCAAAGACCCTATATCCAAATGAGGCAACATTTTGAGGTTTCAGGTGGATGTGCATTTTTGGGGGATATCTTTCAGCCCCAAACATCTCGATACCGCAGCGCTCCCTGCATGGTTTTGGTTGACTCTGTTCTCTACTTTCTCTTTTTTGCTTTTTTTCACTCCCTGGCTCATCTGCCGGTTCTGCGAGGCACCTCCAACACCAGCCATTGTGAACAGTCTGTTCTGTGCAGACAGAAAAGGCGGCACCCATCCAGAATGTCCTGCAGGCTGCTGTTAGAATATTATCAGTTAGAGAAGAGATGAGGGAAAGATAAACCCAGGAGAAATAATTAATAGAAAGGAATGTCACATGGCATGAACTCACTCCAGCACATACAAATATGTTACCAAAGTTCCTTGGAGTTCTATTTATTCTTTTTTTTTTTTCTTTTCAGTGAAAACAAAAACAAAAATATTCTAGGTAAGCACTGAACTTGTCAAAGCACAAAGACAGCACAAAAAAGTTTGAGTTTAGGGCATCAGCTCTTCTCTTTGTTAAGGTGAAAAGGAAATAAGCAAGGCAAGTATGTTGTCATTGAGCGTGGCAGAAGAGATTGTTCTACCAAGGGAAGCCTCTTAAGAGTCATCAGGGTTTGTTAATTTTAATCAGCCTCTGGGCACACTTGGGTCACAGCGGTGCAACGATGCTTTGGGGATTGTTTAAAAGGCACTATGCACTTGGTTTTACTAGAATTACGGAAAAAGTTTTATGAGGTCAGGTTTAATTATTTAAAAACTGGAAGGGATCTTAAGAAATCATATGTCTCAGTGTTTCCCAGAACTGTATCAGCCTTAACACATTTTTTTTTTTTTTTTTTTTTTGAGATAGGGTCTCATGCTGCTGCCCAGGCTGGAGTTCAGTAGTGGGATCTATGGCTTACTGTAGCCTTGAACTCCTGGGCTCAAGCCATCCTCCTGCCTTAGCCTCTCAAATGGCTGGAGCTATAGGTGTGCACCACTATGCCAGGCTAATTTTTAAAAATTTTTTCATAGAGATGGGGTCTTGCTATGTTGCCCAGGCTGGCCTCAAACTTCTGGGCTCAAGGGATCCACCTGCCTTGGCCTCCCAAAGTGTTGGGATTACAGATGTGAGCCATCACACCTGACCAACACTGTTTTTTTAGCAACGAATATTTTGTAATGCTTCTTTTATTATTCTGAAATGAAATTCATAGAAAATCTAACCCACCTATAAACCAATTGCAAAAAGGAAAAGAAATCAATATAATGCCCTGACTGTAACATAGAGAAAAATTGCAAAAGGATAGTCAATTATAATAAAATAATGTGGATTTTACAAGGTGAACGTTCGGGTCTGGTCATATCAGGTGACGGGATGAAGTGGCCTGATGCTTGCTCCTAGACAGACAGTCACATACTGTGACAGCCACAGGTGCAGGTGGACACAGCTGTGTCATGTGGAGGCTCAAAGACCATGAAGGTACTGCTGCTAGTGATGGGATTTTCCCAAATCGTGGACAACTCCAGAAGGAGTTCTCCCCGATCACACAGTGGTTGCATTCCCAGAATATCCAATGTATATGACAATGATGTGGAAAACAGACACACCCAGAGTTCAGTTCTAGACCCATGTTTTACAAGGATTTTTCATTTACCAGGGCCTGATGGGACATCCAAAAGCAGAGGGATTGGGGGAGTTCTTCCTTTGGGGGACTGTCCCACTTGTACCCCTGAAGTCTTCGAGATGGCCCCCAGGGGCAGCACAGCCTCTGTAGAGGACCACTGATCTCTGCTGTTGGTCACTTTTTAAGGTCAGCAAACTGAGGCCTAACGAACGCCACACAGCCGAGTCGTAACAGAGCCGAGTGTCCTGGAGGGATGTGGTGGACGGGCCTGGGACACCCTCAGCACAGGGCTTTTCTCATCCAGCACCAGTCCCTCATTCCTGCTGAGGGAGGGTGGGGGCCTGGGAAACATGGACACTTCCAGCCTATGTAGTCTTCTGACCTGCCGTATCCCTGAACTAGCATCCTGGAAGGAGAAAATCCTGCCGTCCCACTGAACTAGCATCCCAGAAGGAGAAAATCCCATGCAACATGGACGTTGCTTTACTACAGTGAAGAGTTTAGAGCAACACTTTGGAATCATACAGGCCTGGGCCCAAGTCCTGGCTCTCCCATAGACTGGCTGTGGGCTCATGGGCAAGTTGCTTAATTTCTCCCTGAGCCTCAGTTTTCTTCACTTTAAAATGGGGTTAATAGTATTCCCCAATTACAGGGGAGTCCAGAGTACTTAATGCAAAAGATGCATGTAAAATGCCTCCTTTACTTTTATTTTTGAGACTGAATTTCACCGTTGTCGCCCAGGCAGAAGTGCAATGGCGTAATCTCGGCTCACTGCAACCTCTGCCTCCCAGGTCCAAGCAATTCTCCTGCCTCAGCCTCCTGAGTAGCTGGGACTACAGGCGTGCACCATCACACCTGGCTAATTTTGTATTTTTAGTAGAGACGGGGTTTCACCATGTTGGCCAGGCTGGTCTCAAACTCCTGACCTCAGGTGATCCTCCACCTCAGCCTCCCAAAGTGCTGGGATTACACGTGTGAACCACTGTGCCTGGCCTCGCTTCCTTTACTTTTTACCTGGTAGCGTGGGAAAGCCCCCTGCAGTGAACTTGAGAAAGTGACACAAGAGCCTCAACCTGAGAGGCTGGAGCAAAGAAAGTCCCTTTTTGAGGAATCCTCCACCGCTTGGTTTGTTTTATAATTTCAGGGGCACTATGCACACTGACACGTTGTGCACATCTCCATCTAGTTCTAGAACATTTCCATCACCCCACAAAGATACCCCGTATCTGTTGTCAGTCACTCCCCATTCCCTCCTCCCTCTGGTCCCTGACAGCCACCCATCCACTTTCTGTCCCTGTAGACTGGCCACGCTGGGCCTCTCATGTAAATGGAGTGAATCGTGTAATACGTGGTCCCTTGTGTCCGACTTCTGTTACTCAACATCATGTTCAAGGTTCATCGCGTTGTAGTGTGTGTCAGAGCCTCAATCCTGTCTGTGGCCGATGGTATCAGTTGTATGGATGGACCGCGTTTTATTATCCACTCCTCAGTGATGGACATTTGTTTTTTCCTACTTTTTGGCGACTGTGAGTCGTGCTCCACTTTGAACATCCTGGCCCCTGGCATGTCATCGGTGTGGAGTGAGAGTGAACTGGGTCTCTTCTGAATCTGGGCCTTTGTTTGGGGTGAAAGGACACAGCCTTCGGAAGAAGACAGACCTGGGTTTGGATTCCGATTCCATATAAGTCACCGGGTGTCTCAACCTCTGAATCCCAGCGTCTTCATCAGACAAAGGGACAGTTATGAGGCATCGAGATGACATTTGTGTGTGATCAGCGCATCGTAGGAATCCAACAAATGGTCTCATTTGTGTCCAGACAGCTCCTTTAATGCCTTAATTATTACACTGCAGCCTGGGTAGGGCGTCCCTTCCCCCAGCTCGAAGGTACAGATTCCCGTGGGTTCTAGTCAGGGGTACACCAGGACTGGTTCGTAGGACTCACGAGAGCCAATGGTGAGCGTCTCTTCCCTACTCCACGTTCAGGGACTTTGCGTTGGTACCTTGAAATCAATCAAAGTGGGAGTGTTTACATCCTGGAAATCAGCAAACCTTCAAAGTGGGGCTCACCCCAACCCCTGACCTCTGGAGAGCCAGTTGTTAAACATTTACCAACAACCACAGGTTCTAGTATTTTCTGTTAAGCTGGCCTGGTGGCGGCAACAGGCCAGAGAGATCAGGAGAGGGTGAGGCAGGACAGTTCAGGGGTTAAGCCCGAGGGTGCTGGAGCACACATGTGATCTTGGTCCTAGCTGGCAGGCCTGCCACCGCTGCAGAATCTGCGAGCTCCACATCCTCACTGTCCCCATCTCCTTTGGAGCTCAGCTGCACCAGCAGGACCTGGAGGCAGGTTTGCTGCGTGGGACATGGGGTGTGGGGACTTCTGGGGAAAGCATTCCTTTCCAGTAAAAGTGACGCAAAGGAGGAGATGCCTCCTCTTCTTGGATGTTTTCATGTCCATACAGTGACTCCTGGAGCTGCAGCAGCCATCGTGTGACCACATGGAGAGAGGCCTAAGCAGCAGGCGAATTATGCAGAGTGCGAGGGTGGAAAGAAAGAGCTTGGGTTCTCAGTGGCACTGAGCCAGCCCTGGAACTGCCACCCCCTAGATTGCTTTCATGAACTAGCAAAAATGCCTTGTTCTTTAATCCATTTTAATCCAGTGCTCTGTTAGTTGTAGCCCAAATAATCCTGATCCGGATGTCAACATGTGAAGGGAAGAGCAGAAAGAGATTAGGATTCCAAAGAGAATTTTTTAAAAAAAGGATTGCAAAGAGGATAAATTCTGAGAGATGAGCTAAAGATTACAAGGAAGGAATATGTCCTAGGTAAGGCCAGGCAAGGATTTTTCCAATTCAAGGAGTGGCAGGGAAATGGAAAAATTCTTAGAAAAAGTATAATCTACCAAAACTGACTCAAAAAGAAAAAGAAAGTCTGAATAGTCTTGTAACCTTGAATTAAATGGAACAGTAGTTTAAAATCTTCCCACAAATAGCTGGGCACTGTGGCTCACGCCTGTAATCCCAGCACTTTAGGAGTCTGAGGTGGGTGGATCACTGAGGTCGGGAGTTCGAGACCAGCCTGGGTCTCGAATATGGCAAAACCCTGTCTCTACTAAAGATACAAAAAATTAGCCGGGCGTGGTGGCACACGCCTGTAATCCCAGCTACTCGGGAGGCTGAGGCAGGAGAATCGCCTGAACCCGGGAGGCAGAGGTTTCAGTGAGGTGAGATGGCACCACTGCACTCCAGCCTGGGTGACAGAGTAAGACTCTGTCTCAAAAAACAATAATAATAATAATCTGCCCAAAAAGAAAACGCCAATCCCAGTGAGTTTTACAGATGAGTTCTATCAAACATTTAAAGTATCAGACAAATCTTACACAAACCCTTCCAAGGAGTAGAAAAAGAGGGAATATTTCCCAACTCATTCTATGAGGCCAATATAACCTTGATACGAAAACCTGACAAGAAGGGTGTGAGAAAGGAAAATTATGGATGAAAGCCATCCCTGAAAATAGACACAAAAATCGTACACAAAATATCAGCAAACCCAGCCGTTGACATATAAAGAATATATGATGACAAATATACATTTATCCCAGCAACGTAAAGGTGACTTAACATTAGAGAATCTATAAATGCCATTCATCACAGTAACAGGTTAAAGGAGGAAAACCTGTGATTGTTCATACAGATGCACAAAGAGCAATGGCTAAAATTTAAATCCTTTTATCATAAAAACTATTGGCAAATGAAGAAAAACATTTCTTCATATGATAAAGCATCTCCACCAAATGTTGCAGTAAACATCATTCTTTTTTTTGACACGGAGTCTCGCACTTTTATCTGGGCTGGAGTGCAGTAGTGCAATCTCGGCTCACTGCAAGCTCTGCCTCCCGGATTCATGCCTTTCTCCTGCCTCAGCCTCCAGAGTAGCTGGGACTACAGGTGCCCGCCACCACTCCTGACTAATTTTTTTGTATTTTTAGTAGAGACGAGGTTTCACTGTGTTAGCCAAGATGGTGTCGATCTCCTGACTTCGTGATCCACCCGCCTCCGCCCCTCAAAGTGCTGGGATTACAGGCGTGAGCCGCCGCGCCTGGCCAGTAAACATCATTCTTAATGGTGCACATGAGAAGTCTTTTCTTTAAACTCAGAAACAAGGTGAGAATGACTGCTTATCTTCAACATTGTATTTGTGTGCCAGCATAGGATAAGGAAAAATGAATAAAGGTATCAGGGTCAGAAAGGAAGAAACAAAACTATCATCATTCTCAGATGATCTATCTACATTAAAAACTTACTTCTGCAGAAAAAAAAAATCAGAAATGATAACAGAGTTTAGCAAGGTAATTTGTAGTTATTAAAAACACAGATATCAGAGACAAGGGGACACAGCTGTAGGGGTATTACTCGCACAGAGGCACCAGGGTGCTGTCAGCAAGAGCAGAGCCCATCCCGGCGTCACTTGTCCCCAGGATGACTTCCGCCCAAGGCCAGCATTGGCTGGTGAGCAGGGGTGAGGCTGAGCCTGGACATCGGTCTGCAGTTCCACCTGGTTGGAAGGGAGGCATAGCAGGGTGGGGCACCAGGTACTTCCTTGTGTGGGCCTGGTGGGTCTTTTGCTTCCCTCTCCACTGGACCTGGTAATCAAGCTAGCATGCAACCCAGTGGTTGGATTAGTTTCCTTCATGGCTGCAGGGAACAGACATGCCCACATCTAATGGCCTTCCTTGCAGGTAGCACGTCAGCTGTTTCTGAGCCTTCCTCATTCTGCCTCTATCTGTCTCTTGCTCCTTCTCACCTCCCACCTCCCCATGAGCTTCTGCTCATGCCCCATGTGCACCATCTCTTGCTCTAGTTGTCTATTGCTGCCTAACAAATAACCCCAGACCTAGTGGCTAAAAAGCAGCGATCAGCTGGGCGTGGTGGCTCATGCCTGTAATCCTAGCACTTTGGGAGGCGAAGGCAGGTGGATTGCTTGAGGCCAGGAGTTCGAGACCATCCTGGCCAACATGATGAAACCCTGTCTCTGCTAAAAATATTTTTTAAACTAGCTGGGCGTGGTGGTGCATGCCTGTAATCCCAGCTACCTGATAGACGGAGGCACGAGAATTGCTTGAACCTGGGAAGTGGAGGTTGCAGTGAGTGGAGATTGTGCCACTGCACTCCAGCCTGGGCAACAGAGTGAGACTCTGTCTCTAAATAAATAAATAAATAACAGCAATCGTGTATAATGGTCACAAGTCTGTAATTCGGCTCGGCGTGGCGGCTCACACTCCTAATCCCAGCACTTTGGGAGGCTGAGGCCAGAGGATTGCTTCAGCCCAAGAGCTTGAGACTAGTCTGGGCAACATGGTGAGACCCTGTCTCTCTGCAAAAACTTTTTAAATATATTAGCTAGGTGTGGTAGTGAGGGCCTGTAGTCCCTGCTACTCAGAGGCCGAGGTGGGAGAATCGCTTGAGCCCAGGAGGTTGAGGCTGCAGTGAGCCATGATTGCACCACTGCACTTCAGTCTAGGTGACAGAGTGAGACCCTCTCAAAAACTAAATAAACAAATCTGTAATTCGAGCAGGGCTTGGCAGGGGCAGCTCATCCCTGCTCTCTGTGGATTTGGTGGGAGCACCTTAAAGCCTGAGGGTGGTGACCTGATGTCTGGGAACTGGAGTCTCTGAAGGCTCTCTCACCCACAGGTCCAGTACCTCAAATGGGGCGCTGGGTGAAACACCTACTGTGGCTTCCCCACGGTGGTCAACTTCCAAGAGGGAGCATCCCAAGAGAACCAGGTGGAAGTTGACTTATCTTTTACTACCCAGCCTTAGACATCACTCTGACCATTGTCCCAAGCCCACTGGGATTCAAGGAACAGAAACCTAGACCCCAGTTTTTGATGGGAGAAGAGGCAAAAATCCCATGGTAACATGAGTGCATAGGAAGACAGAGATCATTGCAACCATGTTGGGAAACACAGCCTGCCATTCCTCTCCACTTCCCCTCATTTGATGACAAACCCCATTCTCTTTCCAGTAGAGGATACCTATGACCCAGCCTGGGCCAGACACCATGGTTGGTCCAGGGCTGGGCAAGTGACCAAAGCAGTTCATTTGGAGTTTGTGCCTAGCTGAAGCTAACAAGCCAAGCCCCTTCTTGCCCTGGGGCCACTGATCCCATGACAGGCATGAGGCCACACCAACTGTACATATGACTTCATGACCTGCAGCATTGGCCCTGGACTGCTTATCTTCAGTCTTTTTTTTTTTTTTTTTTTTTGCAAAATGGAGTTTTGCTCTTGTTGCCCAAGCTGGAGTGGAATGGTACGATCTCAGTTCACTGTAACCTCTGCCTCCTGGGTTCAAGTGATTCTCCTGCCTCAGCCTCCTGAGTAACTGAGATTACAGACATGTGCCACCACACTGAGCTAATTTTGTATTTTTAGTAGAGATGGACTTTCTCCATGTTGGTCAGGTTGGTCTCAAACTCCCGACCTCAGGTGACCCACCCACCTCAGCCTCCCTCTTCAGTCTTCTTATGTGAAAAATTTCAACCTTAGCTGTATAAGCGACTGGAAGAGGGTTCCTGTGACTCACAGATGAACACAATCCTAATTTATACTGGGAACAAATGGCCACTTTCACAGGCACCCTAAATTCATCACTGAAGCCAACACAAAGCCCAGTGATGATCACGATTTGTGATTCTTCATTAGATAGCTATTGACAAAGGGACCACGTCTCTCTTGTTCATCTTTCCATCCCAAGCACCAGACATAAAAGACTCCATAAATTGGTCTTGAATGAATAAGTGAATGCAGCAGGCTAGCAAAAGCCACAATGATGGTGACTCTGGCATTAGATAAAATGGGGTCCCGATCCCACTCCCTCTGCTCGCCTGCTGAGTGATCTTGGGCAGGTCCATTAACCTCTCTTGGCTCCAGTTTCGTCATCTGTAAAATGATAATACAACTGACCATGTCCAAGGGTGGTTGTGAGGATAACTGAGGTTGAACCAATGTTCACTGCTTTTGATGTTATTGGAATTGGTAGGAGGTGACGAAAGTGATGAGAGGAGAAAAAGCTAAAAGGTAATCTGTCAGGTGTTCACCCACCTCTGTTCCTGAAGCAATGGGATCTGGCTGTATCATATATGTATCCTTAGGCAAGACAGTTTGGGATGGGCTCTGCTGGGTGGTTCTTCTGTTGGTCTCACTTGGGATCACCTGTGTGGCTGCAGTCATCTGGTGGCTAATGGGGCTGCATGGTGTAAGAAGGTTCTCTCACAGGCCTGGTGGTCATGCTGGTTGCTGGCTCTGCTCAGATAGAACTCCTCTGCTCCACATGGCCTCTCATCATCCAATAGGTAGCCTTGGTTATCTTCACGGCATTCCATCAAGGGTGAGAGTGGCAACAGCAAGTTCTCTTGGGACTGAGGTTCTGAAGCCACACAACATCGCTTTTGCCACATTCTATATATTTGTCAAAGCTTAGAAAGGAAAAAATACTTCTTCCACTTGCAACATTTTGCTTCTGACAGCAAATGGCAGCATAGGGATTCCCTCACACCAACGAATCTTCCAACTTTATGACATAGCTGGGTGTCTTACAGTTCATTTCGATTCCAACAGTACCTGGACTTAGCATCAGATCCCATAATTTAAGGACTCAGTCCCACAGGACAGCCTCCACTTCAGATGCCAACTACGAGTCTGGGCCTCCCTCCAGACTGATCACCTATGATTTATAACTGATTTAGGGATTCCCATGACCCCCTCCTCAGGTTCAATAATTGTCAAAACTGGGCACAGTGGCTTATGCCTATAATCCCAGCACTTTGAGAGGCTGAAACAGGCAGACCACATGAGGTTAGGAGTTTAAGACCAGCCTGGCCATTACAGTGAAACCCCATCTCTACTAAAAATACAAAAATTAACCAGGCATGGTGGCGCATGCCTGTTGTCCCAGCTACCTGGGGGGCTGAGGCAGGAAAATTCCTTGAACCTGGGAGGCAGAGGCTGCAGTGAGCCAAGATGGAGCCACTGCACTCCAGCCTGGGTGACAGAGCAAGACTCTGTCTCAAAACAAACAAACAAACAAAAAATTGGCAAGAATGACTTACAGAACTCAGGAAAACACTTTGCTTATGTTTACTGGTTTATTATAAAGGATATGACTCAGAAACAGCCAAGTCATGAACAGGGTGGGATGGGTGGGGTAGAATGGACGGAGTGGGATGGACAGGGTAGAATGAACAGGGTGGGATGGACAGGGTGAGATGGATGGGGTAAATAGGGGAGGCACAGGAGGGGTGGAGAGCTTCCATGCCCTCCCTACATCTTGATGTGTTCACTAACCCCACTCAGAAGCTCTTTGAAACCCCCTTCCAGTCATTTACAGGTTTTATGGAGGTCTCATTAGACAGGCATGATTGATGACATCATCAGCCATTGAGGATTAAGTTGATCTCCAGCCTCTCTCCCCTCCCTGGAGGTTGGGATTGGGGAGCAGGAGGACTGAAGTTCCAACCCTCCTCTGGCAACCAGCCCCCATCCTCCAAAAGTCACCTCATTAGCATAAACTCAGCTGTGGTTACTAACAATGGTTTGGATATTTCTCCCCTCCAAATCTCATGTTGAACTTTGACCCCCAATGCTGGTACTGGAGCCTGGTTGGGGGGTGTTTGGGTCATGGGGGCAGATCCCCTCATGAATGTCTTGGTGCCGTCCATGCAGTAATGAGTGAGTTCTCGAGAGCTCTCACTCTGGTAGTTCCTGAGAGAACTGATTATTTAAAAAGCCTGGCAACTTCCCCCACTTGCCTCTCTCCTCTTCACATGATACCTGCTCCTTTTTACCTTCTGCCCTGAGTAGACACTTCTTGAGGTCCTCACCAGATGCAGATGCTGGTGCCATGCTTCCCATACAGCCTGCAGAACTGTGAGCCAAATAAACCTCTTTTCTATATAAATTACCCAGCCTCAAGTATTCCTTTGCAGTAACACAAGTGGACGAAGACAGTTGTCATTATGAATAACAAAAGATGATCTTCCCACCCTTATCGCTTAGGGAATTCTGAGGATTTTAGGAGCTCTGTGTCCGGAACCAGGATGGAGACCAAATATATATTTCTTATTATATCACAATATCACAAAGCCCTTTGCAAATTTGCTAAGTCACATTGCAAAGGAAACTGTATACAGGCCAACTTATTTCAGCTCCAAACCAAGAATCACTTTTCTCCCAACCACATCATCCCCCAAGTCATCTGCCCTCCAAATCTGCATTTCTCCCCTATCGTTTTTGCAACAAATTACCACAAACTAGTGGCTTAAAACAGGACACATTTGTAATCTTAAAGTTCAGGAGTTCTGAAGTCTAAAACGGGCCTGCTGCTTCCGGACACCCCAGGGGAGAATCTGTCTGCTTGCCTTCTGCAGCTCCTGGAGGCTGCCTGCATTCCTTGGCTCATGGCCCCTCCTCCATCTTCCAAGCCAGCAGGGTGATGTCTTCTCTCCTTGCTGACTTCTGCCCCCCTTTCACCAGGATCCCTGTGATGGCACTGGGGCCACCAGGATAATCCGGGATAATCCCCCCACCTCAAAATTTTTAAATCACATCTGCAAAGTTTCTTCTGCCAAGTAAGGTAAATTACTTGGTAATTTACCTGACAAGGTAGATATCCACAAGTTCTGGGGGTTAAGATATGGACATCTTTGGGGGTCACTATTCTGTCTGGGCTCTCATACCCTTTCCTTCCAACCCAGGCGTTTCCAGACCCCTTCCAATTTTAGTATATGTGCTGCCGAAGTGAGCACTCCAGACTCCTTCAAACACATTCCTCTAGGAGTTTTTATTTGCTTGTTTTAAAGGAGCATGCCCCAAATATATGATTAAAAGCCTGGACCCACAGCCAAATTACCTCAATTCAAATCCCAGCTCTCCTGCCTCCTCATTGTTCTACCTCAGCCCATCTGCTTCACCTCTCTGCACCTCTATTTCCTCATTTGCATGATGCAGGATGTCTCAGCTCCTGCTGCCATAACACGGGTGTCATAGACTGAGTGGTTTAGACTTCACAGTTCTGGAGACGGAAGTCCAAGATCAGGGAGCCAACAGGATCAGGTTCTGATGAAGCTTTCTTCTGCCTTGTAGTTGGCCACCTTTTCCTAGGTCCTTATGTGGCGTAGAGGGAGGAGGGAGGGAGAGAGAATGTGCTCTGATGTCCCTCTGATGAGAATGTTACCGGTGGAGGGTGTTCAGGTTCTTGGCATCTTGAACAAGTAATTGGACAAAACATGCAAACAAATCACGGAAGGAATGAAGCAACAAAAGCAGAGATTTATTGAAAATGAAAGTACACTCCACAGGGTGAAAGCAGGCCCCGGCATAGGTTCTCAAGGACCCCAGATACAGAATCTCCTCGGGTTCAAATACCCGCTATAGGTTTCCTAGTGGCCACTTGGTGTTCACCCCATGTAAATGAAGTGGCAGCCTGCAATCAGTCTGATTGGTCAAGTGAAGTTACAAGTGAGGTCACACTCCTAAGCAAACATCTGATTGGTTGTGGAAAGCAACCAATCAGAGGCTGAAGTGAAGTTACAAAGTGACACTCCTATACAAACGTCTGATTGGTTGCAAAAAGCAACCAATCAGAGGTACTTTCAATTTCCCATCCACCTGGCAGAAAAGGTGAGAGTTTGCAAAAGGGTAGCCTCTGGTCCTTTTGTTACTTAGGTGTGGAAAGTTAGGGTTCTTCTTTCAATTTAGTTCTAGGAAGTCAGTGTGAGAAAGCCTTAGGTTCCCTGCCTCCAGACCCTACTCTCCTGCCTCAAGGATGCTGATATGGTTTGGCTCTGTGTCCTCACCCAAATCTCATCTTGAATTGTAATCCCCAAGTGTTGAGGGAGGGACCTGGTGGGA
>NW_012098098.1:4753580-4760985 GCF_000951045.1 Mandrillus leucophaeus
GATGGTCTCGATCTCCTGACCTCGTGATCCGCCCGTCTCGGCCTCCCAAAGTGCTGGGATTACAGGCTTGAGCCACCGCGCCCGGCCGGATATTTCTTTATAGCAGTGTGACAACACACTAATACAGATACTAATCCCTACCTTCTCAGGGTCTTGCCCTCATGGCCTCGGCAAACTTTAATCACTTCCTTATTCCAAACAGTCATACTGGGGGCGAGGGCTTCCACATATGAATTTTAGGGGCACATCATTCATAGCAGAGGGTAATAATGTCTCCCAGAGTCCTGAGGAGTAAATGAGTGAATATGTTTACAAGGCTTAGAACAGGGCTGTGGCACAGTGGCAGTGCAGGGGTTATTATCATCATTATTTATAAAACATACATTTGGGCTCTGCAGCTGATCACGCACATCATAAAACGCGAAAAGAGAAACTGTAAAAGGATGAGATAAATTGAAGTTGAAATGATAATCGTTTTCTCCCACACTTCCAGTGGATTGTCCTGCATGCCCTGTGGGGTTTGGGGTCCCCCTATTCCAGCCTGGGGTCCTCTGACATTGGCATGCATCCCAGTCACTTGTGTCACTCTTAAAATGGAGCTTCCTGAGCTTCGTCCCAGATTAACTGGATCAGCCCTGGTGACAGAGCCCAATGGCTGCATTAAAAATATATATAGACCAGGCATGGTGGCTCCCACCTGTGATCCCAGCACTTTGGGAGGCCAAGGCGGGTGGATCACTTGAGGTCAGAAGTTTGAGACTGGCCTGGCCAACATGGTGAAACCCTGTCTCTACTAAAAATACAAAAAAAAAAAAAAATTGGATGTGGTGGCACATACCTGTAATCCCAGCTACTTGGGAGGCTGAGGCAGGAGAATTGCTTGAACCCAGAGGCAGAGGCTACAGTGAGCTGAGATCATGCCACTGCATTCCAGCCTGGGCAACAGAGTGAGACCCCATCTCTACAAAAAATTAAAAAATTAGCCAGGGGAAATGGTACGCGCCTGTGGTCCCAGCTACTCAGGAGGCCGAGGCAGGAGGATCCCTTGTACCCAGAAGTTGGAGACACCAGTAAGTAATGATTGCACCTCTGCACTCCAGCCTGGGGGACAGAGCAAGACCCTGTTTCAAAATAGATATGTATTTTTGATGTCAGAGAAACTGTTTTCATCAACTGTGGGAAAAACCCTGAGACTCACTTCTAACTGCTGACCACAAGCACTCCCAAGTCTAAACCGTTTCCACCTCCCTGAATCCAAAACTCCAGCTGATGAGTACTGAGTCTTTATGTGAACATGGCCACATCCAAGTGACCAGGCAGCCCTGTAGTTGCTCACAGTCAAGTTCCTGTACGGTTTCCTGAAGATGCAAAAACATTTTGAAGTATGAGATTCGAGCGTCGTACCCTGCCCAAGGCTTCTGTTTAAAGGTGGAATGTTTTCCCTGCTTGTTTTCTTTTTAAATCCACCCCCCTCTTGGTTTCTAATGACACTTGACATTTGATGTTCACCACTGCCGTGAGTTCTCCTCCGTCACTGACAACACAGCCATGCCCAGCTACGAACGCAGAGACGGCAATTCTCCAGACCGGAGCGTATGTTGGAGACCTACATTCATTTCATGAATGTGAGCAACACAGTTTCCAATTCCTTTTGACTCATGTTTTCCTTCCTTTTCTCCACTTGCCAGTTGGGGTGGACTCCAGCATGGCTGAGGGCAGACGCCGCCGCCCCTGAGAGCTGCTTCTGGCTCATGCGGCTTCTTAGGGGACCACAACTCCAGCCCTCGTCTCTGTAGGGGACACAAATTCACCGCTTGCCCTTTGTCCCCAGAAGACGTTTTCCAACAGCCCGAGGGCCGATCCGGAATCAGAGATAAACACTCCCTGGGGGAGGCCGGAAGAATATTAAGTTTGTGTTGTATTAGCCCTTGCTGGGTCTCCAGATCTGAACCCCGGCGGGGCCTGTGTGCTCAGATCTTCCCACAGCGTACCCTTGAAAGCCAGCTCGGGCAGCCTGAGGATTAGAATAAATGAACATCATTATCTGAGCTGTTTGGCACACGTGTGTGTGCAAGAATCATGGACCATTTTCAAGGGAAAACGCCCGTTGCAGATTCCTAAAGCCTTTCTCATTTGTGACTTATTTGATCCTGGCAACAAGTTGGTGAGATTGGTTCATCCGTGGGTCCATTTCACAGGCGGGAAAGTGGTGTCCCAGGGAGGCCGAGTGACTTGCCCACAGCCACCCAGCTGGGAAACGGGCAGCCGGATTTGGGTGAGGACCTGCTCCCTCCGCAGTGCGGGGTACACCTTCTCTCTCTTCCTCCTGCCTCCTTTCCTCTTCCTTCCTTTTTCTCCAAACTTCTATTCATCTATTTTTAAAACTCTTTTTGGAGCTGTGGTCTGGCTGTGTTGCCCAGGCTAGACCCAAGCTCCTGGGCTCAAACAATCCTCCCACCTCAGCTTCCTGAGTAGCTAGGATGACAGGTGCATGCTACCACACCTTGCTCAACTACTTTTAATTGAAAATTTAACATATGCAAATAGTTTAAAAAAAAAACAAAACACACACACACACACAAAGAAGCAACCAAACAATACAGGAAAGGATGCCCTGAAAAGCGAGCCTCCTTCCATCCCAAATCTTCAGGGTCCCAGACCCCCTTTTTCTAGCTATGTGTGTGCATATGTGCTCGCACACATGTGTGTGTAAGGACACTTAGCTGTGCATGTGTGATACATTACACGGCTTCCTACACAGACAGTAGCAGCCCATGCACTGGGTGCCTCTGGTTCTTCTTATTTCTTTCTCTTTTTTTTTGTTTTTGAGACACAGTCTTGTTCTGTCTTCCAGATTGGAGTGCACTGACGCGATCTCAACTCACTGCAAACCTCCACCTCCTGGATTCAAGCGATTCTTGTGTCTCAGTCACCCAAGTAGCTGGGATTACAGGTGCCCATCACCACACCTGGCTAATTTTTGTATTTTCAGTAGAGACAGGGTTTTGTCACGTTGGCTGGGCTGGTCTCGAACTCCTGACCTCAGGTGATCTGCCCGCCTCAGTCTCCCAAAGTGCTGGAATTATAGGCGTGAGCCTCCATGTCCGGCCCTTCTGATTTCTCTTGAAAGCTGTTCTGTGTCCACCTGGATGGAGCCACCACTCTTTTTGCACATGAGCTATCAGTGCATGGGGACTAGGTTGTCCTCGACAACTCCCCACCAACAGACATGAGGCTGCTCTGTCTCTGCTGTAATCAACGTGCGGCGTGGGTCATGCCTTTGGCACATACATGCCTGTGTGCCCCTGTGCCAGTGCCTCAGTCAGCAAGAATCCTTGGAGGAGGACTGCTGCGCGCGAGGATCTGCCGCTGTCCGTGCCGAGCTGTGGGTAAATTGCCTCCCCATAGGTTGCACTTGTTCACACGCCTGTCCTCTCAGTGTCAGGCCATGCCCCTCACTCCTAATGCCAGGCAGCACAGAGCCATTCAGGAGCCCTTTGGGGGCCCCTCCCAGGGAGTTCAGTCTAATCGGAGACAGCAAATATGTTGGATCTGCTTGATTTTCAAATGATTTACCCAGAAACATCTACCCTCTCAGCCCCTGGTGTGGGGAATATGAGCCCTTCCCTGCAAACACTGTTAGAAAAAGAAAAAAAACAAAAAGAAAGAGAGAGAGAAAGGGCTCATTGAATAGGGCATCCCTAAAACGTGGACAGAGGAAGCAGAGAGAATGGAGTCCAGACACTCGGACCCTGTTGTCACCCCACCAGGGTCCACCCAGCAACACCGAGACACTGAACAGGGCCCTCCTGAGGGCGTAGAAATGGTGGTGATCAGCTCCCACCCCTGAGCCTCCCCAGTCCCCAAATCACGGGGACTTTTTTACAGCCCCTCCACCCAGTCACCCTGGGTCCTGTGCAGCCATCTGGGTCTACGCATCTCCGGGACGCACAGATGAGATGGAACTGTCCCACGCATGTTCTCTGGGGCAGAAACGGCTGCGGAGCCTGCCGAGGCCACTCTTGCCGGCTGGCCAGGGCACAGCGTCTGACCCAGGAGGCTGTGACCTCGCTGCCCCAGGCCTGGCATGGCCTGTGGACAGTGGCCTGTCCCACCAGCCACCAGGAACCTCCCTTCAGTGCCCACCCCATCCACCTCGCCAAGACTGATCTAGAAATTATTTATAGATCCGAACTCCACAGAAACCATTGTGTCTGCTGTTGCCATGGCAATGGGGATGTGGCAGGAGCGCCAGGCTCTCAGGCTTTCCAGGGCCCGTGGAGGCCGGCGAGGGCGGTCGATTTCTACCAGGAGCCCCTGACTCACACCCGCCGTCAGAGACCCCCGGGAGCGAAGAAGACAGGCTTCCCACCCTTTTCCAGCAGGGCTGGCTGCATCCAGGAAGACAGCGCTGCTGGTGAGTGGTTCGATTTTGTTTCAGACCTCTCCAAGAAATCATCTAGAACAACTTCCGCAAGACTGGAGGTGCTCCCGTCCCCCATGGAACCTCTCGGGAACACAGCCTCCGACTCCTCACCGCAGAGCAGCTGCGTCAGACTCCCGGACGGCAGGGCCTAGGGATCTGTGTTTTGGTTTTGGGATCTGTGCAAATCCACATGACTCAATAATCCAAACATACAGAGAGCCTGGGAACCCTTACCCCACTCTGGCGCCCTATGCGTCCGCTTTCATTGGCTTCTTGTATTTCCGGCTTGTTTTCTTTAGGGAGGCAGCAAATACAAGATACGGTCCACTTTTACCTTTTTCCCCGCTCAGAAAATAAAGATGCCACAGCCAGGCTTCTGCACCTTGCTTTTCTCACTAAATGCTCTTTTCCAAAGCTGTCACCAAATTCGCCGCTTCTTTATTTTTTTTCTCGTACGGCGGCACAGCGTGGGTTCCCTTCTATGGGTGGGTGTGCCAAGGAATCTGCTTGCGTAACCAGACCTTTTTCCTAGGAGCAGTTGCCCAGACGCAGCGCTAGGATGAGGAAGGGTTTGCAGTGACTATTCAGGGAGTACTCCCTGGGGACACAGGTTGGGGGTGGGACGCTGGACTGGAAAAGGAAGGAAGCTGGGCAGGGTGCTATGTGGGCACAGTCCTTCCCAGCCTGAAGGAGCTGGGGCGGGCGGGGCATGCCCAACCCCGCAGGGGAACTGTGGAGGGTCAATCACACCCTGGGATGTCCCAGCCTGAGACCAGGGAGCTGGGGGCTTCATATACCCATCCAGAACCCACCTGTCTTTGGTTAAGGGCGGTCTAGGAAGGTCTAAATTCCCAGGCATTTCCATGCATGAAGGCGAAGCGGCTTCGGGGAGCCCATGAGCCACCCTCTAAACCAGAGGTCTCCAACCTCTGGGCCACGGCAGGAGGTGAGCAGCAGGTGAGTGAGCAAAGCTTCATCTGTATTTACAGCTGCTGCCCATGGCTCACGTTAATGCCTGAGCTCCGCCTCCTGTCAGATCAGTGGCTGCCTTAGATTCTCAGAGGGGCGTGGACCCTATTGTGAGCTGCATATGTGACAGATCTAGGTTGCACGCTGCTTATGAGAATCTAATGCCTGATGATCTGTCACACGGCAGTGACCAGCAAGGACACACATCCCTTCCCGCATGAAGCTTACACTCCAGACCAGCGTTGCCCAATAGAGCTTTCTGCAGTAATGGGATGTTCTAGATCTGCGTTGTCCAATGTGGTGACCACTAGTCCCATGTGGCTGTTGAGGCTTTGAAATATGGCTGGTACTGGTTTGTGGCCTGTTAGAAACTTGGCTGCACAGCAGGAGGTGAGTGGCAGCTGAGCGAGTGAGGCTTCCTCTGTATTTACAGCCGCTGCCCATCGCTGGCATTACGGCCTGAGCTCCCCCTCCGGTCAGATCAGCTGCAGCGTTAGATTCTCATAGGAATGCGAACCCTGTTGTGAACTGTCATTCGAGGAATCTCGGTTGTGCGCTTCTTACGAGAAACTAATGTCCGACGATCTGTCACTGTCTCCCGTCACCCCCAGATGGGATTGTCCAGTTGCAGGAAAGCCAGCTCAGGGCTCCCACTGATTCTACATTATAGTGAGTTGTATAATTATTTCTTTATATATTACAATGTAATAACAATAGAAATAAAGTGCACAGTAAGTGTAATACGTTGAATCATCCTGAAACCATTCATCCTGCCTGGTCCATGGAAAAATTGTCTTCCGTGAAACCGGTCCCTGGTGCCAAGAAGTTTGAGAACCACTGCTTTCAGCAGCTGCTGGTGCTGGCTGGTGGAGGTATAAACCCTCGAAGCTTTGGAGTGCACAAAAATGGTAAAAAGGGATCCAGGGATCCGGCAGGGGCCCTGTGGTTATCCAATACGTGTTTCCAATGGATTCTGTTACAACTGGTTCTGACAGGGAGCTGCCCTGGCTTAGAGACAATTCGTGAGCAAATTATCACCCATGTACTCAGCACTTCCATGAACCAGGCCCCGGCTAGACCAAGGAGTCCCAGGTGTGTGGACCCCCGCGCGTTTCCTCCACGGGTGTGGCACTGGGCAGGAGAGGGCCGAGGGCCCCTGCAGCTGGAGGTAGCTGGTGGCCCCTGCGTGCTCGCAGCCCTGCTGCAGCTTCCTCAGAAATGACACGACCTCACTGCACCTCCTGACCTTGAGGTGCACTGAGAAGCACTGCAGAGGACACTCTGCTCATCAACAAGTTTTATTTCTCTGTTTGTGCATTCAGCACAAGATATGTGTATTGGTGTAATAGACTTTGTAATACGTTTCCAACGTTTTTTCTACAAAGTTTCAGGTCTTTCCCATAAGCAGAGCCCTTGAAGGTGCTGGCACAGATTCCACGATCTGAGGCCTCCTAACGGCCTCTGGAGCCCCTTTCTGGCACTTCCCACGTAGAGCTGCCACGCATGGTCCGAAAATCATCCTAAAAATGGAACCTTACGCTCAGGCAGGCACCGCACAGTTCTGTGTGAGTCGCGTGCTTCTCAGCCAAGACGCGGCTGTGTAGGAAGTTCCTTATAAGGATTTCCTACTCTTTTTGGGCCACCCGTTTGTGTCATGACCAACATCATTTGTATTCCCAAGTCTGTGCCTCCTGTGGGCAGGAAGGGGCCTTCGTTGCCTTTTCCCTTGTGGGTCTTCAAGTCCATGAAGTGGGGGCTTGGCCAGGGTATGAGATGTCTTTCTGCAAATTAGAGAAAGGGATATGCTAGGGTTTGTCCTCTCCGACGCTTATGCTGAAATCGAATCCCTACAGTGGCAGTATTGAGAGGTGAGGCCTTGAGGAGGTGATCGGGTTGAGAGGGCTCTGCCGTCATCAGTAGATGAATCCATTGGTGGACTCACGGGGGAACTGGTGAACGTTGGTGGACTCACGGGGGAACTGGTGAACGTTGGTGGACTCACGGGGGAAC
>NW_012098098.1:4761215-4765831 GCF_000951045.1 Mandrillus leucophaeus
AACTGGGTGAACGTTGGTGGACTCACGGGGGAACGGGTGAACGTTGGTGGACTCACGGGGGAACGGGTGAACGTTGGTGGACTCACGGGGGAACGGGGGAACGGGGGAACGTTGGTGGACTCACGGGGGAACGGGGGAACGTTGGTGGACTCACGGGGGAACGGGTTAATGGGTTAATGGTTATCCCAGGAGTGGGTCAGTTATCATGGGAGTGGGACTGGTGGCTTCATAAGAAGAGGAAGAAAGACCTGAGTAAGCAGAGTCAGCCTCCACATGCCCTGTGCCTCTTGGGGCCTCCATAACTGTAAGAAATTAATTCCCTTTCTTTATAAATTGCCCAGTTTCAGGAATTCTGTTATAAACAACAGAAAAGACTAAGGAAGCACTCCCTATCTGAGTGGACTCAGCCTGGAAAGGCACCGTCTTCTGCGTGGAGGGATTTTCATAGGTGCCCCAGGGTGGTTGGGACTCCATCCATGCTGACCACCCAAGCATCATTAACCTGGGATATTAATGAGGACATTGGTTTGGGCGCTCTAACAAAGACAATCAAAGTGGCACAGATTGCCAGAGGTGGAATTTGATTTCTTTCTCTGTCTCTCACAGCTGGGATCGAGCTGGTGTGGCCTGGGCACCTTCCCATTTGTCATTCCACAATTCCCCTTGTGTGTGGTCCTTGCCCATGTGCTGCAGGGCAGGGTGCTGAGAAGCAGACCTGCAGTGGAGATTTGCATGCAGGAAGGACCTGAGCATACTCTTGGGGAGAGGCAGGACCAGCAGAGGGAGGAGGTGGCTGAGATGCTCCCACAGGAGCTCTGAGGCTGGCATGGGCCATCACAATTGTCCCAAGTGGGGGTGAGGGGCTTGGCCTCTATAGCCCCCCTAAGAGTAGGTGTGCCTCTATGTAAGCCAGCTCTCTTCTGCTAAGGGTAATTCCCAGAGAGAGCTGAGAGTGGACCACACTCCAGCCAGCAGGAAGGGGCAGCGGAGGGGGAGACTCCTCAGTCTGTGCAGGGAGAGGCTCAGAAGGTACACACATCACTTTTCATCCTCATCCTTATCATGTGGCCACATCTACCTTCGAGGGAGGCTGTGGGGTGCAGCCATGTACCTGTTTAGAAGTCAGGGTTTGTCTCACCATGAGATCGACGGGAAGACCGTAACACCTGGCACCTAGACGAGCCAGCCCACCGCCTCGGTGCTCGGGAATCAGTGCATGAACAAAGGAGAGATTAGGAGCAGAGTGCCTGCTGTTGGTAGGAAGAACGGGATGTTTTCTGTTGACTTGGGAGCACACAGAGTGATCCTGTGGGTATTTGTTTCCAGTGCTGCATTGTATCACACATTTAACCACTTAAAACAACACACGGCCAGGTGGGGTGGCTCACACCTGTAATCCTAGCACTTTGGGAGGCTGAGGCAGGAGGATGGCTTGAGCCAAGGTGTTTGAAATCAGACAACATAGGAAGATCTCTTGTCTCTACAAGAAAAAAAGATTAGCTGGGTGTGGTGGTGCGTACCTGTGGTTGTGGTCCCAGATATTTGGAAGTCTGAGGTGGGAGGATTGCTTGAGATCAGGAAGTCAAGGCTGCAATGAGATACGATTGCACCATTCCACTCCAGCCTGGGTGACAGAGCAAGACCCTGTCTCAAAAAACCAAACCAAAACACAAACACACACACATTTATGATCTCACCATTTCTGTGGGTCAGGCATCCAGGCACAGCTTAGCTGGTCTGTGCTCAGGGTCTCCTGAGGCTGTATTTGAGGTGTTTGCTGAGCTGCATTCTCATCTGCAGGCCCGAATGGGGCAGAGTCTGCTTTGCATTCATCCAGGCTGTTAGCAGAATGTATTTCCCGTGGTTGTAGGGCTGAGGGTCTGCTTTCCTGACTGACTGTCCCCTGGGAGCTGCCTTTGTCCCCTGCTATGCGGCCCCCTCCAAGGGTATATCACCATGTGGGTATTTCTTTCCTCAAGGCTGGCAGGAGAGCTCCTCACTCTGGCCTGCTGAGATGGAGTTAGCGTAATGGAACGTGCTCACAGGAGCTGCCCCTCGCTTTGCCACTTTCTGTTGTTCAAAAGCACGTTCCAGGCCCTGCTCACTCTCAAGGTGAGGGGACCACACAGGGTGTGATTCCCCGAGGGTCACCCTGGAATGTGTCTGACACTCCCTGATATGGTGAGGACAGATTCCAAAGGCCTGTGCTCCCAGCCCATTTCTGCTGCCACTGGGTGCCCTCTGGGTGCCGTCTGGCCAGCCACTCACCTCTGCTGGGCCTTGATGTCCTCCTCTGTCCAGCAAAGCCATGGAGGTCAGTGGTCATTAATTCAACACTGAAATTGATGCATTGTTTTTCTTGTGTCCAGAGAACATGTTGAGCTCTGTTTTTTTTGTGTTAGTCGTAGGAATGCTCCCAACTGCAGCTGTGAAAGCTAAGGGTGGCTGAGAGCTCGCGTGGGCTGAATGTTTCACATACACTTTTTGTGTAATCCTCAGAGAGGCTGAGGGACCTGCCCAAGCCACCCAAGTAGGAAACCATAGCGGGGAGCTCAGTGAGGGCAGGTAGGACTTCAGAGCTGGGCCCTTCCCACTACGGCACCCTCTCTCCTACTGTCCTTGCTCTCTGATGGAATCTAGCTTTCCAGCAGGCAGGGGGATGGTGGGAAGAGGCTACCCCTTTTAACCTTGATGAAGTGCCAGGGAAGACTTCGGCAAGCCAGGCCCTCATGCCCCATGCCTCCCACCCCTCCCTTCACCCCATTTTGCTGCTTTCATCAGCACTCAGGGCAGAGACGGGCTGGTCTGACCTCCTAGGCTTCCCCAGTGTGCTGACTACAGGTGTCTATCTTTACGACAGCCCGTCTTGGGGAGCACAGTGATCCGACCTGGACACACACAGCCATCATCCGCCACTGCATTAGCTGCCTCTGAGACCTCCTAGGACGCCCACTGCCAGGCCTTTCTCACTTTCCTGGGGCGTGTCTCTCTGGGTTGGTAGGGACTGGAGGTCTCTGAAGGAGAAAGACGGTGTTGGTCCCTTGGTCAGGAAACGCCTGGCACGCTTGCTTCAGAACCACCCCAGGGGATGATTTATAGAGGTGCAGGTTACCAGGTAAGGGCAGATGGGGACCACAGCAGGCCCAGGGACGCTCAGGAGCTGGCTGCAGAGCTGCCGTCCCTCGGGCTGAGGGAGGAAGGCTGTGGCGCTGGAACCTGAAGGGGAAGGTGTATGGAGTTCAGAGCTGCAGAGGGCGTGACCTTCAGGGAAGCACAGAAGGGCTCTGGGGAGGTAAACACCAGCCCTCCTGCTGCTGCCCTGTGCTGATCTCATGCCAGGGCGCCCCACAGCCAGCCAGAGGCCAGGAGGCAGCAGGGTCTACTTTTGCTGTCAGCAGCTTGAGCAGAGAACAGAGTGGGCAGGGGCAGACGTGGATGTGAAGGGCAATGGAAGGCATGGGGCGCAGGACCCCTGGTGGTTTTGGCTCCCTATGATGTGGCAGGCATGGGGCAGGGTGTTTGGAGTGGGCATGGTGGCATGTTCTGTGGCTGGAATGGGGCAGGACATTCGAAGTTGGCATGGTGGCATGTTTTGTGGCATTCATGAGGCAGGGCATTTGGAGTGGGTGGTGGCATGTTCTGTGGCACACATTGGTGGCAGGCTAAGAAACGTGGCCAAGATCACACT
Organism: Mandrillus leucophaeus; assembly: GCF_000951045.1. NCBI lineage: Eukaryota > Metazoa > Chordata > Mammalia > Primates > Cercopithecidae > Mandrillus > Mandrillus leucophaeus. The sequence goes on from NW_012098098.1 coordinate 4,764,904, forward strand.
ATGGGCAAGCAATGGAGCTGGGCTCAGACCCAGGGCTTTCTGCCTCCAAGTGCCACCTTCCTGCTGTAGCAGACAGAGCAGGAATTCCAATCTGAAGCCACCCTGCCTTTCCCTTGGGCTGGGGCCGGTGTCTGCAGTCCATGCTTTTGTTGACCATGGTGTAGGCTGGAGCCGAGCTGGGAGGAAGTGCTGGGGAGGGTGGGGTTGTGCCACACTCTAGCGTGGGGGGAAGGGGTGTGGATCAGAGGGAGGAAGGAAGAGAAAATGGGGGTGGAGAGAGGGGAGAAGGCACCAGGGAGAGGGCAGGGGGCTGGGAGTGCAAAGTACCCCACAGTCCCAGATGGTCCTCTACTGGTGAGTTGGCTATTAACAGCAAAGAGGGCTCTAATTGCAAAAAGCAAAACACATTAAGGTTTTTTGGAAAAAAACTATAATATCTTTATGACTTTGGGGCAGGAAAGGATTTCTTTAACAAGATCTCCAAAGCACAAACTGTAGGAGAAAATATTGAGGACTTTGATGTCAAAATTTTAAAACTTCTGTTTAAAAAACATTCTCGTAAATAAAGTGAAAATGCAAGTCTCACAGATTAGAAGTTATCTGCAATGCAAGTAATGGACTAAGAGTAAGTGTCTACACTCTGTAAAGAACTTCTGAAAATCTACATATAAAAGACAAGCAAGAAAATAGAAAGGTGGAGGCTGGGTGCAGTGGTTCACGCCTGTAATCCCAGCACGTTGGGAGGCCACGGTGGGCGGATCGCGTGAGCTCAGGAGTTCAAGACCAGCCTGAGCAGCATGACGAAACCTCATCTCTACTTAAAATACAAAAATTAGCTGGGCATGGTGGCGCATGCCTGTAATCCCAGCCACTTAGGAGGCTGAGGCAGGAGAATCGCTTAAACCTGGGAGGCGGAGGTTGCAGTCAG
>NW_012098098.1:4766126-4770014 GCF_000951045.1 Mandrillus leucophaeus
AAGGAAGGAAGGTGGGCAAAGGGAGCCACAAGCAAGTCAGAGAAGAGAAAACGTGTGTGGTTACTAAATGTCTGAAGAACCAGTGCCTTTGCTGGCTGAGAAGTTGCAAGTCAAAGTCACAACGCGATGCTTGTCCGCACCCAGCACACTGGAAAAACTTTAAAAACCTTGCCACCCCAGTGATGGAGGGGAGGAAGGGAAGCGGGCATCGTGCACTTTGCTGAAAAGAGGGTGGCTGCATGCAACGGCCAGTGGAGCGGACGGCCAGATGCCCCTCTTTCAAGCATAAGCCTCTATTGTTCACAGTAGTGTCACCCAGGATAGCAGGCAACCTGGAAGCATCCATTGACAGAATGAAAAAATAAATTACGGCAAATTCACACGATGGGACACTGGAGCCATGACAAGAAATGAACTAAGGCTACGTGGATACAGGTCCAAAGCAGAATGTCAAGGCATAAAGGCTGAACAGTGGATGCTGCACAGCTCTGTGTACACAGGGCTGGAACCATGCCCGGGAAAGGTGGTCGGGAGTTACATGGGAGCTTGGGAGCTCTTTCCTGCTCCTCACTTCCCTTCTCAGGGAGAACTGCATAGGGAGAGCAGGGTGTGCGTGGCATTGTGTGTGCATGTATGTGTGAGCAAGTGGCACGGTGCATGCATGGATGTGTGAGCATGTGCCAGTGTGCGTGCATGAATGTGTGAGGGTGGCAGTGTGCGTGCACGTATGTGTGAGTTTGTGGCAGTGTGCGTGCATGAATGTGTGAACGTGTGGCAGTGTGCGTGCGTGGATGTGTGAGTGTGGCAGTGTGCGTGCATGGATGTGTGTTTGTGGCAGTGCGTGCACGTATGTGTGAGCACGTGGCACTGTGCATGCATAGATGTGTGTTTGTGGCAGTGTGTGTGCACATGTGTGTGTTTGTGGCACTGTGCATGCATGGATGTGTGTTTGTGGCAGTGTGCACGCATGGATGTGTGCTTGTGTGGCCATGTACGTGTGCCAGCATGTATGTGAAAGGCGTGTTTGTGTGGGTGTGTGACAGTGTTTGTGTGGGTCTGAGTGTGTGGTGTGTGATGATGAGTGTGAGTGTAAGTGTGCCAAGGACGAGGTTTCAAGGCTCCCTGGATGCAGGTGTCCTTCCTGGGCCACTGCCCGGGTCCTGACTCCCCCTTTGGCCCCTGCCTGTCACAGGGCATGGGGCCACTCGTGCCACCGGGGGCTCGGGAGGAAGGAGGCTCCTGGCCTTTTTTGCCCGAGGGCGTGGCCTCTGAGGGAAGGGTGGGCCGTGCGCGGCCAGGCGGAGCACCTGGGGCTTTTTGGAGCCGGCTCCCACCGCGTGTGCTGCCCTTTCCGTCCAGCAGGTGGCGCGCCCGGGCAGTTTCCAAACGACATCAGGCGTCCCGCCCGCCCCTTTTTGCAGGCGGGGAAACTGAGGCTGGACTTCTCCTTCCCCTGAACACCAGAGAATCCATTCTCGCAGTCCACGTGCTTGTGGGGCCTGGCTGGGTGCTGGGGTTGGGAGCCATGGTGAGCAGAACAGACGGGGCCTCCCCCTCTGGAGCTTGCGTCCCAGTGAGGACTCCGGGATGCATCCGGTGGGGAGCGCCCGACCCTGAGACACTGCCGCTCACCCCACACCCAGCACAGTTTGCACGTGAGACCCCCAGCGTCTGCAGCCCTGGGACGCCCTGCGGCCTACACAGCCATTGCTGTGCACCGCACACCTCTCCTGTTAGCCCGGAAACCCCTGCGAAGGTCCCGCCTCCTCCACCTCCGTGTGTTTCAGGGACAGGCAGCCCATCCTGGTGGACCGAGTGTGGGGACACAGGGTTCGCACACCCTGTCCACGAGGCTCCACCACGCTCGAGCTGTGTGGCCATGGGCAGGCTGCGTGTCCTCTCAAGTGGGTCAATGATGGTCACCACCACAGAGGGTCGTGGGGCGGCTGACCGGGTGTGAGAATGCCTTGCAAAGGCACCGGTCTCCCCACACAGGCACGCGACCAGGCCGTCCCTGCTTTTATTGGAGGGTGTAGAGAAGGGAATTTTGTCCCTAAAAAGATATGTCCAACGCCGGGTTCAGTGGCTCACACATACAAACGCTCCTGAAAAGGATGGATGAATGAATGCAAAGAGGACTCGCCCTTTGGTTTCCATTGGGAAGTGACCCAGCCCTGGGGTAGGGGGGCTGTCAGCAGGGTTCCATGGAGTGGGGGGTGGGATCAGAGCCCAGATGTGCATGTGGCTCTGGCTTGGCATTTCCTCAGAGGGACAAGATTTCCTCAAGGGCAGAGAGGGGAGAGTGCACGTAACACCCACGTATTTGAGAGAAAGCAAAGGTTTTGCTGGAGGCACGCTGGAGTCAGATGAACATTTGATGCTCTGAGGCTCCAATGGGGAACATGAGCACTTTGGAGGCGTGGGATCTAGCAGGAGGATTTCTGAATTGGGTGGAATGAAAGGTGCACGCTGGATCACGAGGTTTTCTGCAGCACATGTCAGAGATTCCCTGCCAGTGACTCACTTTTTCAATGAGTCCTGAAATTCATTCATGCCCAGAGGAGCGATGGATGACAGACCCCTTGTAACCAGCAAAGGCTCTGTTCCCGGAACAGAGGGCTCAGGAGCCCCACGAGGGAGAGGCACCAAACAGAGGCCCTGAGCCCAGGCCTTTCCCTGCGCTGTTAGCCTGGCCGGAACACAGCAGCCAAGCATGTTTAGCTTCTGTGTGTAGGAGGAAAGGGAGCGGGAGCAGCAGTTCTGGGGGAAGCTTTAGGTTAGATTTTTTGATTATTTATTTATTTATTTAAGACAGAGTCTTGGTCTGTCACCCAGGCTGGAGTGCAGTGGCGCGATCTCAGCTCACTGCAGCCTTCACCTCCCAGGTTCAAGTGATTCTCCTGCCTCAGCCTCCCAAGTACCTGGGACTACAGGCAGGCATCACCATACCCAACTCATTTTTGTATTTTTAGGAGAGATGGGGTTTCGCCCTGTTGGCCCGGCTGGTCTCAAACACCTGACCTCAGGTGATCCACCCGCCTCGGCCTCCCAATGTGCTGGAATTACAGGTGTGAACCACTGTGCCTGGCCAGTTCTTTATGTTTTGAAGGTTACATATTTCTGTGTGACTGTGTGTGCTGTTCTCCTAGTGGAGGTGCTATGGCCTTGATACCAATGGACGCACAGTGATATGGGCTGGGTGTGTCCCCCTCAAAATTCCTATATTGAAATCCTAACACCCAAAGTGATGGCGTCGGGAGGTAAGGCCTGTGATAGGTGATGAGGTCCGGAGGGTAGAGCCTTGTGAGTGGGATTCGTGCCCCCCTTCCTTCATGTGAGGACAGGGTGAGAAGGCGTCATCTGTGAACCAGGAAGCAAGCCCTCACCAGACACCGAGTCTCCCAGGGCCTTGATCTTGGACTTCCCAGCTTCCAGAACTGTGAGAAACAAATTTCTGTTGTTTAGAAGCCACGCAGTCCATGGAGTTTTTATTATAGCAGTCCACGTGGACTAATACACACAGACATCTAGAGATAAAGCAGTTATAATGGTTAGTTTTTGTCACTTGGTCAGAGTTGAATTCCTTTGGCAAGTATACTTTTTTTTTTTTTGAGACAGAGTCTCGCTCTGTCGCCCAGGCTGGAGTGCAGTGGCACAATCTCGGCTCACTGCAAGCTCCGCTTCCCAGATTCACGCCATTCTTCTGCCTCAGCCTCCCTAGTAGCTGGGACCACAGGCGCCTGACACCACGCCCGGCTAATTTTTTGTATTTTTTTAGTAGAGACGGGATTTTACCGTGTTAGCCAGGATGGTCTCGATCTCCTGACCTCGTGATCCGCCCACCTTGGCCTCCCAAAGTGCTGGGATTACAGGCGTGAGCCACCGTGC
>NW_012098098.1:4770104-4772813 GCF_000951045.1 Mandrillus leucophaeus
GGAACCCCACAATTTCACTTCCCAGAATTTTTCCCAAAGACAGGCACAGGGCAAGTATGAAGAAACAAGAGTAACGGGGTTTCACAATTATTGCGAAAACTCGGAAACCACTCACGGTCACTCCGTGGTCACCCCGTAGAGGCTTGGTGACCTGAACCGATGAACTTGCACAGAATGGAATGCAATGATAGCACCAGGTTAGAAACAGATGCGCAAGTTCAAGGACCTGGTGAAGGGGTGGGTTTTAAAGGTGTGTTGAGGAGGGGGTGAAAGGAGGTTATGGAAGGATAGGAAGCAGCGCAGGACTGGAAAGAGGGTAGCTGGGACCACCCGTGGGCCCAAACAGAGCTGAGGCTTTCAGAAGGGAAGGAGGCCCCCGCCCACCACCAGCAACGAGGGGGAGACAGGGGGTAGGCACGCCCCCCTCTCCTCCCACTCTCTGCTCTGCCCCAGTCTCCTGTTGGCCAAATCCAACTGAAAGGCAGAGGGCTCAGTGGGGTGGGGTAGGTCAGCCCCCAGAGCACGGGGCGGGTGGAAAAGAGAGGAGATTGGAAGTGACAGGGCTGGCAGGAGAGGCCTCACATAGGGGCAAGCCAGAAAGATGGCACCACATCTGAAAACGTGCCCGTGTGTGTCCAGAAATTCTGAAGATGACATATTTTAGTATGCTCGCTGTCCTAATCTCAGTGGAATTGTAAGAGTATAAAATGAAATAAAAACATTATATGCATAGATGTAGAGTGTGAATATATATGAGTGTATGCACATACATGTGCATACCCATGCAGATGATGTAAGAATATATATAGCAGCAAGCAGATCTGTAGGTATGCTCTTAAATTTGGAAATTGATCATTCAATACATTTATGTGGAGAGTTCTGAAAATCACGATCTGGCGGTCCGCGCACCACGGGGCTCGCAGTGATGACTCCTGGGTCATGAGATGATGGTGGCTTCTTGCCCTCCCTCCTCTCATTACACTTTCAATCTTCTGAAAATTTTGCAATGAGTACGTGTGGCTCTCACAATGAGAAAAACAGCTATTTTGCAATAAATAAATAAATAATGTGTGCAAGGACAAGCAGTGTCTACGAGAATTACAGCGTAACACGCACTGCTGCTTAATGGCACGACATGAGGTGGGAAAAGCAGTCCGGTGCCCACTGTGAGTGTCTGTTGGGTGTGATGATGAGTGAGGACATGTGTGAGGGGAAGCAGCCCTGTCTGGGATGGATCGGGGGAGTGAACTCCGATGGGGTGGAGGCCACGTGGGGAGTGGTGCTTTTGTTCTTTCTCCACATTGCATGCGCAAAACTAAACCAAACAGGCTTTTTTTTTTTTTTAGACAGGGTCTCGCTCTGTCTCCTAGGCTGGAGTGTTGTGGCACAATCTCGGCTTACTGAAACCTTGACCTCCTGGGCACAAGCGATCCTCCCACCTCAGTCTCCCAAGTAGCTGGGGCCACAGGCATGTGCCACCATGCCCGGCTACTTTTTGTATTTTTTGTGGAGATGGAGTTTTGCCATGTTGCCCAGGCTGGTCTCGAACTCCTGGACTCAAGCGGTCCTCCTGCCTTGGCCTCCCAAAGTGCTGGGATTGCAGGTGTGAGTCACTGCACCTGATCCCAAATGAGCTTTTAAAGGAGAGCAGGAGGTTCCATGATTGGCCAGGGAGGAGGCTGGGCTCTGTTTCCAGGGAAGAGGAAGGGGTCAGGTCAGTTCTAGAGGTCAGCTCTCCCAGTTTACAACTGGGGAAGCCGAGGCCCAGAGGGCGCCTGTTGTTAATCAGCGCTGGCACGCTTCTCTCCCCCGCCCCACGCAGGCCCTGCTGCACCTGCTCCCTCTTAGGACTGAATGCCCTACGATCACCACCGAATGAGGAAGGACGCTAGAGGTTACAGGACTGGTCCCCGACCGCTCAGCCAGAAACAGGCTTTGAACCCTGCTGAACTCCGGTGGCACAGGCTGCGCAAGGCTTGCGTCTCCCTGGAAGGGCCACTCCTCTCTGGTCAGCGAAATCTCCTCCCCGCCCAGGAATCTGGACGGCCCCTGCCATTTGCCTGGTTGTTCCCCTACCCGAGTGCCCTCGATTTTCCCCTCTGGTCGGGGCAGGAGCGGCAGGGCTGGATGCCAGGGCCCCAGGGGCACGGAGGTGAGTGGGCACCACTCCTTCCCCCACGGGTAAGGTGGACATCCAGCTTCGGACCACATCACAGACGCCCAGGCCCCCAGCCACAGCCGGGATCACTCAGCTGGGTAACGTCTCCACTTCCCAGCTGGGCCAGAACTTTTCCATGCTGCCAGGACTTGCAAGAAAACAGCTGTCTGGCTGGTGAGTAGAGGGGCCTGGCCCTGGGTGGCCTTCCTGGCTGGTTGGCCCCAGGGACTCAGCAGGCACAAAAACAGCCTTGCTTCTCCCCAGCTGCCGGCTCAAGGTCTGAGGGACCCTGACAGGCCTGTCCCCGGCTCAGGGCTGGCTGTGCTTCCCTTCCAGGCTGAACAGAAAGCAAAACATCAGCCTGCTGGCCCGTGGGGGTTGCGGGGGGGGTGTCACTGCCCTCTAACAGCCTGGACATTCTTGCAGCCACTTGAGCTCAAGAGGTTTAAAAGTTCCCACTGCTTGGAGGACAAGGACAACCCAAGAGAGTCTGCTGGTGCAGGCAGTGGATATCTGATTCCCCCAGGAGCAGGGATTTCTGTGGGACTCAT
>NW_012098098.1:4773693-4781611 GCF_000951045.1 Mandrillus leucophaeus
GATCTGGCGGTCCGCGCACCACGGGGCTCGCAGTGATGACTCCTGGGTCATGAGATGATGGTGGCTTCTTGCCCTCCCTCCTCTCATTACACTTTCAATCTTCTGAAAATTTTGCAATGAGTACGTGTGGCTCTCACAATGAGAAAAACAGCTATTTTGCAATAAATAAATAAATAATGTGTGCAAGGACAAGCAGTGTCTACGAGAATTACAGCGTAACACGCACTGCTGCTTAATGGCACGACATGAGGTGGGAAAAGCAGTCCGGTGCCCACTGTGAGTGTCTGTTGGGTGTGATGATGAGTGAGGACATGTGTGAGGGGAAGCAGCCCTGTCTGGGATGGATCGGGGGAGTGAACTCCGATGGGGTGGAGGCCACGTGGGGAGTGGTGCTTTTGTTCTTTCTCCACATTGCATGCGCAAAACTAAACCAAACAGGCTTTTTTTTTTTTTTAGACAGGGTCTCGCTCTGTCTCCTAGGCTGGAGTGTTGTGGCACAATCTCGGCTTACTGAAACCTTGACCTCCTGGGCACAAGCGATCCTCCCACCTCAGTCTCCCAAGTAGCTGGGGCCACAGGCATGTGCCACCATGCCCGGCTACTTTTTGTATTTTTTGTGGAGATGGAGTTTTGCCATGTTGCCCAGGCTGGTCTCGAACTCCTGGACTCAAGCGGTCCTCCTGCCTTGGCCTCCCAAAGTGCTGGGATTGCAGGTGTGAGTCACTGCACCTGATCCCAAATGAGCTTTTAAAGGAGAGCAGGAGGTTCCATGATTGGCCAGGGAGGAGGCTGGGCTCTGTTTCCAGGGAAGAGGAAGGGGTCAGGTCAGTTCTAGAGGTCAGCTCTCCCAGTTTACAACTGGGGAAGCCGAGGCCCAGAGGGCGCCTGTTGTTAATCAGCGCTGGCACGCTTCTCTCCCCCGCCCCACGCAGGCCCTGCTGCACCTGCTCCCTCTTAGGACTGAATGCCCTACGATCACCACCGAATGAGGAAGGACGCTAGAGGTTACAGGACTGGTCCCCGACCGCTCAGCCAGAAACAGGCTTTGAACCCTGCTGAACTCCGGTGGCACAGGCTGCGCAAGGCTTGCGTCTCCCTGGAAGGGCCACTCCTCTCTGGTCAGCGAAATCTCCTCCCCGCCCAGGAATCTGGACGGCCCCTGCCATTTGCCTGGTTGTTCCCCTACCCGAGTGCCCTCGATTTTCCCCTCTGGTCGGGGCAGGAGCGGCAGGGCTGGATGCCAGGGCCCCAGGGGCACGGAGGTGAGTGGGCACCACTCCTTCCCCCACGGGTAAGGTGGACATCCAGCTTCGGACCACATCACAGACGCCCAGGCCCCCAGCCACAGCCGGGATCACTCAGCTGGGTAACGTCTCCACTTCCCAGCTGGGCCAGAACTTTTCCATGCTGCCAGGACTTGCAAGAAAACAGCTGTCTGGCTGGTGAGTAGAGGGGCCTGGCCCTGGGTGGCCTTCCTGGCTGGTTGGCCCCAGGGACTCAGCAGGCACAAAAACAGCCTTGCTTCTCCCCAGCTGCCGGCTCAAGGTCTGAGGGACCCTGACAGGCCTGTCCCCGGCTCAGGGCTGGCTGTGCTTCCCTTCCAGGCTGAACAGAAAGCAAAACATCAGCCTGCTGGCCCGTGGGGGTTGCGGGGGGGGTGTCACTGCCCTCTAACAGCCTGGACATTCTTGCAGCCACTTGAGCTCAAGAGGTTTAAAAGTTCCCACTGCTTGGAGGACAAGGACAACCCAAGAGAGTCTGCTGGTGCAGGCAGTGGATATCTGATTCCCCCAGGAGCAGGGATTTCTGTGGGACTCATGGAGGACTTTGCAGGCCTGTGAACCTAACAAGAAAAATGTATGTACTTGTTTTCACCAACATTTAACTCACACACACAGACCCTGGACTCAGGGGGATCAGTCAGCTGTGACTTTGCTGCTCACAGACACCTCGACAGGGATCCCGCAGCTATTGTCCAGAGAGACATCTCACAGCAGCACGGTCTTTACCTCCTCTTCCAGGCAGGCGCTGTGATCACCCCCACTTTACAGATGAGAAAAGCCAGGCTGGGTGATGCCATGACTCAGGGTTCCCCAGCTTGTGAACTGGTATTCGAGCCCAGGTCCATCTGAGCCCCTGGGTTGTTAATGCACTAAACCAGAATTGCAGGATTCCACAGCGGCAGACCGCCCCACACAGGCCCACCTCTAACAAAGGAGATGGGATGGTTAGAGCTGGTTATTTAATGTGCTGTAAAGAAACCCCTATCACTAAATCTCCATCTAGAGTTATATATGAAACTGACTTTGATTATAGTCTATGCATTTATTTATGCATTTAAAACATTATTCTGGGCAGGGATCCACAGACTTTAATGGAATGGCAAAAGGATCCATGGCATGAATAGTGTTGAGAACCCTTGCTTTAGAACCTGCTGGTAAAATCATAATGAGGAGGTGGAAAACACAGTGCGACTTCCATGAGGGCAGGGCCTGCCTGTCTCTTGTTCCGGCATCTAAAGGAGCTCTTGGTCAGGAAGAGCATCTGATTTCCCTAAGTTTACACCTTTTTCCTGTTCCCACCCCACTATCTCCATCAGTATCATCAAAGCTGTTGTAGAGTGCCCTGCAAATGCAGCCTCAAGACAAACCCTTCTGGTGAGGCTGCTGCCAGGACAGTTCTCCCGTATAAACCCTGGAGCAGCCATGTCCCTCAAAAACCACCTATGGGAGAGGTGAGTTCCAGAGGGGTGTGCAGAAATGGCTCTGCAAATCCAGTCCAGGTGCAAATCCTGGCCCCATGATTCACTAGCTGGGTGACCTTGAGTGATTTCCCTAACCTTTCTGGCCCTTGTTTCCTTATCTGTGATATAGGCTTAATCATAGAACAATAAAAAATATTTCATATTTGCTTGATCACATATCTATGCATTTATTCACCCACCCATCCAACCATTAGTCCATTCACTCACCCATCCATCCATCCATCCATCCACCCACCCATCCACCTATTCATCCAACCAGCCAGCCAGCCAGTCATCCATGCACCCATTCCTCCACCCACCCAACCATCAATTCATCCATTCACCCATCCGTCCATTCACCCATCTATCCAGTTATCCATCCATTCTTCCATCTACCCATCCATCCACCCATTCCTCCACCCACCCACCCATCAATTCATCCATTCACCCATCCATCCATTCACCCATCTATCCAGTTATCCATCCATTCTTCCATCTACCCATCCATCCACCCATTCCTCCACCCACCCACCCATCAACTCATCCATCCATCCATCCATCCATCCATCCACCCATCCACCTATTCACTGGCCCATCATTCACCCATCCACCTACCCACCCACGCATTCATTCACCCATCCATCTATTCATCTACTCATCCACCCATCCACCCATCACTCCATCTACCCATCCATTTTATTTTTTGATGTGTTTCAGAATACATACATTTCCCCCTAAGTACTTCCACATGCAAATCATTAATCAGGCTTTAATATTTCAGAAACTTAATTTTACTTCTAGATATTAAGGTGGCCAAGTCCTGCTTCCTTCTTGCCTCTCCCTACTCCCACCCTGCCTCTCCAGGCTGAGATATCCTAGGGCAAGAACCAGCAGAACCGTCTGAACTCCTCCCAGGCCCCTGGTTTCTGGAGACCCCTCTATGGAGGAGAGTAAGGACAGCCTGAAGTTGGGCGGTGGAGGTGGGGGTTGCTCCTCCTGAAGCCCTTCAGTGACAGCCAAGCACTTGCTTTTCTGGCAGTTGAGGCTTTTACTTAACTTCCCCTGGGCGCCTCATCAGCTTTGGCACTGGTGCAAGCTCATCACCTTGGACCAGCTGCCTCTAGAGGTGGTGAGCTCGCCATCACTTAAAGTGGTTAAGCAAAGACTGAAGGAAGCTCTGGTGGGGGTGGGAGAATGTTGTGGAGAAAATTTAACCCAGAACAGGATTGAACTACATCGGCGCTTCTCAGCTTCTGCACTGTTGATATTTTGGGCTGGATAACTGTTGCGGAGGCTGACCTCTGCACCGCAGGGCATCCTGCCATAGTCCTGGTCTCAATCCATTATATGCCAGTAGCACCCACCCCCTAAGCACAATGACAACCCAAAAATGCCTCCAGTCATTACCAAATGTTCCCTGGGGGGTGAACTTGACCCCAGGCGAGAACATCTGGACTAGAGGAAACCTACAGTCCCTTGGACCTTGAAACTCCACGGTTGATCCTGCTCCCCAGGGCACCTCCCTCCTCGGTCCCCTCTGTTCACGGTCCTGTAGCCTTGCCGTTGCCATGGAAACTGGAATAGTCTTTGCCTCTTTTTCCTCCTTTGCCCACCCCATTTACACATTCTTTCAACCAACAAACTCCCATGTGCTGGGTCCAGGGAACACGGATGCAAACAGCCCCCCGTCACCTCTTCTGGGGCGAGAGTAACAATGGTCTGACCTCCCTAAGCGGTTTGAGGATTAAGTGAGACGGACAATGCCAGGAAACGCCGAGCAAAATGCAGGCGCGGTGGACGTCGTCAGCTCTTAGAATTGCAAGCTCCAAAGAGGAGGGGGGCACCAGGCGACAGAGGAGTGGCTGGTTCTGGCTGGGGGACCTGGGGGCGGGGGAAGCAGATACCTCGCCTGCCGTTGGAAGCAGGGTCCGCAGGGTGGAGGCGCTCTGAACAGCAGGGCACAGCAGGTGGCGGGGTTGGAAGCAGCACGTGTGTAGTAACAGAAAAGCCAGGGAGGCAAGCACCACAAAGCCCCAGAACCCGTCTTGGGGCTTGGTCCTCACCATGGGGGCGCAATGCCCCTGGAGGGTTTTAAGAAGACTGAGTGGCATGGATGGGGAGTGAGAAGGGGGCAGGAGTGGGGACGAAAAGACCAGCAGGCAGGCAGTTTCAGCAGCCCAGGAACTAGGCCGTGGGGGCTCACCCAGTGAGGGAGAAAGAGCCTGGGGGCGGAGCCAGGCTTTTGGAGGAGGAGCCGACCTCCCGGGGTGGGGCCATGACTGTGGGAGGAGCCATATCTCCGTGGGGTGGAACTAGGTCTCCTGGGGGTGAAACTAGGTCTCCTGGGGGTGGGGCCAGGCTTGGGGGCAAAGCCAGGCTTCTGCAGAGAACCAATGTCCCCTGGGGTTGGAGCCATAACTCAGGGGAGAATCCAGATTTCCTTGAGGTGGAACTGGGTCTCGTGGGGATGGGGCCAAGCCTGCAGCAGGAGCCAGAGCTCAATGGATTGGGCCAGGCCTTCTAGGGTGGGGCTAGGCCTGGGGGCGGAGCCAGGCTCCTGCAGAGAACCCAAGTCCCCTGGGGTTGGGGCCGTAACGGGGTAGAATCCAGATTTCCCTGAGGTAGAACTAGGTCTCGTGGGGATGGGGCCAGGCCTGGAGCAGGAGCCAGACTTCAAGGGGTGGGGTCAGGCCTCCTGGGGTGGTGCCTTGCTTGGGGATGAGGCCATGACTGTGGGAGGGGCCAGATCTCCTTGGGGTGGAACCCCGTCTCCTAGGGGTGGGGCTAGGACCGAGGCAGGTGCCAGGATCTTGGGGCTGGAGCCAGGCCTGGAGGAGAAGCCAGACCTCAAGGGGCAGGGCCAGGCCTGTGGGTGGGGCCAGGATTCCTGGAGGTGGGGCCATGCTTGAGGGGCCAGTTGTCCCATGGGCAGGGCCAAGTAGGGATGCGGCCCCGTCTTCTGGGAGCTAAGGGAGGTCCAGCGGGTGGAGCCAATTCTGGGGCGGGTCTACGCTTGGGGGAGGGCTTAGCCCAGAGGCAGGGTCAAGCCACCGCCTGGTTGGAGAAGGAAATCAAAAGGGACGCCTCCTTGCTGGCTTTCTGGCTGAGCCTGACAGCCTGGTTTTCACAGGGCGCCTTCGTCTTTCATCAACATCTGTCCAAATAGTACCTTTAAAAATCATTGCCAAAGCGTTTGCTCCCAACGGTTGGAAACGACCATCGGCAGGGGACGGGTTAAACCGATTCAGGTGACTGACACTGCGCAGTGATACGCAGCCAGCGTCTAGGTGCATCGTCTGGTAGAAGGTACGAGGGCAGACAGCGTGGTCTGCATGCTCTGTGCCACCATGTGGGCACAAAAGCAAAACAACATAGAATCGTGTGGTTATCTATGCGTCCAGAATTTTTGGAAAGACCCCAAGAAACTGGTCATATTGCTTGCCTCCGGGAAGCTGGGAGCCGAATAGGGCTGTGAAGGAGACGTCTCACTTCATTCTCGCTTTAGTCCTGAGCCAGCCCGGGTTGCGTGTGGCTGCGGGCCACAGAACCAGACGCAGGGCCCAGTGCGCTAGGGTGAGTGTTTCGTCCAGTGACCGGTGGCATCCAGGCACAGGCAGTCCTGGCCAGGCAGCAACTCCACTGGAACAGCGACCTCACCCATTCCTGTCCTCTTGACTGCAAGACGGTGGCTCCACCGCCAAGGTCACAAAGTGTACCAGGCCGGAGGGAGAGCAGTACATGGTCCAGCTGAGGTAAAGGCTTTTCCAGAAGCCCCCAAACTGACCTGCAGGTCTCACTGGCAGCGCTGGGCACATGGCCCTGCCAGCCACAGAGAAGGTCATGTCTCAGCAGCACCCTGGTGCGCTGGACAGAGCTGGAGCTCTGTAGGAAGGAAGGGAACGTGGAGCTGGGGCTGGCACCTTTGCACCTCGGGAATTTTGCACTCTGTAACCAGTTCCCTGCCTAATAAATTCAACATCAGCCAAGGAACCATGGCTGAGAACGTGCCCAGGGGAGCCAACTACTTGTCCCCCCCATCCGCACCCCCAGCTCATGTCTGTGGCACGGCCTTGGTGCAGCATCCCCCGCCCCCTGTGGCAGCAGAGGCAGGCACGACTTGGTGGAAGGAGGTTTGAGGCAGCAGGGCCCTGCTTCCTGCTGACAGGAGGATGGGGGCCGCGCCAGGTGACAGGTGAGATGGCAGATGGTGGCAGAGGGGGGTGCCAGTCTGGGAAGTAATGAGGTAGCTCATTATCAGGCGTTGTTTGTTTGTGGCTGAGAACTCAGCTCGGCCCAGGTTGGAGGCTGCTGCTGCCACTTAGAGAGAGCACAGCACTGTCTGCATACAGAGTCCTCTCTGTCCCTCTATAAAAAGTGCCTCCTGGTCAGCCGGAGATGTGCTTCAGATGCAGATCCCGGGCTCTGTTACCCGGAGACTGAAACCTGGTGGGTCAGAAGGGGCTCAGCAAACTGCATCTTTTTTCTTTTTTTTTTTTTTTGAGACGGAGTTTTGCTCTTGTTGCCCAGGCTGGAGTGCAATGGTGCGATCTCGGCTCACTGCAACCTCTGCCTCCCGGGTTCAAGCGATTCTCTTGCCTCAGCCTCCCGAGTAGCTGGGATTACAGGCATGCGCCACGCGACACTTGTCTAATTTTGTATTTTTAGTACAGATGGTGTTTCTCCATTTTGGTCAGGTTGATATTGACCCCCCGATCTCAGGTGATCCGCCCGCCTCGGCCTCCCACAGTGCTGGGATTACAGGCGTGAGCCACTGCGCCCGGCCTCAACCTGCATTTTTAGACAAGCTCCCAGGTGACCGGGATGCAGAAAGTCCCTGACTTGACTACAGATTTATATCCAGATGCAGTTTCTTGGGCGCCTCTATGGGTGGGCACAGCTCTCCACCCGCTGCACATTTGGTTCTGTTTGGTCCTCACTGGAGGATTGCTACCCATGAGGCCAAACTATCACCACCCCATTTCACAGACAAGGAAATGCAAGCCCAGAGAGGTGCAGTCCCGTGGTCTAGGTCACACAGCGCTTCCGGAGGAGCCTGCACCTGGCAGACAGCCTTGGCCTCCTGGGCCAAAAAAGCCCTTGCAGCTGCTCTGTCCTGTTTGGTCTTTTTTTTTTTTTTTTGGTTTTTTTGAGACAGAGTCTTGCTCTGTCGCCCAG
>NW_012098098.1:4781661-4783901 GCF_000951045.1 Mandrillus leucophaeus
TTTTTTTTTTTTTTTTTTTGAGATGGAGTCTCGCTCTGTTACCCAGACTGGCGTACAGTGGTGTGATCGCGACTCTGCAACCTCTGCCTCCCGGATTCAAGTGATTCTCCTGCCTTACCTTCCTGAGTAGCTGGGACTGTAGGTGCCCACCACCACGCCTGGTTACTTTTTGTATTTTTTAGGTAGAGATGATGTTTCACCATTTTGGCCAGGCTGGTCTCAAACTCCTGACCTGAAGTGATTCACCCACTGCTGCCTCCTGAAGTGCTGGGATTACAGGCGTGAGCTACTGAGCGTGGCCTGTCCTGTTTGGTCTTGCAACGTATTTGAAGGTCTGGTGCTGTTACACGCCTTTAACAGACAGGGCGGACTGAGGCCTTAGGGGTTGGGTGACCACTCTGAGTTCCAGCCCTTTCAGAGAGTAGGTGTCTGTTTTGGGGTTCTCCAGAAAAACAAAACCAAAAGAGTGCATACGTGTGCATGTATGTGTGGGAGTGTGTGCATGTGTGCGCACGTGTGTGTGCATGTGTGTCCATGCATGTGTGCATGTGTGCGTGTGTGCACGTGTGTGTGCATGTGTGTCCATGCATGTGTGTGTATATTTGTGCACGCACACGTGTGTGTGCATGCACGTGTGTGTAGGGGTATCTATTTTAAGAAATTGGCTCAAGTGATTGTGGAGGTTGACAAGTCCACAGTCTGCAGGGTGGCCACCAGGCTGACAACCCAGGGATGCATTGATGTTGCAGCTGAAGTCCCAGGTCGTCTGTTGGCAGAATTCCTTCTTGCCTGAGGAATATCAGTTTTTTTGTTCTGTGTTTTTTGTTTCACTGACTGGATGAGGCCCACGTTCTGGAGGGCGGCCTGCTTTACTCAAAGTCTACCGATCAAAATGTTCCTCTCATTCCAAAACACCCTCATGGAAACATCCAGAATAACGTCTGACAAACATGTGGGCGCCATCGCCCAGCCGATTTGACACATAAAATTGACCATCACAACACCCAGTAACTTCTTGTTGAATGACTAAATGAACCCTCCTGGGGCCAGGCAAGGCCCGGTTCTGTTAGGGCAGATTCCTCATTCATGGGCATGAACCCAGATCTGAAAAAGCTCCCTGTGGCCCATGGCTAGCACCTGCCCGGGTGGCCGCCTCTTGCTGTGGCCTTAGTCCTGGGCTCCTACCTGCTCCCTGCTGGAGGAGACGAGTCCAGGCCAGGGCCAGCTTGACTCCTGCCCGCTGCTTCCGCATGCAGCCGTGCCCAGCCCTGCAGGGCATCTCCAGTTCCCGCCAGAATGCCCCTGCTAGCTTGTTCCTCACAGGTGGTGGCCTCTGAACACCTACAACCACTTCCTGAGGAATTATGGAGCCTTTTGATTTTAGACATTGACCTTGAGCCTGCAGCTTAGTTTCTCTCTCATTATGTAACCTGCCACCTGGGGAGGGTTCCGAGGCTCACCATGCTGATCAAACCTGGCCATCGCAGGGGAGTACTCAGGGCCCAGGTTCCCTGTTGGCAGGTGGTGTCACATGGGGGCTCTGGAGTCCAAGTCTGGCTG
This sequence comes from Mandrillus leucophaeus, assembly GCF_000951045.1. Classification (NCBI taxonomy): domain Eukaryota; kingdom Metazoa; phylum Chordata; class Mammalia; order Primates; family Cercopithecidae; genus Mandrillus; species Mandrillus leucophaeus. The sequence goes on from NW_012098098.1 coordinate 4,783,222, forward strand.
GAATCCCCACTCTGCATGGCAGGCTGAGCCTCCCTTGGCCTCAGTATCCTGAGCTGTAGATGGAAAAAACACTAGGACCTGCTTCCAAGGCTGCTGTGGGAACCAAAGGGAAGGAGGCAGGAACCGTCTGCCGCAGGCCTGGGGTGTAGAGGGCTATCCATGAGCTAAACACTGCCACGGCCATCAGCATCCCCATCTTTGTGCGTGCCTGTGTGCGTGTGTGTTTGTGTGTGTGTGGGCACGTGTGTGTATATGTGTGTGTATGTGTGTGTGTGCACGTGTGTGTGCGTGTGTGTGTGTATGTGTGTGTGTGTATATGTGTGTGTGCGTGCATGTGTGTGTATATGTGTGTGTGTGCGCGTGCATGTGTATATGTGTGTGCGCGTGCATGTGTGTATATGTGTGTATGTGTGTGCGTGCACGTGTGTGTATGTGTGTGCGCGCACGTGTGTGTATGTGTGTGTGTGTGCACGTGTGTGTATGTGTGTGTATGTGTGTGTGCACGTGTGTGTATGTGTGTGCGTGTGTGTATATGTGTGTGTGTGTACGTGTGTGTGCGCGCACGTGCACGTGTGTGTGTGCACACGTGTGTGTATATGTATGTGTGTGTGTGCGCGTGTGTGTGTATGTGTGTGTGTATGTGCACGTGTGTGTGTGTGTAGGGGCATTTATTGTAAGGA
>NW_012098098.1:4784056-4786294 GCF_000951045.1 Mandrillus leucophaeus
CCAGGTGAGCTGTGGATTGAGGAACCCTAGTCCTGATCTCCCATCGGTGGTAGGAAGCCCGGTATCTGTAGAGACCAAGAGCAGCAGCAGCCCAGCCTAGCTAGAGTGTGGCCTTTGGCAGAATTGTTCAAGTCTGGCTCTGCCCTCTGTGACTGGACAGGAAGCTCGGCTTCTTTGGGCCTCTGACTCCTCCTCTGTAAAATGAGACAATGCCTCCAGGACAGTGTCAAGAATGAAACAAGAGATTGCAGGTGCTGTGGTTTGAATGTCTGTCCCCTCTGAAATGCAGGTTGCAACTGAATCCCCGATGCAGCCGTGTGGAGAGGTGGGGCCTTTAAGAGGTGACTGGGTAGTGAGGACTGTGCCATTCCTGGGTTAATGGGTTAACAGAGGAGTGCGTTCTCATGGAAGCAGACTGTGGCTTTATTCGAAAGACCTGAGCTTGACGCTCAGCCCCTGTACCAGGGGATGCTCTGTGCCACCTCGGGGCGCCGCAGAGGGTTCCCACCGGCAAGAAGGCTCCCCACAACCTTGAACTTCTCAGACTCCTTAACTGTAAGAAATAAATTCCTTTGCTTTGTAAATTTCCCAGTTTCAGGTATTCTGTTATAAGCAACAGAACATGAACTAAGGCAGTAGGAAAGGGGCTTATCCTATAGCCCGGCAGACAGTGAGGACCCCAAATAAAAATACACACCAAGGTGTTATCAAGAGCGGCCTGTCCATGAGGGGTCCAGGCCCTTCTTATACTGGGTTACTCGCCTGGTACTGCATTAACTTCTTTTTAACGTGTGCATTTAGTACATTCACAGAGTTATTGCCACCATTACCAGTATTTAATTCCAGAACTTTTCATCATCGCGCACGGAAGCTCTGTCCTCACGAGCAGTCCCTCCCTGTCCCCTCTCTTCCGAGGCCACCCCTCGTCGGCTTTTACCTGTGCTGGAGATTTCATGTAAGCGGAATCACACTGTGTGAGTTTGTGTGTGTAGCTTCTTCCTCTTTGCACGCTGTTTTCAGGGCCCGTCCATATTGTACTGTGTGGGTGCTTTGTTCCATCTTACAGCTGAATAGTATTCCATGGTATGGAGAGACCACAGCTTATCTGCTCATCCATTGAAGGACATTGGGTTGTTTTCTTTCATTAACTGCCAAAACATATTTCTTTTTATTTTATTTTTTTGTTTTTGAGACGGAGTCTTGCTCTGCCGCCCAGGCTGGAGTGCAGTGGTGCAATCTTGCTTGGCTCACTGCAACCTTCCACCTCTTGGGTTCAAATGATTCTTCTGCCTCGGCCTCCTGAATAGCTGGGATTACAGGCGTGCACCACCACACTCAGCTAATTTTTTGTATTTTTAGTAAAGATGGGTTTCACCATGTTGGTCAGGCTGGTCTCGAACTTCTGACCTCGTGATCCACCTGCCTCGGCCTCCCAAAGTGTTGGGATGACGGGTGTGAGCCACCGTGCCCAGCCTACATATTTCTACTAGTAGAGTGTTTTTTTTTTTTTTTTTTTTGAGACAGAGTCTTGCTCTGTCGCCCAGGCTGGAGTGCAGTGGTGCAATCTTGCTTGGCTCACTGCAACCTTCCACCTCTTGGGTTCAAATGATTCTTCTGCCTCGGCCTCCTGAATAGCTGGGATTACAGGCGTGCACCACCACACTCAGCTAATTTTTTGGTATTTTTAGTAGAGACGGGGTTTCACCGTATTAGTCAGGATGGTCTCGATCTCCTGACCTCGTGATCCGCCCGTCTCAGCCTCCCAAAGTGCTGGGATTACAGGCGTGAGCCACCGTGCCCGGCCCTGTACTAGTAGAGTTTTAATGGAAATATATGGCATACATGCGAAAATCGCACGAGTCATACATGCACCATGAGCTGAATTTGCACAGGGTGAACACAGCCATGTAACAGCACCCGGGTAAAGAAACAGAGCATTACCGGCCCCCAGAAGACCCGTTCATGTCCCCTCCTAGGCTGTCCACTCCCTGACAGTAACCAGTAATCTGACCATTAATCAGCTTTATCTCTGAGATTAGGCCGGGCTCAGCAGCTCATGCCTGTAATCCCAACACTTTGGGAGGCCGTGGTGGGTGGATCACTTCAGGTCAGGAGTTTGAGACCAGCCTGGTCAACATGGTGAAACCCTGTCGCTACCAAAAATACAAAATTTAGCTGGGTGTGGTGGTGTGTGCCTGTAATCCCAGCTACTTGGGAGGCTGAGGCAGGAGAATTGCT
>NW_012098098.1:4786729-4790855 GCF_000951045.1 Mandrillus leucophaeus
GGAGAATGGCGTGAACCCAGGAGGTGGAGCTTTCAGTGAGCCGAGATCATGCCACTGCACTCCAGCCTGAGCCACAGAGCGAGACTCCATCTCAAAAAAAAAAAAAAAAAAAAAAAAAGATTTATCCCTGAGATTTCCGTAAGTGAAATTAGACAGCATGTGCTTTCTGTGTCTAGCTTCTTTCGCCCATTGCTATGTCTGGCTTCTTTCGCCCATTGCTATGTTTGTGCAAGTCACGCATGCTGTTGCATGCTGTTTTAGCTCATTCATGTTCGTTGCTGCATAGTATTCCCTGATATTTCATGGTACAAATAGACCAAATCAGTGTATTCATTTGTGTGTATTGCTCACAGTTAGGGCTGACACCATTCATGCTGCTGTGAATATTCCTGCATATGTCTCTTGGTGGACAAATGCACTCACATCTGTTGAGTCCTGGGAGTAAGACCTGAAGTCATGGGCTATGCGTGGTCAGCTTTCATAGATGTTGCCAGTTCCACAAAGTCCTGCAAGTAAAGACCCTCTAGTTGTATCAGAGAGTTCCAATTGTTCTACATTCTTGCCTTCCATTAATTTTTTTAACTGTTTTATTGAAATACAATTCACATACCATACAATTCATCCATTTAAAGTTGACAGGCCAACAGCAGTTAGTGGATTCATGGGGTTGTGCAGCCATCATCACCACAGTCAGCTCTGGAACATTTTCATCACTCCTGAACTGCTACCTGTCAACCCCCAATCCTTCCATCCCTCAGCACTGTGTCTACGATTCGGGCATTTCATACACATTGAATCATACGATATTTGTCTTTGGTTTGGCTTCTTTTACCCAGCATGATGTTTTCAAGGTTCATCCACACTGTAGCACGTGTAAGGATCCATTCCTTTTCGTGGCTGAGTAATATTCCATCACATGCATAGATCATGTTTTGTCTAACCATTTGTCATTTGATCGGCATTTGGGTTACTTTCACCTTTTGGCTGTAGTGAACGTGGCTTCTGTGAACGTTCACGTGCAAGCTTTTAGACGGACAGATGTCTTCCATTTCCCTGGGTAGATATCCGGCGCGGCGGGGGGCACAAAATGTGATAACTCTAGGTTAAACTGTTTGAGGAACTGCCAGACGGCTTTCCATGGCAGTTGCGCTGTTTCACATCCTCACCAGAGCTGTCTCTGTGCCGAGAAAACACGCCGCTCCTCCACACAGTGCTGAGCACAGGCAAACTCGCCGGACTTGGCATCTTTTTGTTGGGGTCAGGAGGGGACGAGGTAGTGTCTGCTTCGATGATGGGGTCAGCATCTTGGCAGTGCCCAAGGGGCAGGAGGGGACGAGTTAGTGTCTGCTTCGATGATGGGGTCGGCACCTGGGCAGTGTCCAGTGTCTGCTTTGATGATGGGGTCGGCATCTGGGCAGTGTCCAGGACACTCTTGCTGGTCTGGCATGAATACTGTGGCCATGGCGGCGTCTCAAGGTGGCATCCTGCCCAGAGTCCCCAGCAGGACCTGCTGCCCACAGCCTTGGGCCCCTCACTGTGAACTGTCACGTTCCCTGGTTGGCAGGAGTCTCCGGGGAAGAACAATTGGTGTGAACTCCCTGTGCAGGGTGGGGGCTGGGCGCAGAGAAGTCTCATCATTTCTAGGGAATTTCACAGAGGCTGCCCAATGGGCTGTTCCAAACCCATGTGTGCCCAAAGCCCACTCCAGTCAGCTGGAGAAGGGGGCCCTCAGACAGCCCTTGGTCCTTAGTCCCTTGTAATCCAGAGAGTTCCCTTTGGAATGGAGAAATTCCCCAGAACAAGAGGAGGGGTGACCTTGGGCAAGTCCCTCCCCATCCTGGGTCTCTGCATGCCCATCAGTGGGGCACAGGGTACACCTAGCGATGCCCAGGGCTCTCCCTGCCCTGAGCTCTCTGGGGAAGCTGGGATGAACTGCAAAGCAGCCAGCTCTTTTTGGGTAAAAATCCTCCAGGCTCATTTGCCGGGTGGCGGCTGTCCCTGAGGCCGTGTGAGTCTATATTCCAGAGCCTAAGAACGCCTGGCCGTGAAGGCCAGCCACCCTGGCCGGAGACTGCCCCGTGTCCACAGAGCCCTTGGGCCTCCCAGTGGTGAGGAGGGAGAAGGAACAGCTGCTGGAAAATGCCAGGCATCTTCATTGTGATCGGCATGAGGGTTCGCTCCAAGCATGGAGGCTGGTTCCCCTTCCCTCCTTTATTTGCTCAGCTTTGAGCTCACGGACTGACACTTACCAGGAGTTTAACAAATATTTATCAAATGAATGGATTCATTCATTTGCTTATTCAATCAAGAAGACTGAAATCTTACAGTCAGAAGCTGCAGCCACAGAGGCAGCCCAAAGCTTGTTTATTAAATGCCGGCTCTGGTGGCCGTGTCCTGCCAGCACGGTCTGGGGTGGCCTCCACGGCGCCCTTGGGAGGGGGGTGACAATATGGCACAAGGTGCTCACAGCTCCTGACATGGCCTCACCTGGAGGCTGGGGAGGTGGGGAGGGAAAGGTGAGTACCATCATTACATGAGGGGGACTCCTGCCCAGCGACAGAGGCAAGGCTGTTGGGAACAGTGCTGGGTGCGGGGGTCGCCTTTCCCTCGCCTGAATGCCATTCACACCTGTGTTCATTTTTCTTCTGAGTCACATTCTCAAGCCTGGACGAGGCCATCTATTACTGGAGTTTTAAGCTGCTTTGTGAACCACAGGACAGCTGGCTGCTTGGTGAGGCCTGTTCCGCCCTGGGGGCCTCATGGTGCGGAGAGAGCAGGATTTTAAAAATCTAACCAGAGGTGACGAGCACAGCAGCCCCAGCAGAGGGAAGATGAATGAGGCAGGGGCCAGGGGACGTCCTGGGAAACCCAGATCCAGGTCATTTTTTGGCTGAGACCCACCGTGGGGCTGTGCTGGGCCAGGAAAGACCTATGACTGCTCAAGGCCATTCTAATGCCCTCAGTTCTTTTCTTTTTTGGGAATGGAGTCTCACTCCGTCACCCAGGCTGGAGTGCAGTGGCATGATCTCGGCTCCCTGCGGCCTCCGCCTTCCGGGTTCAAGCGATTCTCCTGCCTCAGCCTCTCGAGTAGCTGGGATTACAGGCGCCTGCCATCATGCAGGAGGCTACACCTGTGCCTTACTTACAGGCTGTGCACTGTCCATGAGCCCTGGTGGGGTTGTGATTATTGCTGGTAGGAGGCCGGGGGCGAGGCCAGAAGCCTGGAGGCCATGTGAGGATCACGCCTCGTGAGTCAGGTAGGAGGCTGCTGGAGAGACAGATGACAGGGTGCAAGTTGCACAATATAGAACTGAAGGCATTGGCTGGGCGCGGTGACTCACGCCTGTAATCCCAACACTTTGGGAAGCTGAGGCAGGCGGATCACTTGAGGTTAGGAGTTCAAAACTAGACTGGCCAACATGGTGAAACCCCCGTCTCTACCAAAAATACAGTAGCCCCCGGCATGGCTCTGCTGCCTGGGCTGGGGTCTGCCCAATGCTTCTGGTTCCCACCCACACTCCCCTCCCCAGGAAGATGCCCCTGAGAAGTTGGCCCACCTGGTTCTCTGCAGTCTCTGGGGTACCTGCCCCCTGACCTTCAGCCAGGTCCTGCCTCTCGTATGTCCACTCAGGTGAGAAACCTGTCTATAACCATGTTTGTCTAGGACCAAACTTCGTCGTACACACAAATGTGCACTGCACAATTTTACTCCACCCTTTACCAGGAATGTAAGGATTTTGCCGATGGAGGGGAGACTGCATTGTGTTCAGAACAGAGGTTTTCACACTTTGGAAAACCACATCCCCAGTGGCCAAGTGGTGTCAGGTAGGTGAGTGCTCCAGGCGCCGCCCTGGGGCTGGGTGCCGCTGTTTGCTGTCATGCCACTGTGGGCCACTGTGGCAAGTAGATGACAGCCCTGTTCTCTTCCCCAGGGCGGCATGGAAAACCCATTATTTTATATTTATGTTTATTCATTTCTGATCAGCTGCATATTTCAGTTGGGGCATTATTGAAAAAGGTGTTTTGTAGGTTTTCATGCATTTCATTTCAGGATAGCAATCGACATATAAAATTATGTGCTGTAAAGAAGGAGGTTGATCTGTCGGGTTGAACACTACCAGCAGGG
>NW_012098098.1:4791585-4793179 GCF_000951045.1 Mandrillus leucophaeus
TCAGCTCACTGCAACCTCTGCCTCCAGGGTTCAAGTGATTCTCCTGCCTCAACCTCCTGAGTAGCTGGGATTACAGGTGCCCGCCACCAAGTCTGGCTGATTTTTGTATTTTTAGTAGAGACAGGGATTCACCATGTTGGCCAGGCTGGTCTGGAACTCCTGACCTCAGGTGATCCATCTGCCTCAGCCTCCCAAAGTGCTGGGATTACAGGTATGAGCCACCACGCCTGGGCTATTTTTTATTTTTATTTTATTTTGAGACAGTGTCTCACTCTGTCACGCAGGCTGGAGTACAGTGGTACATTCATAGCTCACTGCAGCCTCAAACTCCCAGGCTCAAGTGATCCTCCCCCCTCAGTCTCCCAAGTAGCTGGGACCACAGGTGCATGCCTCTACACTGGGCTAATTTTTAATCTTTTTGCAGAGATGGGGTCTCACTACTGCCTTGAACTCCTGGCCTCAAGCGACCCTCCCACCTCTGCGTGAGCCACCTCACCCAGCTCCCAGTGATGTTTTTACGTGATTTCTTAAAATTAGGATCCAAATATTATCCACGCCATGCATCTTGTGGTTCTGTTGCTTTTCCCTCCCTGGCCCTTTCCCCGCTTTCTCAGCCTACCCCACCCTAAGACAGCAGGGACACCCACTTTCCCTGTGCAAAGCGGCCTTCCCATCTCCCATCTGTGCATCCAACCAAGATTCGAGGAGCACCCACCTCGTGCTAAGGACTGGGGCACATTCCTGAAGATGACTCTGGTCTCTGCCCTGTGGACAGCAGAGTCTAGAGGAGGAGAGAGCAGAGACAAGCGTTAGAAAAAGAGTGGCTGATCACTCCAGACTCCGCCGAGAGGTGAGGTGCCTCCCCCTGCCTGCTCCCTCCTCCCTGCACTGATCCCTTCCTCCTGCCCCCAGCGGGCCACCTGGTTAATTACCACTGCCTCCCAGCTTCTCCAGCTCCCACACCTCCGACTCCCCAGCCTAAGGGAGGGCTCCTTGGTCCCCTTCCTGAATGATATTTACAAGCCAGCCACGCTGGGCTCCAGAAAGAGGAGGACTGTGGCAATTTCCTTTTTATCAACGAGGCTCAGAGAAGTCGATAACATACCCAGAGTCACCCAGAAATGAACCCTCGGAGGCAGGATTCAAACCCAACAGGGCCTCAGGGTCATGCTGTTTTTTCCCCTAGGGTTGAGACAGCGGGATCCGGGTGGACACTGGAATTCCTCCGAGCTTAGATGAGCTGTATCAGGGTTCGGCAAACCACGTCCCTTGGGCCACCACGGCAGCCTGCTTTTGTGAATAAAGTTTTATTGGAACACAGCCACACCTGTGCATTGATCTATTACTTATGGCCGTTCTGTTTCTCCAATGGCAGAGCCCAGGGGTTGCAACGGAGACCATTTGTGCAAAAGCCAAAAATCTTCACTATCCAGCCCTTTACAGGAAAAGTTGGCCAAACCTTATGCTATATGTTTAGCAGGATAAAGAGAGAAAGAAACGGCCGGGCGCGGTGGCTCAAGCCTGTAATCCCAGCACTTTGGGAGGCCGAGGCGGGTGGATCACGAGGTCAGAAGATCGAGACTATCCTGGCTAA
>NW_012098098.1:4793229-4794755 GCF_000951045.1 Mandrillus leucophaeus
ATCAACGAGGCTCAGAGAAGTCGATAACATACCCAGAGTCACCCAGAAATGAACCCTCGGAGGCAGGATTCAAACCCAACAGGGCCTCAGGGTCACGCTGTTTTTTCCCCTAGGGTTGAGAGAGCGGGATCCGGGTGGACACTGGAATTCCTCCGAGCTTAGATGAGCTGTATCAGGGTTCGGCAAACCACGTCCCTTGGGCCAAATCCCACGGCAGCCTGCTTTTGTGAATAAAGTTTTATTGGAACACAGCCACACCTGTGCATTGATATATTACTTATGGCCGTTCTGTTTCTCCAATGGCAGAGCCCAGGGGTTGCAACGGAGACCATTTGTGCAAAAGCCAAAACTCTTCACTATCCAGCCCTTTACAGGAAAAGTTGGCCAAACCTTATGCTATATGTTTAGCAGGATAAAGAGAGAAAGAAACCTGTAGGAGCCTCTCTTCCCTAAAACCTAAATTATTTACAATTTAAATTTAAAGCCACTTTCATTCAGTGGCCTATTCTTGAACTGGCTCTGAAAAGGATTCCTTGTTCTGGAAGGCAGACGGTGTGAGACTGTAGAGGTGAGAGTGAAAATCTTAAGGCCCATGTCTGAATTCTAAGGATATGCTTCCCAATCTGTGTGCATTCCCTGCATGAACTATTCAATTTAAATTTTTAAAAAGAGGAAGAAAATAGCCATCTCCATGGTTTTTCCTTCTCATTGCTCCAATTCCATAACAACAAGCCCTCCAGCAAGCCTCAATTTATTCAAATTCCCAAGCTGGGTTTGGAGGGGCGGGAGACAGAAATCCTGTCCCCCAGATCGGATCATGCTGTCACCAGAATGGGCTTGGTATTTTTTTCCAGCAAGTGTCTTGGTTTGTGTGAGGACAGATGATGGTGTCACGCCCACGCTGGGTATGACAGGGGAGAGGAGTCCACAGGGGGAGCCGGGGGACTGGCCGCTTCCTCAAAGCCTGGACCCATAGGAGGCGTTCCCTGGCGTCCACCAGCCTCTCCGAGCAACCGCCTGCCCGCAGCCGGCAGGAATCGTCCTGGCCTGTAAGTGCATGAGTTTCCCTGGGCTGCCATAACAAACACCACAGCCCAGGGACTTAAGCTACAAGAATCATTCTCTCCCTCTGGAGGCCAGAAGGCTGCGGTCAAGGCGTGGGCAAGGCTGGTTCCTTCCCAGGGCAGTGAGGGGGCACCTGGTCCAGGCTGCGCTCCTCGGCTTGTAGCTGGCAACTTCTCTCTGTGTTTCTTCACCTCGTCTTCTCTCAGGGCCTGTCTGTGTCCAAATTTCCCCCTTTTATAAAGACCCTGGTCATATCGGATTACAGCCCACCCTAATGACCTCATTTTACTTTGATCACCTCCCTGTCACCAAATAAAGTCACATTCAGAGGTACAGGGGGTTATGACCAAATAAAGTCACATTCAGAGGTACAGGGGTTATGACTTGGGGGAGTTCGTATGATAGCTTCCCCCATGTCAGGGAGTGGACAGCGGGCTGGTTGGGTGGATGACGGAGCTGGG
>NW_012098098.1:4795680-4798737 GCF_000951045.1 Mandrillus leucophaeus
AAAAAAAATTAGCTGGCATTATAAATTTAAAAATTTACTCCCAGCTACTCAGGAGGCTGAGGCAGGAGGATGGCTCGAGCCCAGGTGGTTTCAGTGAGCTGTGATTGTGCCACTCACTCCAGCCTGGGCAACAGTAAGACCTTGTCTCAAAAATAGGTCAGGCACAGTGGCTCACGCCTGTAATCCCAGCACTTTGGGAGGCTAAGACAGGTGGTGGATCAGTTGAGGTCAGGAGTTTGAGACCAGCCTGACCAACATGCTGAAACCATGTCTCTACCAAAAATATTTTTTAAATTAGCCAGGCATGGTGGCACGCGCCTGGAATCCCAGCTTCTCAGGAGGCTGAGGCAGGAGAATTGCTTGAACCCGGGAGGCGGGGTCTGCAGTGAGCCAAGATCATGCCACTGCACTCCAGCCTGGGTGACGGAGTGAGACTCCGTCTCAGAAAAATAAATAAGTACATGAATAACACTAATCAGAATTTCTTGTGTTCCATATTTCACAGACGCTTTCACACAGAGCCCTCATGAGGGAGGGCTCAGAGATGGAAACGCTCAGAGATGGAAAGTCACTGCCCAAGGCCACACAGCTGAGACCTAAACCCTGAATATCTCCAGGGCTGTCCCGTTGATATCTTCCAACAGCACGTGTACAGAGACAGCCATCAGCGGGGACGCTGCCTGGATGGAGGACAGCTAGTTTGGCATTCGCTTCAGAACAATCTGGGGGAGGTAGAATGCGGGTATGGGGGAGAGAAGATGGCTCCCAGGTGGAAGCTGGTGATAGGCCCCAGGTGGGCACCCCAGGTGGCACCCTAGGTGAGCACACAGGGTTGATTACACTCTGCCTTCTTAGATAGATGCATGTTTGTCATTTTCATAGTAAATGGTTTTTTTTTTTTCAATGATCTTGAGTAAGCATATGAGATAGCATTAAATATAAGGCAAAGCTTTCCTCCACTCCCAGAACAGATCCCTTTCAACAAGGGGTGTGGTGGATGTGGTGGAGCTAACACAAGACTGGCTATGCAGGAGAATTGCTTAAACCCAGGAGGCGGTGGTTGCAGTGAGCTGAGATAGTGCCATTGCACCCCAACCTGGGCAACAAGAGGGGAACTTCGTCTCAAAAAAAAAAGGACTGGCCATGTATTGATCATTATGGAAGGTCAGTGGCAGGTACGTGGGTGTTTTTTTTTGTTTTTTTTTTTGTTTTTGTGGGGGAGGGGGAGAAGGAGTTTTGCTCTGTTGCCCAGGCTAGAGTACAATGGCACGATCTCAGCTCACTGCAACCTCCACCTCCCACGTTCAAGTGATTCTCCTGCATCAGCCTCCTGAGTTGCTGGGATTACAGGTGTGCACCACCATGCTGGGCTAATTTTTGTATTTTTAGTAGAGACAGGGTTTCACCATCTTGGCCAGGCTGATCTCAAACTCCCAACCTCAGGTGATCTGCCCACCTCGGCCTCCCAAAGTGCTGGGATGACAGGTGTGAACCACTGCCCTAGCCATGGGTGTTTATTATACTATTGACACTACCCTTTTATGGGCTGGCAAATCTCCAAAATAAAAAAGAAATAATCATAAAAACAAACTATATCAGTTTAAAAAGAAAGTCATCTCATAACTGAGTCTTTACAGGTTAGTCTTTTAATGATTTCACTTTGCACAACCAAGTATTGTTTGGGGAAGACACCTTGTTCTGAAACAACCTCAAATGAGGCTCTACTAAGAAATTCTGAGGAGAAACTGAGGGAAGCAATAACAAAGGAGGCAAAACCAAAAACAACAACAACAAAAACACCCTACAAATTCAGCAGCTCTTCCTGGGTGAGGAGCTCCCAGTGTAGATGTTGACATGAATAAGCCTTTTAAACATGTCTTTAAAAAGAAACCCTGGGCCAGGCACGGTGGCTCACCTCTGTAATCCCAGCACTTTGGGAGGTTGAGGCAGGAGGATCACTTGATCCTTGGTGTTTGAGACCAGCCTGAGCAACATAGCAAGACTTTCTCTCTACAAAAAATAAAATAAAAATAAATTAGCTGGGCATGGTGGTGGGCGGCAGTAGTCCTAGCTACTCAGGAGACTGAGGCGAGATAATTGCTTGAGCCCAGGAGGTCGAGGCTACAGGGAACCATGATTGCACCACTGCCTCCAGCCTGGGTGACAGAGTGAGACCCCATCTTGGAAAAAAAAAAAAGAAAGAAAGGAAAAAAAGAAACACTGGTTGTGAGGAGCAGAACCCAAGCCAGTGAGTCAAAAAGCAGGGGTGGGTGGGTGGCGGGGCGTGGAATAAAACCTGTGGTAATTTTTTTTTTTCAGAGATGAAGTCTCGCCCTGTTGCCCAGGCTGGACTGCAATGGCGCGATCTTGGCTCACCGCAACCTTTGCCTCCTGGGTTCAAGAGATCCTCCCACCTCAGCCTCCCATGTAGCTGGGACTACAGGTGCACACCACCATGCGCAACTAATTTTTATATTTTTTATAGAGACAGGGTTTCACCATGTTGGCCAGGCTGGTCTCAAAATCCTGGGCTCACGTGATCTGCCCACCTCGGCCTCCCAAAGTGCTGGGATTACAGGCGTGAGCCCCCGTGCCTGGCAGAGAGTTGTGTCTTGACAAAATGACCCTCAATAGTGCCCCGAGTGGATTAAAATCTCAAAGAACTCAGAAGCGAAAAGAAGATGATGTGCTTCGGAAAACAGAGCTGGAAGACTCAAGAAGTGGTTCTTGAAGATAATGACACCGACGTTGACGACACAGGTGATGGATGGGAATAAAGGGACCCGAATGTGATGCAGAAGCAGCATGTCTTCTAAATCAATGCATTGCATGAGGGTGAGTCAACCGCTGCACCGTCAGCCCAGACATTTACGAGAGGTGACACTGTGGGCTTCTTCTTCACACAAGTTCTAGTTGGGTGTGTGTGGGTGGTCTTCCACATGGTGACTCAGGGCCCAGGCCCTCTCCTTGTGGCGGATTCACCATCACCTAGGCTCCAGTGTCTGGGGAGATTCCCGGCATCCAGCCAGCAGATGGTGAAGACCTGGGAAGGTTGGG
>NW_012098098.1:4799127-4807793 GCF_000951045.1 Mandrillus leucophaeus
GTGTTAGCCAGGATGGTCTCAATCTCCTGACCTCGTGATCCGCCCATCTCGGCCTCCCAAAGTGCTGGGATTACAGGCTTGAGCCACCGCGCCCGGCCGAAATGCATTTCTAATTTAATCAATGAATTATATTTTATAAGCACTCTTGTGACTTTTCCATCCACAATCAAAACATTTACATCTTCAAGATGGATAAAGAACATTTTGGAGGATCCAGTTGGACATTGCCCTGTATTTACGGTTCCCTTGTGTGTAAGGCACAAGTGTTAGTTCTTGGTTTGGAAAGATGTTTGCATCAGATTCAGTGAAAACAGCAAGTTAAAGAGCTCACAGCTACGGAGTTCCTGCGGTTGTCCACACGTCAGCAACTCGGGAGGTGAGTGGCTCGGCTGGAGGGTTCAGCGTGGGACCCCCACGGTGTGGCTTCAGCATGTATCGCCTCCTGTGACGACACAGGAGGTAGAAGGTGATTTTATCTTTCTGTGAAAAAAAAATGTGGTGTATATGCATGGGAAAATGTGTATAAGGAAACACCCCAAAATATTAATAGTGGCATTGCCTTGAGAATAGAAAGGGGGGAAATTTTAGCAAAATAGTAGTAAACATTTTATTGCCCGGACATATGGAAAAGTGCACAAATTGTGAATGTCCAGCTTGAGGAATTTTCACAAATGAAATTCCCACGTATAATCAGCACCCGATTAAGCCATAGAACATTCCAGACCTGCTTCCAGGCCCTCCCTCTTCTCCCAAGGGTGGCCAGCCCAGCTCCGAATGCCCCAGGCTAGTTTCCAAGGTTGTGGTCTCTGAGTCATCATAAACGGAGCCTCCCAGGGTCTGGCCTCTTGCACACAGACTCATGCTGTGAGAGTCATCCTTGCTGTGTGTGCACGAAGCTGTTCATTTCCTTGCTGTATAGTGGAGTAGAGGCGATTTCAACTTTTCTTTATGATGATTTATATTTCCCATTTCTCTACAGTGAATATATATTGCTTGCATAAGGAAACAAATTTTCAAAAATCAAATGGAGAAAAAAAAAAACCAGTTGATTTTCCAACAGCAAAAACCCAGCGCTGTCCTGGGACCTCCGGTCCAGGAAAAGCTGCAAAACATACCATTTCTGGCCTGGGCCAGCCTGTCTGTCGGCAGCGTCACCGCAGGCGGCGTCCTCTCGGGTCCCATGATCCAGCTCCAGCAGGCAGCTGAGGCCTGGAGCCAGGCGGGAGGCAGCCCAACTCCGGCTAAATATACGTGCGGGAGGCTCCTCCCAGCCTGTGGATCTCTCCTGGCCCTTTTCTTTCCCAGTAAAGCCAGAGGAGGTTCGGGAGAACAAAGGCAGGTCCCCGGAAAGAGCCAAGGCCAGGCAGGAGGAGCCCTGGAGAGAGCCTGAGAGCCGGGGCAGGGCAGCCTCAGACCAGAGAGCCGGCCCTGCCAGGCATCGGCGGTCGGAGAAGACGTGCCGCTTACGCAGACCTCGGGTGATTTTGGAGCAAAGCTCCCAGCACTTCGCTGAAACGGGAAGGGCTCTGCAGCCCAGAGGACATGTGGGGTTCGCTCTCCCCTCCCAGGCCAGGCTGCGGGCAGGCGTTCTACAGCCTCCCCGTCTCCCACACCACCCACGCGCCCTGAGCTTGCAGGAGCCGCCTGCCTCCTGGAGTCCTTCCTCCTGAGTGTGGAATGCGCACACGCCCTACATACACGCTGGCGTTCTCGCCTTCCCAGCGTGGGAAGGAGCTAGAACCAGGGGAAAGATGGCGGGCCAGAGCGTCCCTCTGCCGTGTGGCTCAGGGGAAACAGCTCTGCTCACATCTCCAGGATCTGCCTTGGAGGCTCAGGAGGAGGTGGGTCCGGAGCCAGCGGAGGGCTTTGCATCCCAGCCCCGCCGGCCACCACCTGTGTGATCGTAGGAAAACCACTTTGCCTCTAGAGTCTCAGTTCCCTCATCTGTAAAATGGGGATGATCGTAGGACCTGAATTATAGGGTTGTGAGAATTAAGTGGGTAAAAAAAAAAAAACTCTTAGAACAATATTGGGCTCATGATAAGATAATTGATAAGTATTATTAGGTGTGCAAACTCACACATGCACACATATACTAATACACACATATACACACATGCACACATTCATGCATGTACACACACACCAGTACACACATACACACATATACACAGCCATGCATACAGGGACAATTGACACACACATACACACACATATATACACATGCAAGCACACATCTATACATATGTACACATGTACACATGTTTACACATGCATACAGAGACACACTCTGACACACACATACACATGCACACGTGAGTCACCTAAAATCTGGACCAGGGCCATGTGCAGCCCTAGAGATGGAGAATCTTGCCTTGCCTGGTGCAGTGGCCTTGTTAATCATTCTCCTTCTAAATTATTATTCGTTCTTACTAATGACAAAGCGGTTCCTCCCTTGGGCCAGAGGCTGGCCCTGCTGTCTTAGATTGGATTCTCTGGGGAGCCGGTTCCCTGGGAGCTGGGATCTGAGTAGAAAGAGTCTGTCGGGAGGGGATCCAAGAAGCACAGTGGGAGAGCGGGGGCGTGGTGGGGAAGGGAAGGAGCCAGACAGGATGTGGCAGTGAGCGGCTGGGGCTCTGTCCTGCTGCAGGGTGGGGGCAGGGGCGGTCGTAGGACAAACCGCAAACCTTGACTCCTGTTTGTTGTTGGACGAGGGCTGCTCCTGGGGTGTAAACTCCCAGCACTTCCAGCCTACCCTGTGCCCGGACTCTGGTGTGGCCCTCACTCCTAGATTCACGGGCTCCCTGGCGACATCTCTGCACAACTGTTGGCTTACACATGGTCCTCTATTCACAGGTGAACAGATACTCAATGCAGGCCTTCGTGTGCCAGGCCAGGGTTCAGGGGAGCGAGGCACACAGCCGTGCCTGCAGGAGGCTTACCCCCTTCATCCAGAAGGTTCCACAAAGCCAAGTAGAATGGGAAAGCATGGGGGAGGGATATGAAGGAGATGGACAAAGGCCAGACAGCAGTGAGCTCTGAGGGACGGGTAAGGATTGGGTGTGTGGGGTGGTTCCTCAAAAGTATATGGAGAATCATCCTATGACATAGCAATTCTGCTCCTAGGTGTCTACTGAAGAGAATTCAAACAGGCGCTCAGACAGATACCTGCGTACCCGTGTTCACAGCAACATTATCCACAACAGCCAGACGCCGGACACTACCAAGGGTCTGTCATGGATGAACAGATAAACACGGCATGCATACAGTGCGGTGTTACTCAGTCACAGAAAGGAGAGAAGCTCTGAGTCACACCGCAACATGGCCTGGAAACTGTGATGCAATCATAAAATATGATGACACATTGTGATTCCATTTATGTGAAATGTGTGCAATAGGCAAATCCATAAACACGTAAAGCTCACGAGTGGTTGCCAGGGGCGTGGGGCAGGGGTCGGGAGGGGAAGAGGGAGTGGCTGCTAACGGGGACGGGGTGTTTTGGGGTGATAGGAATGCTCTGGTGCGACATGGACAGTGCTGCTGGTTGCAACAACTCTGTGAATGTACGAAATGCCACTGTATTGTTCAGGTTAAAATAGGCAAGGCGTGGTGGCACATGCCTATAGTCCCAGCTACTCGGGAGGCCAAGGCAGGAGGATCACTCGGGCCCAGGAGGTCAGAGCTGTGATCACACTACACTCCAGCCTGGGCGACAGAGTGAGATGTCATCTCTAAAATTAAAAAATGAAATCAAATAAGTAAAACAAAATGGTTAAAATGATACATTTTGTTATGTGAATTTTGCCTACATAAAAAGAGTTATCAGGGAGCAGGGGAATTCCAGGCTGAGGGATCGGCATCATTAGGGCCTGGGGACAGAGGCGCTGCTCAGCGTGGCACCCAAAGCAGCAGCAAGGCCTTGTACACAGCAGGAGGGGCGCAAGAGGGAGCCTCCCTGGCCAATCCCCAAGCTTGCCTGGACTATGACCTGAGATCTGGCATGCCTTATGCACTGGTTGCTTCCTCTCCCGGGATCTCTGTCATCTGGAGGTAGGTATTTGACTGATCCCACTTCACAGATGAGGGGAGTGAGGCCTGAGGCTCAGGGAGAAGGGTGGTGGGCCGGGTTGGGAAACTCAGGTCTGTCTGACTCCCAAGCCCCTCAGCACTCGGGGGAATCCCGAACCCCTCCTGTGGCGAAGGCTGCTGGGTTTGGTGTCAGCACGTTAGACTCAGTAAGAAACCTCCACTGAGGGCTGGCTCCCTCCAAACCGGGGCTGGCTCTGTGCTGATTCCAGAGTCAAGGCAGCGAGGGAATTGGCAGAGGACGGGGAGAGAGGGCAGCTGACCTGGGGAGAGGGAGGGGAATTGCGAGAGGGAGGCGCTCACTATCCCCATATCCCTGTGCAAATGGACGTGCTGGGGGTCGGCCCCTGCATGGGCACAGCTCAGCACACTGTGATGGGGTCCATGTCGGTGGCTGCGGCCTCAGGCCCAGGGTATGCGTTGTCACATGCCCTCTGAGGCCAGGACATGATGGGGAAGAGACGTCTCGAGGCTGTGGGGGGTGGAACCTGCTGGGCCCAAGTTCATCTGTGTCCCCTCGCCTGGCCTCCTCATGATGAACAAATCCATCTGTTATCTGCTGATGCCTAACACACCCCCAGCCTCGGGGGCTTAAGACAATACACATTGATCATCTCATGGTTTTTGTGGGTTGGGAATGTTGAACTGCCCGGCTGAGTGGTGCTGGCCCAGGGATCTCATGTGGTCAGAGTCAAGGCATTGGCTGGGGCCGGGGTCACGGGGCTCCAAATGGGGCTGCGGGACCCACTTCCATGCCGTTGGCCAAGCCTCAGGCCCTTGCTGGCTGTTTGTGGAAAGCCTCTGTTTCTTGCTACCTGGGACTCCGTAGGGCAGATCACAGCATGACAGCAGCTTCCCACAGAGAGCGAGAGAGGCTGAGACACTAAGGCAGAGGCCACGGTCTTTTTGTAACCTCATCTCGGAAGCGACATGGCTCCATGTCTGCCGTAATGTCTTGTTAGAGGTGAATGACTAAGTCCAGCCTGCACTCAGGGGCAGGAGAATTAAGCTCTCCGTCTTTAGGAGCAGAGTGCCCAGGAATTTGCGGACCTATCTTTAAAACCAGCACCAGGGGTGTGCTCAGCCAGGGGTTTGTAGTTTCACCCAGGCTCTGCGAGGTGCTGTGTAAACTTTGGCCTATGACGTGGCAAGAATGGGAAATGTGGGGTCTGCAGCCTTGTGTGCGTGTCCCAGTCTTGCCACTTCCAGGCTGAGTGGCCTTGTGCTCTTCCTCTGAAAACAAGGACTGTAAGGGAAAAGTGGAAACCACCTGTCTGCCAGGAGGAAGGAGGGTGGTGCATGAGCTGTGGCGTAGCTGCAGCTGGAGAAGCATCCTGCGCCACATTTCAGGTGAACAATGAGAGCTACCTGGTTAATGTTGATCAACCAAAAATGTTATATCAGCGGGGAATGGTGGCTCACACGTATAATCCCAGCACTTCGGGAGGCTGAGGCAGGCGAATGGCTTGATGTCAGGAGTTCAAGACCAGCTTGGCCAATGTGGTGAAACCCTGTATCTGCTAAAAATACAAGAATCAGCCACGCATGGTGGCAGGTGCCTGTAATCCCAGCTACTCAGGAGGCTGAGGCAGGAGAATCGCTTGAACCTGGGAGGCAGAGGTTGCAGTGACTGAGATCATGCAGCTGCTCTCTAGCCTGGGTGACAAAGCAAGAGTCCGTCTCGTAACAAAAACAAAAGAAAACAAACAAAAACGTAATATCGAGTAGAAAAAAGCCAGTTGTTAAAGGATTTGACAGTGTGATGCCCTTTACACGAATCCCGTGTGCTGCGTGGTTTCCGGGTGTTGGCATAGGAGCAATGGAAGCAAAGCCGCATGAGAGGCACGCAAAGCTTCAGGGAGGGGTGACCTCTGCACGGGGACAGGGCGAGGGGGGAAGAGCTGGAACTCTAACTTTCATCTCCTTAATGAACACTCAAAAGCAAATATGGAAAGGATGAACATTTGTTAAATCTGGGGGGTGGTACAGGGGTGTCTGGTACATGTTGAACTGTTCATAGCTGGAAATCGTGAGTGTATTTTGACAGGCTCACTGCTGTGAGGATGCTTTAGGGAGAGGCCTGGGTTGAACACCCCCATGTTGACGGGGATGCTGAAGTGCCAGGGCTCACGGGGGCCATCATCCTCTGTCAGTGACACACGTGTGAACACAGATGTGTTCACCGCCCCTTGCTCTCTGCCCCAGACCCGGGCAAGGTGATGAGAGGGCCCAGGTGTCCCCACTAGACCTGGTGCTAGCACAAGCTTCAGACCTTCCCACGTGTGCGGAAGCCCTCACCCGCCCCACACGCCAACCACACCACAGCCCAAGGGGGTCTCTGTCTCTTGCTCCCGTAGCCATTTTTGGCCTGGCTTGGGCAGCCGGCCTCCTCTCCCGGACAGCCTCCTTCTGTGGGAGGCATGCTTCTCCCTCCCGTCCTGGTGTGTCGTGACATCTAAATCCGACTGCGGGTTGGTGGGGAGCCATTCCACTGCCTCGGTGTGG
This sequence comes from Mandrillus leucophaeus, assembly GCF_000951045.1. Lineage (NCBI taxonomy): Eukaryota > Metazoa > Chordata > Mammalia > Primates > Cercopithecidae > Mandrillus > Mandrillus leucophaeus. The sequence goes on from NW_012098098.1 coordinate 4,805,719, forward strand.
CCACAGCACGTTGACACCTGGGAAGCACTCACCTCCTAATTCTGAAAGGGCAGGGCCAGGTGAGTCAGGCCTCCATCAGCTGGCACTGGCGCCCTTGTCTCCTAAGCTCAGCCTCAGCTCGGCCCCAGCCCCTGGGTGAAACCTCTCCTCGCTAACAGCTTGCAGTCCGGCCTCCCTCTCCCCACCCCAGTCCACGGCTTTCCCCTAGGACTGCCCCTCAAGGCCTCGGTGGTAAGAACTGCCCCTGACTGCAGGACGCAGATACTCCTGGGTGGGTGGGGGATGCTTTCTCCTGGGCCAGCTCATCAGTCCTCACAGGTGTGTGGCTCTGGGCATGCACGGCAGCCCTAAAACGCTGGGGAGAGCAAACTGTTTGCAAATCTGCAGAGCTCGGTCAGCGGCTCGCCTCGGCTGTCACCAGGCAAAGGGGCCCAGAGCCCCTCACGCTTGGTGGCATCTTAGGTTCCACAGAGGGTATGGCAAAGGCCATCGGCAGTTGTGTGACGATGATTGTGCACAGGCCTGCCAGCATCGTGTGTCCTGTGCATGCAGTAGTTACAAAAACTACCCTGAAGGTTTGCTGGGAGGGTGCACATCGGACCATGTGAAATTGCCCTTTAAGAGATGTAAAACGGCCAAATGCTGACGATTTCATACGGTTCATTTGAAAAGTAAAACAAACTAAATATTTTGCACTCTTCCCCCCAACATTCACATGGGTAAGAAGTTGGGTTATTATTCCCCCCAAGCCCAGGGGGTGCACAGGTATTCGCAGCCTTTTGGGGGGTGGGATTGGCAACATGGGAATTTCCATGGAGAGAAGGCGGCTGCAGTGCTGCACGGTCGCTGCCGTCCAGACGGGGTCTCCCTTGGTCCGTGATCCTCTCTGGGCCTGCTCGCCAGGCGGCCTCAGGAATGGAGGCCCACAGGCTGTGAAGCTGCAGGAGAGCTTTCCAGCCCCTCTGCGCCGGGCTCCGGCCTTTCCCGATGCCTCCGGCCAGGCCCCTCACTGCCTGGTCTCCATACGGAGAGCGGGTGGCTCTGATCCTCCCTGGGGCCGATCGGCTTGGCAGGAATTGGCTGCATCAACAGCCTGGCTGAACTGGCGGCTGATGGCAGAGATTCAGGTACCACGGAGAAGGCAGGAGCCCTGCCCAGACGCAGGCAGCGTCCCAAGAATGGGCTTCTCCAGCCTGATGACCACATGTCAAGCCTGGCCATGAACACACTGCCCTGGGCTGTCATCGGCCTCCGGCTTCCTGCAAGAGGGGTAGTAGGGGGAGACCTGTACACCTGGGGCCCTGGCCACTCAGAATGTGGGCGCCAGACCAGCAGCATCAGCACCACCATAGAAATGCAGAGTCTCGGGCCCCTCACGGACTTCCTGGACCAGAACCTTCATTTGAACAAGAGGCCAGGGACCCTGACGCATGTGGGCAGGTTGGGCAGCCTGGCACACACAGAACCACCGGGCAACAGACAGAGGGTTTGCAAAGTGTACATGCTCTGCTGTTCCATCTTTTGGGATTTATCGGAAGGAAGCAGACACACACACACACACACTCACACACACACACACACACGGAAACATTTGGAAGAGTGACTCCGTGCTCACCGCAGATGTCATGGTGCCCTGGCCATGGTGGAGGCTCCCATTTCGTCTTCTCAGCAACCTTGGGAGGTGGCTGCTCTGATAGGGAAGAAACTGAGGCTCTGGGGCCCTAAGGAGCCTCAGGCTGCCCAGCCAGGATGAAGTGGCATTACGAGTTTAATTCAGACAGCCGGCTTCTAGACTGCTTGTCCCCGTCACAGGCCTCTGCAGCCTCCCCGCGCACATGGTCCCTGCAATGGCGTTATTTACAATCGCGAGGCAGTGAGGTGTGTCTATGCGACTCGCGTCCTGGTCTTTACTTTGGGGCATGAGTACCACCCTGCCTTGTAATACGTTCATGTTCTCTTTACCCAACTCTCCAGGAAACACACAGAGCTCCCAGGCCAGTGGCTCTGCCTCTCCCACCTCTTGAGGCTTCTGTTCCCTTTCCTGGGGGTGCCTCCCAAGTGGGATTGTGTGGACG
>NW_012098098.1:4808074-4814759 GCF_000951045.1 Mandrillus leucophaeus
TGGACAGGAGGGATTGCTGCTGTTAACAGGGACGGTCACTTACATTTGCAGTGTGCACACAGCCTCATTCTGTGCAGAGAGGAGGGGGGGTTTTCTCCTTCCCATTTGACAGGTGACAACTCACAGGCTGAGGAAGGCTGTGTGATTTGCCCAAGACCGCACAGTTAGCAAGGGGCAGAGTCAGGACTGAACACAAATCTTCAGAGCTCACTTCGGGCTTCCGGAAGTTCTTTAGTTCTTAGTCAGTCCAGAGATTCTGAAACTGACATAAACTACTTGCCAGCCAGACCCAGTCTTCAAGTCATCAGCAACTGTCCTCACCGATGGCCCACCGAACGCCCTGAGCTTCTACGGTGGTGTCACGCGCCAGCCACACGGGTAAGGTCTGCGTCCGTTTTGCTCTTCATCGCATTCCCAGCCCTGGCCTCATGTTTCTTGGATGAATACTGAGTGAGCTGTTGAATGTTCAGGGTGGAGGGTCTGGTTTGGGGGCAGCAAGGTGCGTGGGGAGAGGGTGGGAGCATAGAGAAGAGCCTTGATCCCGCCCAGCTCCCCACCTGGTGAAGGGCAGAGACTCGTTCCTGCTAGCCCAAGGCAAGACATGTTCTTGGATAAGATGGAGCTCACAGAAGCCGTCATGGGGTGGGCGAGTCACTGAGGCTTAAGGGAGCTCTGTGGTCTTTGGCCCCCAAAGCGGTGGGGTTCCACTTGAGCTCTCATTCTGTGACCTCCCCCTTAACCATGTTTTCCACTCCCCGATGGCCATTCTGGGACCAGTCCTTCCTCCAGGAAGCCCTTGGATATCCCATCAGCTCTGGCCACAGCGTGGGGCAGGAGTGAGTGTCTCCGAGCCAGGTCTATCCTGGTCTGTCCAGGCTCCTGAGTCACTTTCTTCAAGAACAGATCATGGAGGTGGGATGAGACTCATGTCTTGGTTCCAACACATGCCCCATTCTCAGGGCACAAGGCTCTCATATGAGAGGCAGGGCTGCCACATCTGAAATGGCGGGGGTCGGCATCACATGCTGTATTCCCCGTCCTCACAGGGCCGTGAATGCACGGAGCAGAGGAGCATGGATGCGGGCGAACATCTTCACAAAGAATGTGAGTGTTTCACTTAGGCTCCTGCAGCCACAACATCCAAAGAAGGTGCTAAAAAAAGAGAAAGATTTTAGATTGGGCTTCGTCGAAATTAAAAGTCTGTGCTGCAAGTGATACCATGAAGAAAATGAAAAGACAACCCATGGAATGGAAGAAAACATTTGCAAATTATATATCTGATACGATATTTGTATCCAGAATGTATAAAGAACTCATAACTCAGGCCAGGCGCGGTGGCTCACACCTGTAATCCCAGCACTTTGGGAGGCCAAGGCGGGCGGATCATGAGGTCAGGAGATTGAGACCATCCTGGCTAACACGGTGAAACACCGTCTCAACTAAAAATACAAAATATTAGCCAGGCCTGCTGGTGGGCACCTGTAGTCCCAGCTACTTGGGAAGCTGAGGCACGAGAATGGCGTGAACCCGGGAGGCGGAGCTTGCAGTGAGCCGAGATCACGCCACTGCACTCCAGCCTGGGTGACAGAGCGAGACTCCGTCTCAAAAAAAAAAGAACTCCAAAAAAGAACTCCTATAACTCAGTAATAAAAGTACAAATTTTAAAATGGACAAAGTCTCTACCAATAACTTGTAGAAAGGTAAAATAAAATGGGCAAGGGATCTGAACACGCAATTCTCTAAAGATGACATAGAGATGGCCAATAAGCACTTGGAAAGATGCTTAGCATCTCTCATCATCAGGGAGTGCAAATCACCACCCAACTGGACACCCCCACACCAGCGAGGACACCGGACGGACGCCCCCGCACCAGCCAGGACACCAGATGGATGCCCCCACACCAGCAAGGACGCCCCCACACCAGCGAGGACGCCAGACAGACGCCCCCACACCAGCCAGGATGCCCCCACACCAGCGAGAACGCCAGACGGACGGATGCCCCCACACCAGCCGGGACACCGGTCGGATGCCCCCACACCAGCAAGGATGCTGTCATCAGAAAGACAGACAAAAACAAGTGTTGAAGAAGATATGGAGGAACTGGAACCCCTGTATGCTGCTGGTGGGAAGGAAGGATGATGCAGCTGCTGTGGAAAGTTTGGCAGCCCCTTAAAAAGTAAAATACAGAGTTACCATGTGATCTGGCAATTTTACTTTTCAGTATATACCCAAGAAAATTGAAAAAGTATGTCCACCCAAACACTTGTACATGCATGTTCATCATAGCCCCAAGCTAGAAACAACCCACATTTCATCCACTGATGAATGGACGAACAAAGTGTGATCCAGCCACGCAGTGGAAGATTAACTGGACAGAAATGGGACGAAAGCACCAATGCACACTACAACATGGAGGAACCTCAAAAACACTAGCTGAGTGAAGGAAGCCAACACAGAAGATCACATATCACAGAGTTATAGTCACAGGAAATCTCTGGAACTAAGAAATCCAGGGAAACAGGAAACAGGTGAGTGGTTGCCAGGGACTGAGGGCACTGTGGGGAGGGACGGACTGCTAACGAGTATGGGCTTGCCTGCCTGCCTGCCTTCCTCTCCCTCTCTTTCTTCCTCCCCTCCCCTCCTCTCCTCCCTCTCCTCTCCTCTTTCCTTTCCCCTTTCCTGTCCTTTCCTTTCCTTTTTTGAGATAGGGGCCCAGGCTGGAGGGCAGTGGTCCCATCACAGCTCACCGCAGCCTTGACCTCCCGGGCTTAGGTGATTCTTCCACCTCAGCCTCCCGAGTAGCTGGGACCACAGGCATGCACCACCATGCCCGGCTAATTTTTTGGTTTTTGTAGAAACAGTGTTTCACCATGTTGGCCAGGCTGGTCTCTAACTCCTGGGCTCAAGGGATCTGCCTGCCTCAGCCTCCCAAAGTGTTGGGATTACAGGCGTGAGCCACTGCGCCTGGCAGGGCATGGAGTTTCTTTCTGGGGTAGTGAAAAGGTAAAATGACATTGTGGTGATAGTTTACAACTTGATGAATCACTGAAAACATTGAATTGTATACACTTCAAACAGGTGAACTGTATGGAATGCAAATTCTCTCTCAATAAATGTTTTTTAAAAGTTTTTCATTTTCAGCCAGTCATGTTGGCTCACATCTGTAATCCCAGCACTTTGGGAGGCTGAGGCGGGCAGATCACCTGAGGTTGGGAGTTTGAGGCCAGCCTGACCAACATGGAGAAACCCCATCTCTACTAAAAATACAAAATTAATTGGGTGTAGTGGTGGGCGCCTGTAATCCCAGCTACTCAGGAGGCTGAGGCAGAAGAATTGCTTGAACCTGGGAGGCAGAAGTTGTGGTGAGCCAAGATCATGCCACTGCACTCCAGCCTGGGCAACAAGAGTGAAACTCTGTCTCAAAAAAAAAAGTTTTTCAATTTCAAATGCTAGAAAATCCAACTTAAAGTGATTTAGGCAAAAAGGGAATTTGTTGGTGCCTATTCCTTGGTAAATGGGTCAGTTCAGAGGTAGTTTGGCTTCAGGTACTGCTGGACCCAGGGTCTGAAACAGGTTGTCAGCACCCAGGCCAAGCTTATCCCACACAACAGCTGAGTATACGGAGACCCCTGAGTGCTTTTGCCCCAGTAAAGGGGAGTTGCCCTGGGGCAACCCAAGCCCCCTGCAGGCTGCACTGGCACAGGGGAGGAGGAGGGCAAGGCCTTCCCGGCCCGTCCAGGCAGAAGGCAAGGTTGGGGAAGTTCTGGGAGAGAATGGGAGCTGTCCTCAGTCACTTGTTACTCTCAGCTGCTCTGTGATCCCAAGAAAATTCTTCCCCACCATATTCATTCATTTGGTCACCCCCACATATTTGTTGAGTACCTAGTGTATACAGACACTTATAACTGCCCCGGGGAGAGAAAGTGAACACAGCAGATCTGGTCCCTGCCTGAAGCATTTAATGACAAGCATTGATGATGACACAAACCCAGCCACAGGGGTGCCAAGCGTTGATACAAATGGCCTGAGAGGTGATGGGAGCACAGGGCAGGAGCACCCATCCTGGCCTTGGGTGGGGTGGGAGGCCGGCCAGGCTTCCTGAAAGAAGGAGAGACCTGAATGAATACACCAGGCAGAGGGAAGAGAGTATGGATGGGCAGAAGCCAGCTCAGGTAGGTGGGATATGAGAACTGGAGCATGGGGTGAAGATGGGGAGGCAAGAGGGCTCGGCAGACAGCAGTTCGGGAGAGCCTTGGGATCCGTGTGAAGGAGACCGGGAGTTATCCTGAGGCCAGTGAGCACTGATGAAAACCCGCCTTGACGGGACAGGTGGGAACTCGCCTGGGCTGCGCTGCACGCTGCAGGAAGCTGGTTTACACTGGCCAGGGCTCTCAGTGCACTATTGTGACTTTTGGGTTCATCTCCCCAATTTCTGAGCCTTTCCACCCTAGCTTTGACTTTTGGGTGCACCCACCCTCCTGGAGTAGCTCAGCCCCTTCTCAAAGCCTCGCCCAGACTCTACGACTGCCGCTGCCTTCCTGGATGAACCAGCAGATTCACGAACCTCTTCCTGCCGCCCACACTGCTCAGTGACATTCCACGGGGATGGACGGATTCACGATAGGTAAGACAAAGGTGTGAGGAAACCACTAGCCACCTCATTCTAACGAGGTCTAATCATAGTTGTTAGCCCTGGGAGCCAGACAAGGAGGAGGGAAGACATAAAAGCAATCCATCTGGGAAAGCGTTTCTTTGGATGTCTTTTTCTTTTTTCTTTTCTTTCTTTTTCTTTCTTTTTTTTTTTTTTTTTTTTTTTTTGGGTTTTTTTTTTTTTTTTTTTTTTTTTTTTTTTTTTTTTTTTTTTTTTTTTTTTTTTTTTGGAGACGTTGTCTTACTCTGTCATCTAGGCTGGAGAGCACAGGTGCCATCTCAGCTCACTGTAACTCCGCCTCCTGAGTTCAAGCGATTCTCCTGCCTCAGCCTCCCGAGCAGCTGGGACTACAGGTGTGCACCACCACGCCTGGCTAATTTTTGTATTTTTAGTAGAGGCAGGGTTTCACCATGTTGGCCAGGCTGGTCTCAAACTCCTGACCTTAGGTGGTCCACCCGCCTCAGCCTCCCAAAGTGCTTGGATTACAGGCGTGAGCCACCGCGCCCCGTCTGGATGTCTTTATATGCTTGGCATCGTCTGCTGAGCAGGAAGGGGTGAGTGGGACCTCTGTAACTCTCTACAGCCGTCTCCAAGTGCCATGTTGGCAATATCAGCTCATGTCAAACAAGGTCAAAACATAGATCACAGAAATAGCCACAGCTGAGTGTCTTAAAAGCACTTTCAGACTACACCCTTCACTTCATGTGACAAGCATTGATTCAACAAATGTTTAGGGGAGGCTGACTTCCCAGTCATGTCTTTGTTTGTTCATTTATCATTCACTCAAAAATGTAACGATTGCCTTCTACTGCGTGCTGGACACTGTGCCAGGTGCTGAGGAGGAGAAGAGAGAAGGAGAGAGAAGAAGAGAAATCTGGCAGCGCTCCCCACCCCCCACTTCAGTGGATGAGACCATGAGTTATAAGATAGTTACGTGGCAGAGTGGTATATGCTATAACGGGGGTGCACAGGGTGCTGACAGAGCTCAGAGACACCTAAAGTGGCTCCAGGGGACCCCTGGCGAGGGTGTTTATGGTGAAGGCTGAGAGTGAATGAGTGTTCTGCAAGAAAGAGATGTGTGCACGCATTCTAGCATACACAGACAAGAAAGTGAAAGCAGCTGTTTTGAATAAAAACAGCCATAAACCATAAGCAACTCTTATGTCTACCTACAGTAGAAGGGATCAGTCACATTGGAGATATTCATAGGATGGAATATTATACAGCAAAGAGAACAAGTGAACCTAAGGGACCCAGCCACAGGAATGAATCCCAAGCACGATGTTGGGCGGAAAAGAAAGGATTTGGTAGGATTCCAGTCCCACGAAGCTCACACACAGGAAAGCTAGGCCACAGTGCCTAAGATGCACATAGACAGGTGGTAACATTATAAAGAAAAGCAAAAGTGATCATAAGTTCAGGTGAATGGCTCTGTCTGGAGGGAGGAGAAGGTTATGATTGGAGAGGGATACACAGTGGGTTTTGGGGGTTCCAATAATGTCTAATTCCTTGACCTGGGTGGTCATTATCTGGGCATTTACTATTTAAATATTCATTAAATTATATAAATATGTGGCTTGGCCAGAGACAACTCATTTTTTTCCCAGCGAGGGGACATTTGCACACTTGAGACAGAAGAGTGTGGTGGCTGCAAGCCTGTGCTCTGCTGTCAACTGCTTCTTCATTTCCACCTTAGGTAAGTGAGTTGGCCTTTATGAGCTTCAGATTTCCTCATCTGTAAAATGAGGGTAATAATACTACTAGCCTCATAAAGTTGCTTTAGGATTAAATACAATATGATAATATAGGTTCAGCACAGAGCCAGGCACATACATGTAATAATTATCACTATCATTATCACTACCATCATCATCATTCCCATAATCCTCATCACCATCACTACCATCATCACACTACCATCATCATCACCATCACCATCACCATCATCATCACTACCATTGCCATCATTATAATCATCACCATCATCACTATCCTCACCACCATTACCATCATCACCATTATCACCATCATCA
>NW_012098098.1:4815279-4819668 GCF_000951045.1 Mandrillus leucophaeus
TATCACCATCATCACTACCATCATCATCACTATCACCATCATCATCACCACCATTACCATCATTATAATCATCACCATCATCACTATCGTCACCATCACCACCATTACCATCATCACCATCATCACTACCATTATCACCATCATCACCATCACTATCACCATCACCATTACCACCATCACATCACCATCACTGTCACCATCACCATCATTATAATCATCACCACCATCGTCATCACTACCATCATCACCATCACCATCATCATCACCATCACCATCATTAACATTGTCACCATCTTTATCATCACCATCACCATCATCACCACCACCACCATCACTATCATCATCATCATTACCCTTATTACCATCACCACCACCACCAACATCATTCCCATCATCATCATCACCACAATCATCCCCATCATCATCACTAACACATCATCATCTTCATTATCCTTTATATCATCATCACAATCACAAAGTTTATTTTTTCTTCGTGTTAATCCATACAAATTACTTCTGCTTTATCCCCCTCTTCTTCCTTCCTCCCACCTCTCTTTTCATAATTATCTTCATCTTGAAATTGAATGACCAGTGACAGCACTATCTGGAGTCATGGGTAGTTCTAGATCTTAGTAAGTAAGGAAGTAAAATCACGCTTATCATTTTGTCAAAGCTCTTCCATTCTCAATTTTACATCATGTCTTATTGACAGACCCCCATATCCCAATTTTTGGCTCAGTTTGCTTCCTCTACTTGTACTAGAAATGCTGATCACATCTTTCTGCCATCACGAGGGAGGACTCTGGACCCCACTACTTGACCACAGCTAATCGAGTCAGAAAGGGACACCTGACCCAAGCTGAATGTCTCTCCTAAGACTCAGGAATCAGGATCCCCAGAGTTCAGGTTAGTGACTGTCAGGATGGGAAGAGCAGATTGCAACAGATAAAGCTGGTCTATGGAAGGCAGAAACACAAGGCAGGATGGCCGAGAGCAGAGATGTAGGGCCCAGTAAAATAGAGAGGTTTGGGTCGTGTCATTGTGAGAAGGTGGCCATCTGCAAGCTGGGCAGAGAACTCTCACCAGGGACTGAATCAGCCAGATTCAGTCTAAAAGTCTTGATCTTAGACTTTTAGCCTCCAAAACTGTAAGACATTTCTGTTGTTTAAGTTACCCAGTCTGCGGAATTTTGTTATGCTGGCCCTCGAAGACTAGTACGTAGGGCTTGGTAAATGTTTTCTGCAAAGGACAAGATGGTAAATATTTTACGCTTTATAGGCTATATGGTGTCTGTCACAATGACTCCACTCTTACGTTGCAGTGTAAAAGCCACTCCAGACACACAAATGAATGGCCATGGTTGTGCTTCAGTGAAATTCTGTTTATGAAAGGCAGTGGACTAGATTTGACCTCTGGGTTATGGTTTGTGTGATGCCTGGCTTAAAACAACAATTTTTTTTTTTCCAGAAAATTGAAATGATGACAAGGTTTGATGGGGAACATTTGTCTCGGCTGCATGTGGCTTTAGCTGGGGTGGCCTGCCTGGGGTCTGGAGGGTCTACTTTCAAGATGGTACACTTTTATGGCTGTCAAATGGTACTGGCTGCTGGCTGGGAGTCTGGCTGGAGCTGTAGGCTGGAGGACCCTGTATCTCTCCTTGTTGGCATGTCCAGGGGCTGCTTGAACCTCCTTACATCATGGCAACTTGGTTCCAAGCTTGAGCACCCCAACAGCATGAGGCAGAAGCTGTGTTGCTGCTTATGAACTGACCTTTGAAGTCACATCATGTCACTTCTGTGATAATCACACAGTGGCCCAGACTCAAGGGAAGGGAATGCAAAGCCCATCTCTCAACAGAGACCTAGAAATACCCAAATGGCGGTCCCACTTTGCTCCCCCAAAGCACTCCCTCAACAGGAGGGGTGTCAACACCACCCTGAAAGAAGATCACGTGGAAGGGGGGACCTTGTGGACATTTCACAGTGTTATGGTAAACACAGGCAAAGACAAGAAGGTAAGCACAGATAAGTTGATTGTGGCTCAGTTCTTTGAGGGAGATCAGTAGGCTTTTGTGGGGATGAAGGGGGAACTAACTTCCTTCAGTACAGTCAGGAAGCCTCTCTGGAGCTGAGACCAGAAAGCTGTACCGTCATGGGAAGAGGCACCAGGCAAAAGAAGCAGCAAGGACCCATGCTGGAGGCCAGAAAGGGTGCAGGCTGGAAGGCCAGGCAGACTTGGGCTTGAATCCTGCCCAGTCATTATTTTCCTTCTGGCAAGGCACTTTACCTTGGTGGGGAAAAGTGTGTCTTTTCAAAAGGAGAGTGTAATTCCAAATCTCCTGAGTCCACAAGATGACTAACATGCTGTCTTCATCCTCGTGCCTGGCTCACATGTGGGTTACAGCTTTTTTGTCTTTCTCCCTGGTTTTTGTTTTTAAATTGCTGGGTGGTACGATGTTTATGGGCTTGGAGAGTTTCCTCCAAAATGAAATCAATACTGCCAGCCCTACTTTATGGGGGAGTGATTTCCAAATTGCACAGAATAAATGCCTCTAATATCTGCATTTCAGAGACTAGAGCCTGTCACCGCTGGAGTGACTGACTGCAGGAGATGAGAGAGGGTCAGTTGGCGGTAGGGGTGGGGGGCTTGGAACTGCAGGAGCAGAGGGTACACTGGCCAAGGGTGGAAGGTGCTGACCAGTAACTGCTTGGAAAAAACCACCGTGTTTCAATAGGATCTCAGTTGCAATCCACTGCTTGTGTGAAGGAGGGCTGCTGATTCAGCAGCAAAAGGGTTAGAAATAAAATGGAAGAAATGGAAAGTAGAGCGTATGAGTGGTGGCAATGTTTATTTCAACAGGCAGAGGGCTGGGCGTCTCCATGCAGGAATCCATGACCCTCCCTGGGGGGCTGGCTTCTGGTAACATTACTTCTCACTTCCTGAGCTCTTACTGAGTGCTGGGCGCCTGGCTTTTGAATTCCCACGGTAACCCTATGTCATCTCCGTTTTACAGATGAGAAAACTGAGCTCAGGGACATTCGATGACTGCTGAAAGCCACACTGCTGGTGGACCCTGGAGCCAAGGTTTGAACCCGAGTCTCTTGAGGACAAGGTGCTGTTCCTTTGGCCCACACATTTACAATAGAGAAATTTTCATAGACATGAAACAGCCCAGAGATATTATTTCATACCCATTTAGATGAATCAAGTAAAATAAATGGAAAGAAAATCAGAAGTTTGAGGACACCAGTGCCGGCCAGGAAATAGAGAACCACAAACCCAAGCACACTGAAGGGTGAGAGGTCAATTGCTCCAGGTGTTTCGAAAGCAATTTGGCAGCTTCCAATGAAGTCCAAGAGGTAGCTGGTCCGATGGTGCCGCCGCAGACATTTCGAGAACTTCTGTAGAGGGGCACAGGGAGACAGCTCTGGGAAGTTCACTGAATCACTGTCACTGCACAAAACACAGCCGACTGCCCTAAAAGTCCCTCATTAACAGTGGGTGCATAAGGAGGGGACTGTCCTCCTGGCTGCTGGTACCCTGGGCAGGAGGCTTTGGTGCCCAAGGCAGGAGACTGAGGTTGAACTCTGGGACTCCCAGGAGGGGCTGATTTTCCTGATAGCCTCATGAGCCAAGAGTGAGCCAAGAGTGGGGACCATCGTGATTCTCTCAGACGGGGGAAGATCTGAGCAGGGCTCCTGGCTGATTGGAGGCTCCGAATCGCACCTCTTCTCCTGTCCTAATCTCAGACTCCAGGCCTGGCTTGCAGTTCCTGGCTCACTGCGCCGCGAAGTCACCGGCCCACGCTCCCAGGAGCGAGGACCCTGGGCAGCCTCCCCACCCCGATCAGCCCACTGCACCGGGCTCCTGCCATTTCCCGCACGCATTCCAGGAGGGCTGGGGACGCTGGCTTCTGCCTGAGGATTTATGGTCCAGGAAATGCATTTTAAATGGGTCCCAGGATGCTCGGATCTAAGAATCACACACTGTCTCTTGGGGGAGGGTGGGGCGGAGGGTGAGAGTATGTCTGGAGAGAGATCTAGAAACGCCCGAATGGCGGTCCCACTTTGCTCCCCCAAAGCGCGACCGTTCCCCGAGTGGGGGGGCTACCTGTTGGCCAGGGCGCACGGAATTCGGGTGACTTTGCTCCAAGATACGTGCGTGTGCCTCGACTCTCATTTAATTTATAGGGGAGAGGGATTCGCCAAATCCCTGTTTTCTGGGGTAAGCCTCCCTCCCCCGACCCTTGGACCCAAGCTGCCCGGAAGGAAGAAGGAAAGAGTGTTTGTCACCGGAGAAAACCACCTGTGGTTTGCAAAGGGCCTCAGTCGAGTCAGGGGCAGGCGGGGCAGATCCGAACCCGGCGGGAGGGGCGACGCGCGTGAGCGG
>NW_012098098.1:4820558-4831934 GCF_000951045.1 Mandrillus leucophaeus
TCCGGGGCCGCGTCCTCCTCTCCTCCGGAAAACGCTCGCGACCCAGGGCCGCCGGCGGCCGCGACTCCGCTGTGTCGATCGCCTGAGTCCGTTTTCACCGTTTGCGGGATCTGGAACCGAGTTACATGCATGTCCAGTGGGGGCAGGTTTAATTTTGACGACGGAGGGTCCTACTGTGGAGGCTGGGAGGACGGCAAGGCGCACGGCCATGGCGTCTGCACCGGCCCCAAGGGCCAAGGCGAATACACCGGCTCGTGGAGCCACGGCTTCGAGGTGCTGGGCGTCTACACCTGGCCCAGCGGCAACACGTACCAGGGCACCTGGGCGCAGGGCAAGCGCCACGGCATCGGCCTGGAGAGCAAGGGGAAGTGGGTGTACAAGGGCGAGTGGACGCACGGATTCAAGGGGCGCTACGGGGTGCGGGAGTGCGCGGGCAACGGGGCCAAATACGAAGGGACCTGGAGCAACGGGCTGCAGGACGGCTACGGGACCGAGACCTACTCGGACGGAGGTAGGTGCCGCGGGCCGGGCCGGGGCGGGAGGGGACCTGCTTCCGATCGCGCCCCTTCTGTGGATCTCCGGGGAAGTTGAGCTGCGCCCTCCGGTTGGGCCGTGGGCACCAGGGGCCTTTCCCGGGCTTCCCTGGAGGCCACGGAGGCTCCTGGCTACAGGTTGCCCCGCTGCCTGGTGGGGACAGTGCCCCTGTGCCAGCTGAAGGGTGTTGGGGGCTTTCCAGGGGCAGAGTCAGGCGGGGCCCAGCAGAGCCTCCGTGCGTCGGACACAGCAGGCCGGAGACCTTCGGGAAGGGCCAGGCTGGGCCCGCGGCCCTGGGGAACCCAGCAAGGACAGAGGGGGCCGGGAGAAGGGCCCCTCCCCCTGTTGGCTTTGCCCCCCACCCAGGAGGCCGCCGTTCGATCAGGCCTCAGCTTCGCTTCTAGTGTTCCTGCGGCGCCCGAGGGCCTTCCTCAGCCCCGAATCTGCCCAAGCGGAGGGAAAGGGAGTGATAGGGAGCGCTAGGGGCGGGGGATGCCAACCCGAACCAAAACAGCCAGGCAATAAACTTCTAGGTGGTTGGACGCGGACTAGAGCTGTCGAAGCAGGCTGCTGGAGGGAAGAGGGAGGCCCATCTGCTCAGTGAGAGCCCAGGAATCTCGCCTTTCAGTGGCTGCATCATTTTCACCGTTAGTTGAGGGAATCGGTCTGTGCTTTCATTCTAAGATGCCACCACATTCGGGGCAGAGCCGGGGCCGGAAGCCAGGGAGCTGCCTGCTGCTGCTGCTGCTGCTGTTGCTGCTGCTGCTGTAAGATGGTTTCTGTGCAGGGAGCCTTGGCCGGCTCTGCAGCTGCCCGCCTGCCTGGATACTCCGATATCCACTCCTCAGTGCACCTGACACATACGGAGCCGGTCCTTTCCTGGAAGCCAGACCCCAAACAGACAGACTGGCTTCCCCGACCAGTCCACCCCCATGTGGGAGCTCATCCTTAGAGGCCCTGGGTCCCCTGCCTCCCTCGGGCGGCTCGCCTGTTTCAGGCATGGATGCCTGGGAAGGGAGTGAGGTGCAGCGATGACTTGTGCTTCTGCTGGGAATAAAAATCCAGAGCGTACGTGTGGTCTGGTCCTCCCCGCCCGCTGGCTGCCTGCGAGTCTCATGAAGAAAGCTGGAAACACCTGCTCCCCGGCCACATCCAGGAGTGGCAGGGGGCTGGAGAGTAATTATTATTTTGGCTTATGCAACTGAAAAGCAGGGTTCATTATTACCCGAAGAGGAGGAGGAGTCTGGGGCAGTTAATTATATAATGCTCTTGCCTGTCAAAGCTGTGCCCAGCCCCGGTCTCAGGCGGCCTTTTCTGTGCTGTTGTTGTTTTCATGGGGCAGGTTGGAGAGCTTCCCTGACCCTGGGGCGCTGAGGGCCAGGCAGTAGCAGACGGTACTCCCTTGGTTCCAGGCTGTGGGCCTGTGTGTGTGTGTATGTGTGTGCGCGCGCGTGCAGGCACAGGGAGGCCTGGGCAGCAGATGTGGGTGGCTGAGACAGGCAGGCAGCCTGGCACTTCCAGCTGGGCTGTGTGGAGCCCAGGGGCTGCTGTCACCCCCAGGCTCTGGCCACCAGGCTCTGCAGACCTGTCCTCCAGAGGTGCTCCCGGCTGAGCCTGCTCCGGAAGGACTGTGCAGGCTGGGCTCACGCAGGGCATGGGGAAGAGAGGAGCCAGGGCTTTCGTCGTCTGTGAAACTCCCGAGAATATCTGGGGGTGAGGCTGAGCACCCCACTCTGCCCACGCTCCTCAGACATCTCCAGTGTCCGGAGGAATCATTTCTTTCATTCAACAAATACTAATGGAATGTTTACTGTGAGCCAGGTGTGCCAGGCTCTGGGAAAACCACACTGAGCAAAGCAGACACAGATCTTTGCCCTCATGGAGGTTACATTTGAGGGAGAGGGAGTAGCGATTCTGTTGTGGCTTTTTGGGGAAGAAAGGATCTGATTCTGTGGCTGGCTGTGAGTTTAGGATCTGACGGGTTAAGGGGAGAGATGTTTTTCGCCATGGGTCCACTTCCCTGGGCTCTCCGCTCCAGCCAGTCAGCTACCTCAGCGTCCTGCTCCCCTAAGCCCTTCCCCTCCTTGTGATCCTGCCTGATCGTGTCCATTCTACAGATGAGGCCAGTAAGGCCTGGGCTGTGTGACTCAGGAGTCCCAACCTTTGTCTGCAGGGATCCCTGATCTGTCTGGGGGGCGGGGGATGCCAACCCGAACCAAAACAGCCAGGCAATAAACTTCTAGGTGGTTGGACGCGGACTAGAGCTGTCGAAGCAGGCTGCTGGAGGGAGGAGGGAGGCCCATCTGCTCAGTGAGAGCCCAGGAATCTCGCCTTTCAGTGGCTGCATCATTTTCACCATTAGTTGAGGGAATCGGTCTGTGCTTTCATTCTAAGATGCCACCACATTCGGGGCAGAGCCGGGGCCGGAAGCCAGGGAGCTGCCTGCTGCTGCTGCTGTTGCTGCTGCTGCTGTAAGATGGTTTCTGTGCAGGGAGCCTTGGCCGGCTCTGCAGCTGCCCGCCTGCCTGGGTACTCCGATATCCACTCCTCAGTGCACCTGACACATACGGAGCCGGTCCTTTCCTGGAAGCCAGACCCCAAACAAATAGACTGGCTTCCCCGACCAGTCCACCCCCATGTGGGAGCTCATCCTTAGAGGCCCTGGGTCCCCTGCCTCCCTCGGGCGGCTCGCCTGTTTCAGGCATGGATGCCTGGGAAGGGAGTGAGGTGCAGCGATGACTTGTGCTTCTGCTGGGAATAAAAATCCAGAGCGTACGTGTGGTCTGGTCCTCCCCGCCCGCTGGCTGCCTGCGAGTCTCATGAAGAAAGCTGGAAACACCTGCTCCCCGGCCACATCCAGGAGTGGCAGGGGGCTGGAGAGTAATTATTATTTTGGCTTATGCAACTGAAAAGCAGGGTTCATTATTACCCGAAGAGGAGGAGGAGTCTGGGGCAGTTAATTATATAATGCTCTTGCCTGTCAAAGCTGTGCCCAGCCCCGGTCTCAGGCGGCCTTTTCTGTGCTGTTGTTGTTTTCATGGGGCAGGTTGGAGAGCTTCCCTGACCCTGGGGCGCTGAGGGCCAGGCAGTAGCAGACGGTACTCCCTTGGTTCCAGGCTGTGGGCCTGTGTGTGTGTGTATGTGTGTGCGCGCGCGTGCAGGCACAGGGAGGCCTGGGCAGCAGATGTGGGTGGCTGAGACAGGCAGGCAGCCTGGCACTTCCAGCTGGGCTGTGTGGAGCCCAGGGGCTGCTGTCACCCCCAGGCTCTGGCCACCAGGCTCTGCAGACCTGTCCTCCAGAGGTGCTCCCGGCTGAGCCTGCTCCGGAAGGACTGTGCAGGCTGGGCTCACGCAGGGCATGGGGAAGAGAGGAGCCAGGGCTTTCGTCGTCTCTGAAACTCCCGAGAATATCTGGGGGTGAGGCTGAGCACCCCACTCTGCCCACGCTCCTCAGACATCTCCAGTGTCCGGAGGAATCATTTCTTTCATTCAACAAATACTAATGGAATGTTTACTGTGAGCCAGGTGTGCCAGGCTCTGGGAAAACCACACTGAGCAAAGCAGACACAGATCTTTGCCCTCATGGAGGTTACATTTGAGGGAGAGGGAGCAGCGATTCTGTTGTGGCTTTTTGGGGAAGAAAGGATCTGATTCTGTGGCTGGCTGTGAGTTTAGGATCTGACGGGTTAAGGGGAGAGATGTTTTTCGCCATGGGTCCACTTCCCTGGGCTCTCCGCTCCAGCCAGTCAGCTACCTCAGCGTCCTGCTCCCCTAAGCCCTTCCCCTCCTTGTGGTCCTGCCTGATTGTGTCCATTCTACAGATGAGGCCAGTAAGGCCTGGGCTGTGTGACTCAGGAGTCCCAACCTTTGTCTGCAGGGATCCCTGATCTGTCTGGGACCAAACCCCCCTTGTTCCGGCATCACATTGCACGGAAGAAGCCCAGATTTTCACCATCCTCTCAAGGGGTGTGCGGTTCTCAGCTGTCCCATAGGCAAAGCCAGGCAGGGACGCAGATGGGGAGCTGCATGGCCGGCTCTCCCTTTTGGTTGGTGACATGGCATGACGGGAAATAGAATTGACCCTTCTGGTCTTGGGGACTCGGGCCTGGACATCTGGGCCATTTTTCTGGAGGGCTCCCAGCTTCCTGTTGGGAAAGGGGTGACTGTGGCACTGAATGTCCCCAGGCAGCCCATGGAGGGAGCCCACAGGATATGGGGATCCCCGGAATGGGGCAGAGGCCTCCATGCCTCCTTCCCAGTCAACTGGTGGGTGGTGACAGCCGTGTCCGAGGGGCAGTGAGGAAGGAGTTAATGGCCCCAGCTCTTCTCCGACTTTTTCTTTGCACAAGAAGTGGGGGAATATTGGGCAACCATCAGCAAAGCTCTGGAACCTTAGCCCATCTCTTGGTGCTGACTTGGGGAGTGATGCACCAGCGGCCAGTGTATTCCACATGTAGCTGGAATTGGTGTGGAATTTCAGCTGGGGACACCTGTGCCAACTCCTCCTTCTCCAGGTGTGTCCTCCCCTTAGGGTACTCCCTGATGGGGCTGAGGAGCTTCTGCTGTCTGCATGGGGAGGCCTGGGGGTGTGGGGTACAAGCACACATGCTTGAAGTCACAATCCCAGCTTGCATCCCAGGCTTGAATCCCTGCCCTACATGCCCTGTTTTGTGACCTTGGGCGGGTTACTTAACCTCTCTGAGCTTGTCTCTTCATCTTTACAAAAGATAGATAACATTACCTATAAGGTGGGTGAGGATTAATTGAGAATGGTGTGTGTGGCTATGCCAGGAATATAGTAAGCATACATTATTATTTACCATTAGTTTTATCATTACAGTTTCCAGGCAATGCATGTCACTTACAATGATCATTATTAGAACCAATATCTGGACATGAGACTGATGATCATGTAAATGATGATAAATAGCAACATTAGATACTTACTGTCTGCCAAGCATGTGGCAAGTGTTAAATGAATTATAGCCCTTAATTCTTACACCTCTAGAGGGTGATTTTCTTGTTATTCCCATTTTCCACACTGGGAAGTGGAGGCTCTGAGTGGGTGTGGCTTGGGAGGAACCAGCAGGCGTCATGCTCAGGACAGCCGTCCCAGAGCCTGGGCTTTTGCTAGGTACACCTCTCTCTAAATGCCCCTGTGCAAAAATACCTCCTGTTCTTTCCTCTCCTTTATATCTCTCATTCTCATGTGTGTACAGTGGCCCGGAATTGTAGGTGAATGCCCATGCACAGGCAGGCAAATCCACGCCCTGCCCAGAACCCCTGGCCCCCTGAGGCCCACCATGCACGCCTGTGCTGCACTGTATGGGTAGATCTTTCCTTTGGGTGCTGTGTACACAGAACCCCTCAAATCAAAAGTTATCCCCTCCAATAAGCCCTCCTACACCCTGAAAGATATGAGTCATCTCACGCCCAAGCCTCTCCCCCTCATACTCAGGTCCCGTTCACCGGCCCAGATTCCTCAACCCACACAAATCACACACACCCACAGTCAGAATTCAGATCCCCCCAGGCGCCTGCGCACACACACGCGCACAAAACACCTGCCACCCGGAGACATTTTCCACCCTGTCCCCCGAAACGCAGCCACTGCGCCCTCGCGGCCTTGCTTGCTCCCCACTGGCCAAGGATTCTGAATCTCCACCAGGCCTGTAAACCAGGCTGAGATGACAGAGGCAGTTGTGTGCTTCGTTTCCATTTTAAACACACGTTTATGCTGTTAGTGCCCCTTTTAGGGAGAAAAATCCCTCATCTAAACAAAATAAACTACCATTGGGCATATGCTTTGTGCTTGGCTATGACTATGCGACAAGTAAATTCTTTTTAAAATGAGTGCCCAGGTTAGGAGGAATCAGGTTCATTGGTGCAGAGATTATGCCAACAGAAACTCATTTCAGAAACAAGAAGTAAGCCCTGAGCAGTTGGAGATGAAAGCATTTTCTCTGAGATTCTCTTTCCGCTACTTTGGGGGGCGGGTGGTGAAAGGCTCCGTAAGGTGAAAAGAGAAGGGAAGAAGCAAACAGCTAGTTTTTTTTGTTGCCGGTTATAGCTGAGAAACAAATGTGGCTGAGGAGCACCCCTACCCACATCGGCCCTCAGGCCGTTTGACGGGCTTTATATGAGGAATCCTGAGATGAGCTGGCCGGGGAGTGAGGACCAGCACCACCTACAGCAGCGATCTGGAGTAGTGAGTGAGCAGTCCTAGCTGACACAGAGAAGGAGAGAGAGAACTCTGACCCCTTCTCTTCTGAGGACATCCAGCAGGAGAGAGCAAGAGAGGGTGGGGTGTGAGGGTGGGGGCAGGAGCCTCTGCTGTTCCTCTCCAAGACTTTTTCTTCCTGTTTTCCCCAAGCCTCCACGACTCTAAATATGACAAACTCTCAACTGTGAGCTAATAATGCTGAATGTAACGCCCTTTGTGTCCTTAGATGGCAAAAAGACTTGTGAGTACTAGAGGAGAGGGTGATGTTGGTGTGAATTTTCCACATTGGTCCGTCTTTCGGTGGATTGGCCACTTCCCCTGCTGGTAGCTTCCTGGCTGTGAAAGGCCACATGGTGGATGGAGCTACTGCTGCACTGGGGTCCTGGCTCGAACTTGAATGAGGTGCTGGCTTCCAGTCTGGAGAGGAGAGAAGAGAGGCAGTCCCTTCAGGACCTTGGAGAGCGCTCCCGGCTACTGCCTGGCCTGCCTGGGTTTGGTGGACGGCTGGGCTCATTTTCCCTCTAGGCATCCTCTTCAAGCCAAACCGCCTCTCCTTGCCGGTGACCGCCTGGCCCTGGACCCTCCAGCACACTCAACCACCAGAAGTGTGCCTATACCTGCACCAGACATGGGGGCCACACCTGCGATCCCAACACTTTCAGAGGCCGAGATGGGAGGATCACTAGAGCCCAGGAGTTTGAGACCAGCCTGGGCAACGTTGTGAGACCCCATCTCTACAAAAAATACAAAAATTAGCCACGTGTGGTGATGCACGCCTGTGGTCCCACTACTCAGGAGGCTGAGGAGAGAAGATTGCTTGAGCCCTGGAAGTCAAGGCTGCAGTGAGCCAAGATGGTGCCACTGTGCTCCAGCCTGCTGACAGAGCCAGACCCCATCTCAAAAGAAGAAAAAGAAGTGTGCCTGGTCCTACTCAGTCAGTGCATGGATTCTGTGCTCTAGGAAGGGCCACCACTTGGCATGCCTGCCTATTTTTTCACCCCCCATATTGTCAGTCCTTCCTGAAGAAGTGAGTGTCTTCTGGGGTCACATCCTCTTCTGGTCAACTGGGAGAGCAGCTCCCAGCTTGTGGAGGTGGGTTTGGGGGTGAGACTTTATTTTTTTGCATTATTTATTTATTTATTTATCTATTTTGAGACAGAGTCTCACCCTGTAGCCCAAGCTGGAGTACAGTGGAGTGATCTTGGCTCACTGCAACCTCCGCCTCCTGGGCTCAGGCGATTCTTGTGCCTCAGCCTCCCGAGTAGCTGGGATTACAGGCACTTGCCACCACACCTGGCTAGTTTTTTTGTATTTCAGTAGAGACAGGGTTTTGCCATGTTGGCCAGGCTGGTCTTGAACTCCTGAATTCAGGCGATCCACCTGCCTTGGCCTCCCAAAGTGCTGAGATTACAGGTGTGAGCCACCGCGCCCGACCTGGGGTGAGACTTTAGTAAGATGTATAGAAGTTGCTCTGAAGTCTAAGGTGTATTCCTGCCATAGGTTGTGTGTGTTCAGTTCTCCTGGAGCATAATAGGGGTCATAGGTGCACAGCGGAAGGCAGGCAGAGGAGTGATTTGTCTGTATCAGTCAGTGAGACTGGCCACCGTTCTCTTTACATCTGCCTCAATGGGTGAATCCTCTAGACCAACGGTCTCCAACCTTTTTGGCACCAGGGACCAGTTTCATGGAAGACAATTTTTCTACCGACCAGGGTTGGGGGATGGTTTTGGGATGACTCAGGCACATTCTATTTATTGTGTGCTTTATTTCTGTTATTATTACATTATAATATATAGTGAAGTAATAATATAACTCACCATCATGTAGAATCCGTGGGAGCCCTGAGCTTGTTTTCCTGCAACTAGATGGTCTCCTCTGGGGGTGATGGGAGATAGTGACAGATCATCGGACATTAGATTCTCATAAGGAGTGTGCACACTAGATCCCTGGCGTGAGCAGTTCACAATAGGGTCTGCATTTCTATGAGAATCTAATGCTGCTGCTGATCTGACAGGAGGCGGAGCTCAGGCAGTAATGCAAGTGATGGGGAGTGGCTGTGAATACAGACCAAGCTTCACTTGTTTGCTTACTCACTCGCCACTCACCTCCTGCTGTGTGACTGGGTTCCTAACAGGCCACGAACCAGGACCAACCACATTTCAAGGGCTCAACAGCCACATGGGACTAGTGGCCACCATATTGGACAATGTAAATCTAGAACATTCCATCAGCGCAGAAAGCTTTATTGAGCGTCACTGGTCTGGAGTGTAAGCTCCATACGGGAAGGGGTGTGTGTCCATGCTGGTCGCTGCCATGTGCCCAGTGACTAAAATAGTGCTGGCACGTGGTGGTCAATAAATATTTGTGGAATGAATGGATTGTGCAAGTAAATGTGGTAGTATTTGGTAATTTGTTTACCATCATTATTTCATATGCTTGTTTCATTGCAAGACCTTAGAATTGGACATAGTTAAAGGGAAGTTTTTCCCTGAGACCCTCATGTCCACAGGTCAGTCTCACTTTACAATTAGCGTTAAAACATGCGTGTTCAAATTCCTTGATCAGTTTTGTTTTGTGGTTGGCTTTGTCATTGCTCCTTAAGAGACTGCCAGTGTTTTATATGAGAAAGATGATGGTGTTGAATGCCATGAATCACGGAGTGATACCATTCTAATGATGAGAAGCAGTCATGACTGGGAGGCCTTTTTGGACCACGATTTAATGAGTAGCATTCATTGCAAAGTGCGAAGAAAGACCCACAGAGAGATGAGTACCCTCCAGTCTGCTTAATTTCTCACTGTCTTTTTATTGCTCCCTTCTCCTTGGCTTGATTCATTCAGTCATTGGAGAAGCGTTTGCCCAGTTCAGACTGTGTTCAAGGCACAAAGACAGAAAAGCTGAGGTCCAACCTCAGTGAATCAGCCTGTAAGTATTTGCTGAGCACTCACTGTGTATGCAGTACAGAGTTTGCGGTAATGTGGAAGATTGGAAAAAAAGAAACAAATGAAAATGCAAGAAATAGGAGTCCTATGTTCCACCTGGAAGAATAAGAAGTCTGAACAGGGATGCAAAACCGAGATATATGGAATAATTCAGGGTTTTTCATGCCACAGTGGGGATCCTGAATGGGAGCATCACAGGGCGGGGCCTGAGGAGGGGCAGGGGAGGTGTGTGTGTCCCTGCAGGAGCAGCAGAGGCTTCTGGGGGTAGGCAGTGCCTGAGTGGAGTCTGGAAGGGCGGCAGGGTGAGAGTTGTTATCCCAAGCCCGAGGCTGCAGATTTGTTGGAAGCCACGTCTCCCTCAGCCTCAGCTTCCCCGTCTCTATGATTTAGTCATGACATTTTTTTTCCTTCTCAACATGTGCCATCTCCCTGCTTCCTATGAATGTAATAGGTGCCGTTCTGGACCCAGGGAAGGCTCTCTGGTGCAAACGCTTTCCAAAAACAGCGAGAGTCGCTCTCTCTGCTGCTGGTGGAGTGTGAGTTGGGCAGGACATGGGCGTGCCTCTGTCTGCTGCTCTGTGCAGGTGCTTCCCAAGCTTGAGTGTTATGAGAACCACCTGGAAGATGTGTCAAGACACAGATTGCCGGCCCCACCCCTGAGTCTCTGGGCCTGGGATGCCACCCAGGAATTGATATTTCATACAAATTTCAGGTGATGCTGAGGCTGCTGATGTGGGGACCTCACGTTAAGAACCACAGTCCTGGGCTTGTACCTCCTAAGTCTGGCTACACATTCGAGTCGCCAAGAATGTGTCCCTGGGAGACTGTTAGAAATGCAGAGTGTCAGGCCTGCCACCGACCTCCAGGGTCAGAATGTGTGTTTGGAGATGCTCAGGTGGCTCCAATACAGGAGACACTGCTTTAGTGTACTCACTTTAATCTTAGCTGTGCATGGGCTTCATCTAGGTTGCTTTAGAAAATGCAGATGCCCAGGCCCCACCTATAGGTGCTGATTGAGGTCCTCTGGGTACAGTCTGGGCATTGGGATTCTTTTTATTTTAATTTTTTTGAGATAGGGTCTGGCTCTGTCTCTCATCCTGAAGTACAATAGTGTGATCGTGGCTCACTGCAACCTCTGCCTGCTGGGCTCAAGCCATCCTCCCACCTCAGCCTCCTGAGTAGCTAGGACTGCAGGCATGCACCTCTACGTCCAGCTAATTTTTGTATTTTTTGTAGAGACGGAGTTTTTTTTGTGTTTCCCAGACTGGTCTCAAACTCCTGAGCTCAAGCGATCCGCCCACCTTGGCCTCCTGAAGTGCTGGGATTACAGGTGTGAGCAACTGCGCCTAGCCTGGGATTCCTTTTTAAACATGCCAGGTGATTCTAAGGTTCAGTGCAGGTTGAGGACCACTCCTCCAGAGCATCTGTAGCTGGACATCTCTTGGGAGCTTTGATAACTGACCCATGCCAGGATCCATCCAAGACCACTGACACTGGAAACTTTAAGGCTGGGGCCTCGGCCTGAGTATTTGGTCACAGCAAGCAGGTCCTAGAGTTGCAGCTGTAGGTAGAGTTTTTCAAACTTTGGGTCAAATGGTTCATGAAATGCATATAGTACATTAAAATAAAGTAGACTAGGAAATTTCCAAGCACAATACCTACTTTCCTTTCTTTTTT
>NW_012098098.1:4833831-4835122 GCF_000951045.1 Mandrillus leucophaeus
GAATGGTGTGAACCCGGGAGGTGGAGCTTGCAGTGAGCTGAGATCACACCACTGCACTCCAGCCTGGGTGACACAGTAAGACTCTGTCTCAAAAAAAAAAAAAAAAAGAAAGAAAAAAAGAAAATGGTATAGTATTTGCACATAACCTACACACATCCGCCCATACACTTTCAGTCATCTCTACATTACTTATAATACCTAATACTACCTAAATGCTATGTGAATAATTATACCATGTTGGGTTTTTTTTGTATTATTTTAATTGTTGTACAGTTATTTTGATTGTGTTGTTTTTATTCTTTTTTTTTTTTTTTTTTTTGTTATTCTTTTTTTCTGAGATGGAGTCTCACTTTGTCACCCAGGCTGGAATACAGTAGCGTGATCTCGGCTCACTGCAGCCTCTGCCTCCTGGGTTCAAGCCATTCTCCTGCCTCTGCTTCCCGAGTAGCTGGGATTACAGGCGCCCACCACCACGCCTGGCTAATTTTTGTATTTTAATAGAGATGGGGTTTCACCATGTTGGCCAGGCTGGTCTTGAACTCCTGACCTCAAGTGATCCGCCCACCTCAGCCTCCCAAAGTGCTGGGATTACATGTGTGAGCCACTGAGCCCAGCCTTTTGTGTTGTTTTTAAATATATTTTTGATCTGCAGTTGCTTGAATTTGTGGACTCGTAACCTGAAGCTATAGAGGGCTGACTGTGTCTGATAACTTAGAACCTCAATGCCAGGGGATTCCTTTGAAAGCAAAACACTTTTTCTTTCTAAAACATCTATTTCGTTCCAAGTATTGTGCTGGGCATTTTGTCATAGACGTTATGGCTTTCCTTCTTTAAGATAATGCCTTGAGATAAGGCGTTCCGCTCCCATTTAAAAGACGGGAAAGGTGAGGCTCACGGGGTCACACTTGCTGAGTTCACGCCGCTGCAAAGTCGTTTCCGGCTGCAGAATTGTTTCCGGCGCCCCGAGATGCCTTTCGTGATGGAACCAGCGTTCCAGGGGCCCCCTTGCTTTACAGATGAGGAAACTGAGGCCCACCAAGGGAGGGGCCCTGCCCCAGGTCTCACAGTGAAGCAGGGGCAGAGAGTTCTGCCCAGCAATTTGTAAACTTAGGGGACTGCCAGTGTGGTGTGGACACGGAGCTCTGCATCCCCTCCTAGGGTAAACGCTGGTCCCTGCACACACGAGGAGCTGCGCGTCCCCTCCCAGGGTAAACGCTGGTCCCTGCACACACAAGGAGCCGCGCGTCCCCTCCCAGGATAAATGCTGGTCCCTGCACGCATGAGGAGCCGT
>NW_012098098.1:4838282-4839849 GCF_000951045.1 Mandrillus leucophaeus
TTTGAGGTGGAGTCTTGTTCTGTTGCCCAGGCTGGAGTACAGTGGCATGATCTTGGCTCACTGCAACCTCTGTCTGCCTCCCAGGTTCAAGAGATTCTTGTACCTCAGCCTCCTGAATAGCTGGGATTACAGGCGCCCACCACCAGGCCTTGCTATTTTTTGTATTTTTAGTAGAGACAGGGTTTCACCGTGTTGGTCAGGCTGGTCTCAAACTCACAATCTCAGGTGAGCTGTCTGCCTTGGCCTCCCAAAGTGCTTGGATTACAGGTATGAGCCACTGCACCTGGCCAGTACCTACATTTCTATAATGATAAGTGCTGCTCTGTTTCTTTGTGATTTTGTGGCCTTCTTCTCTGTGTCTGTGTCCTCTCTTCCTCTTTCTTTTCTTTCCTTTCCTTTCCTTTCCCTTCCTTCCTCCGTCCCTCCCTCCCTTCCTCCCTTCCTTCCTTCCTTCTTTCTTTCTTTTGAGACAGTCTTGCTTTGTCACTTAGGCTGGAGTGCAGTGGCACGATCTCGGCTCACTGTAGCCTCTGCTTCCCAGGTTCAAGCAATTCTCTTCCCTCAGCCTCTCAAGTAACTGGGATTACAGGTACACGCTGCCATGCCCGGCTAATTTTTATACTTTTAGTAGAGACAGGGTTTCACCATGTTGGCCAGGCTGGTCTCGAACTCACAGCCTCAGGTGATCTGCCCATCTTGGCCTCCCAAAGTGCTGGGATTACAGGCATGAGCCACTGTGCCCAGACGATACCTACATTTCTATAAGGATAAATGCTGCTCTGTTTCTTTGTGATCTTGTGGCCTTCTTCTCTGTGTCTGTGTCCTCTCCTCTTTTTCTCTTTCTTTCTTTCTTTCTTTCTTTCTTTGACAGTCTTGCTTTGTCGCTTAGGCTGGAGTGCAGTGGCACGATCTCGGCTCACTGTAGCCTCCGCCTCCCGGGTTCAAGCAATACTCTTGCCTTGGCCTCCCAAGTAACTGGGATTACGGGTACTTGCCACCATGCCCAGCTAATTTTTGTACTTTTAGTAGAGATAGGGTTTCACCATGTTGGCCAGGCTGGTGTCGAACTCCTGGCCTCAAGTGATCTGCCTGCCTCGGCCTCCCAAAGTGCTGGGATTACAGGTGTGAGCCACTGCACCTAGTCTCCTCTTCTGTTTCTTACAAGGACACCTGTCATTGGATTTAGGGTCCAGCCTAAATCCAGAATGATCTCATCTCAAGGTCTCTAACTTAATTACATCTGCAGAGATTCTTTTTCCAAATAAAGTGCTGGGGGTTTGGACCCAGGCATATCTTTTGGGGGACACGATTCTACTCACTACGGTGTCTTCCAGATGTTGGTTGGAAAGTGCTGCGAAGCCCATACGGTTGTCCCTTGGCATCTTCAGGGGATTCGTTCTAGGACCCCCTGTAAATACTGAAATCCTCAAATGCTCAAGTCCTTCATAGAAAATGGTATAGGCCGGGCACCGTGGCTCACGCCTGTAATCCCAGCACTTTGGGAGGCCGAGGCGGGTGAATCACAAGGTCAGGAGATCGAGGCCATTCTGGCTAACATGGTGAAACC
>NW_012098098.1:4841784-4844429 GCF_000951045.1 Mandrillus leucophaeus
CCCCTCCCAGGGTAAACGCTGATCACTGCACACATGAGGAGCTGCGCGTCCCCTCCCAGGATAAATGCTGGTCCCTGCACACACGAGGAGCCGCGTGTTCCCTCCCAGGGTAAACGCTGGTTCCTGCACACACGAGGAGCCGCGCGTCCCCTCCCAGGGTAAACGCTGGTCCCTGCTCACATGAGGAGCCGCGCATCCCCTCCCAGGGTAAACGCTGGTCCCTGCACACATGAGGAGCCATGCGTCCCCTCCCAGGATAAATGCAGGTCCCTGCACACATTAGGAGCTACGCGTCCCCTCCCAGGATAAACGCAGGTCCCTGCACACATTAGGAGCTACGTGTCCCCTCCCAGGGTAAACGCTGGTCCCTGCACACGTGAGGAGCCATGCGTCCCCTCCCAGGATAAACGCTGGTCCCTGCACATGTGAGGAGCCGCGCGTCCCCTCCCAGGGTAAACGCTGGTCCCTGCACACACGAGGAGCTACGCGTCCCCTCCCAGGATAAAGGCTGGTCCCTGCACGCGTGAGGAGCCATGCGTCCCCTCCCAGGGTAAACGCTGATCACTGCACACATGAGGAGCTGCGCGTCCCCTCCCAGGATAAATGCTGGTCCCTGCACGCGTGAGGAGCCATGCGTCCCCTCCCAGGGTAAACGCTGATCACTGCACACATGAGGAGCTGCGCGTCCCCTCCCAGGATAAATGCTGGTCCCTGCACACACGAGGAGCCGCGCATCCCCTCCCAGGGTAAACACTGGTCCCTGCACACATGAGGAGCCATGCCTCCCCTCCCAGGGTAAACGCTGATCACTGCACACATGAGGAGCTGCACGTCCCCTCCCAGGGTAAACGCTGGTTCCTGCACACACGAGGAGCCGCGCGTCCCCTCCCAGGATGATTGCTGGTCCCTGCACACACGAGGAGCCGCGCGTCCCCTCCCAGGATAAAGGTTGGTCCCTGCACACATGAGGAGCCGCACATCCCCTCCCAGGATGAATGTTGGTCCTTGCACACATGAGGAGCTGCGTGTCCCCTCCCAGGATAAATGCAGGTCCCTGCACACATTAGGAGCTACGTGTCCCCTCCCAGGATAAAGGTCCCTGCACACATGAGGAGCTGTGTGTCCCCTCCCAGGGTAAACGCTGGTCCCTGCACACACGAGGAGCTACGCGTCCCCTCCCAGGATAAAGGTTGGTCCCTGCACACATGAGGAGCCGCACATCCCCTCCCAGGATGAATGCTGGTCCTTGCACACATGAGGAGCTGCGTGTCCCCTCCCAGGATAAATGCAGGTCCCTGCACACATTAGGAGCTACGTGTCCCCTCCCAGGATAAAGGCTGGTCCCTGCACACATGAGGAGCTGTGTGTCCCCTCCCAGGGTAAACGCTGGTCCCTGCACATGTGAGGAGCCGCACATCCCCTCCCAGGATAAAGACAGGTCCCTGCACACGTGAGGGTTGGTGGCTCTCCTGAGGGTTCATGGGTTCCTGGAGACCCATCCACAGATCCCCAGATAAGAGCCTGTCCATCCTCCCTGGGGCCTAAGTGTGCCCAGATCTCAGTTTGCACAGTGAGTAAAAAAATAGTCCGGAGTCAGCAGATTCCTACAGGCCTGGTGGAGGCTTGGGCTGGAGTAGACCCAGGCAGAGTTGGTCTTTCACCTCGCCCCCTTCCAGAGGCCCTGTACCCTTGGGGTCAGCATCCAGGCAGTGTGAGATGCCCAGAAGCTTCTTTCTTGTCCTGAGCCCTTCTCCCCCAGCTCGGCATGGACTTGAGTGAAAGCTGCTGTGGTTCTTTCCTGCCCAGAGAGTGGGGCCGGGCACTGGAGCTTTCCCTGTTCATTTGTTTCGTCTCCTTGTGAGGAAAGCATGTCTCCCCCATTTTCCAGATGGGAAACAGACTCAGAGAGGCAACGGAAGTGGGAAGTGATGGAGCGGGGACTCCATAACTCCAGTCAGGAGTCTCAAACTCTGTGCACATCTGGGTCGCCTGACCCGGCCTCCCTGACCTGGGCTGCCCAGAAAGGAGCCCGGGAATGCCTGGGAGGATCACGTAGCCAGGGCCGTTCAATGCAGGTGGTGCTGGGACCGCCCCTTGAGAAGCCATAGTCGCCTTCCTTTCTCTGCTTCTGGAAACAAGCAGAGGAGGCATTGCTAGGGGGAGGCAGGTGGGGGCAGAGACCAGGTCTGTCGGGGTCATCCCCGGGCACAGTGCCCGACAGCAGAGGAGAGCTCCGGAAGTCATGGCTGGATGGATCAATGAGTGGTCAATCAGCCGAGCTCTGAGGGATGGGAGGGGCCAGCAGTGTGGAGAGAGGGAGGAAGAGCCTGCAGGAGGGAGACGGCACACGAAGGGGTGCCACGGCCAGAGCCCGCTTGGTGTTCAGAGAGCCCTCTGGCTGTTGCAGTTGGGAGAAGGGCACGGGGTCTGAGCACAGAGAGCTTCCAGGCCCCGGGGTCCGGGGACTTTGAATTTTGTCCAGGGCCTGGGAAGGACGTCTGATTTAAGCAGAACAGCAACACAGTCTGGTTTTTTGTGTGTGTTTTTTGTTTGTGTGTTTTGTTTTTTTGAGACAGTCTCACTGTGTCGCCCAGGCTGGAGTGCAGTGGCGCGATCTCGGCTCACTGCAAGCTCCGCCTCCCGGG
>NW_012098098.1:4844479-4847040 GCF_000951045.1 Mandrillus leucophaeus
CCCACCACCACACCAGGCTAACTTTTTGTATTTTTAGTAGAGACGGGGTTTCACTGTGTTAGCCAGGATGGTCTCAATCTCCTGACCTCGTGATCTGCCCGCCTCAGCCTCCCAAAGTGCTGGGATTACAGGCGTGAGCCACCGCGCCCGGCCAGGTTTTGTATTTTTGTAATTACACTTTTTATTTTGAGATCACTGTAGATTCCCAGGCAGTGGTGAGGAATAGATCAGAGATCTGGTGTCCCCCTCGTCTGGCCTCCCCGGACGTAGCATCGTGTGAACTGATGGCATGTGGGAGCTGGATATTGACATGGACACGGTCAGGATGGGGAGCACCCGCGCCTCAGGGTCCCTCGTGTGGCCCTTTTGTAGCCACACCCACTGCCCCCGCCTGGCAGCCTCTGAGCTGTTCTCCATTCCTTCAGTTTCATCGTTTCCAAAATGCTCTGTAAACGGAATCGCACAGTTCGTCATCTTTGGGCCTGGCTTTTGTTGCTCAGCCTCATTCGCTGGAGATTCTTGCATGTGTTGCCTATATTAATAGTTAGTTCCAGGCTGGGCTGGATGGCTCATGCCTGTAATCCCAGCACTTTGGAAGGCCGAGGCGGGTGGATCACCTGAGGTCAGGAGTTCGAGACCTGCCTGGCCAACATGGTGAAACCCCTGTCTTTACTAAAAATATAAAATTAGCCCGGTGCAGTGGTGCGCACCTGTAATCACAGCTACTCAGGAGGCTGAGGCAGGACAATCACTTGAACCTGGGAGACGGAGGTTGCAGTGAGTCGAGATCACGCCATTGCACTCCAGCCTGGGTGACAGAGCGAGACTCCGTCTCAAAAAACAAACAGACAAACAAACAAACAAAAAACAAATAAAATAGTCCTTTCCTTCTTATTGCTGGGCAGTGTCCCACGGTGTGGATGGGCCAGTTTGTTTAACCATCCGTCCCTTGAAGGGCATCTGGGGTGTCTCCATCGTGGGATGTTGTGAATTTAAAAAGCTGCTGTCAACTCTCAGGTCCAGGTTTTTCTGTGCACAGACGTCTTCCCTTCTCCACAGTGGATGCCAGGAGTGCTGGTTCTGGGCCGTGTGGGAGTTGTATGGCTGAGTTCAGGTGGTCACTCTGGGGCTGTGAGGACAGGGAAAAGAGGGGGCAGAGAGGAAGCTGGGGGTCGTGGGAGGGATGCCACCTCTAGGGAGGGGTACCTGTGTCCGAGGAGTGGAGATAGTGGCTGGGTCTGGTGGGGTCTGTGGAGATGGGCTGCACAGTAGGGCAGAGGCCCGGGGTCTGGGGCTGGGTGGTCCTGTCTTTGAGGGGATTTGGAGGAGGAGCAGGTGCAGGTGCAGGGGCTGAGAGTCGAGTTATGAAACATGCTCAGCAGAGAAGCTGTGCACAGCCGGGGCAGGGGTGTGTCCGTGGTGGGGATGGTGTGTCTGGGTGGAAGGGGTGGGGCATCTCCCACTCCCCGTGGCATTGAATAGTGGGAGGGGAGTGGCTGGGTGCGGTAGCTCATGCCTGTAATCGCAGCACTTTGGGAGGCTGAGGTGGGCGGATCACTTGAGTTCAGGAGTTTGAGACCAGTCTGGGCATCATAACGAAACCCTGTCTCTACAAAAAATACAAAAATTAGCTGGGGCATGGTAGCCTGCGCCTGTAGTCTCAGCCACTCCGGAGGCTGACGTGGGAGAGTTGCTTCAGCCTGGGAGATGCAAGTTGCAGTGAGCTGAGATTAGGCCACTGCACTCCAGCCTGGGCGACATAATGAGACCCTGTCTCAAAAATAAATAAATAAATAAGAAAACTTGGAAATAAGGGAAAAAATATTATTTAAAGAAAACAGAAAGTGGAAGGTGAGAAATGAGCAGGATGGAGCCTAGGGGAGCCCCAGGACTCGAGAACTGGGCAGAGGAGGAGGAGGAGGGAAAAGGAGGGAGGGAGGGAGGCCAGGCAGCAGCTTGGGGAGGAGGGTGTGGATGTGCCAGGAACAGGAGCAAAGGCAGGATGAGACGCCACACTGGCCTGTGCCTGGCCTTGTGGCAAATACCTCATCCCTTAGGCCATTGGCCATCATCCCCGCTGTCCTACAGCCCCGTGAGGCCAGGTGCGTCCATGTGCCGTGCCCATTTTACAGACGGTGTAGCCCAGGGCTGGGAGACAGTGACAGTCGTGTGGCAGTAACTCCACCCCAGCCTTTTTCCACCTGGCTGCACCGTTTACTCGTTCCTGCCGGCAGCATGGGGGCTCCGGTGTCTCTGCGTCCTCGTCTGCACCTGTCGTCACCTGTCTTTTTGGTTGCAGCCGCTTCTGGGATGGATTTCCTGGCGGCTGGTGCTGAGTCTCTCTATGTGCTTGTCAGCCATGGGTACATCTTTGGAGCAATGTCTGTTCAGATCCTTGCCCCTTTAAAAATTGGGTTATTTCAGGTCGGGCATAGTGGTCACACCTGTAATTCCAGCACTTGGGGAGGCCGAGACGGGCGGATCACGAGGTCAGGAGATCAAGACCATCCTGGCTAACACAGTGAAACCCCGTCTCTACTAAAAAAATACAAAAATCTAGC
>NW_012098098.1:4847440-4859107 GCF_000951045.1 Mandrillus leucophaeus
TCACCTGAGGCCAGGAGTTCGAGACCAGCTTGACCAACACGACAAAAACCCATCTCTATTAAAAATGCAAAAATTAGCTGGGCGTGGTGGAGTGCACAGCTACTCAGAGGCTGAGGCAGGAGAATCACTTGAACCTGGGAGGTGGAGGTTGCAGTGAGCTGGGATTGCATCACTGCACTCCAGCCTGGGCAACAGAGTAAGACTCTGTCTCAAAAAAAAAAAAAGGGGGGGAGGGGCGCGGTTTTCAGCCTGGGCAGCATGGCAAGACCCCATTTCTATAAAAAATGCAAAAAATTATCTGGGCATGGTGGTGCCTATAGTCCCAGCTACGAGGAAGGCTGAGGCAGGTGTATCACTTGAGCCCAGGAAATCAAGGCTGCAGTGAGCTGTGATCATACCACTGCATTCCAGCCTGGGTGACAGAGCGAGACATTGTGTTAAGAGAGAAAAAACAAAAGAAGGATTATTTGTGTTCTTACTGTTGAGTTGTGACATTTTCGTAGGCTGTAGACACCCTGTGAGCCCTCGGCTTCGCTGCACCCCGGCCTGCCCAGCTGCAGGCTGACTGCTCTGTTGGAGGTTGGACTTCTTGAGATAAACTGCGCTGGCTGTCTGTCTTGGCTCCAGAGTACCGGGCATGGTGCCATGCACACAGTAGGTGCTCAGTAAGCGGCGACAGGACAGAGCCAGGAGCACAGTCTGTGGCTTGGAGGGGTCTGGGGTCCGGCTGTCGCTATCCGGCTCTGCTCAGCAGCTCCGGTCCTCAGATACCGCAATGGCTGCAGGCAGAGCGAGGAGCCACGGAGTCTGGGGGAATGTTGGGCCACACAAGTATGTATTGAGCGCCGACTGTGTCCCAGGCAACAAGCTGGCCCTGGGGACAGTGGTGAACAAAGAGCCCTCGGACTTCTTGGTTGGGGGAGTGGGACCTGTCAGTCAGCCCTGCACAACTCCCTGCTGGGCAAGGATGGGGCGGGGCACAGATGGGGCTCAAGGAGGGGCTGGAGATGCCTTCTGGGGAGTGAGGCTGGTGAGCGGGTCAGGGAGGAACCATGGGGCCTTCCAGACGTCAGGAGGAGCATCTGTGAGCACCGGGGGCAGAAGGAACAGGACCACCCTGGGACCCAGCACACAAGGAGCCCAAGGGGCCCTCACACTTCACCCTTGGGTCTGCCCAGAGCCAATCCAGTTGTTAAGAAAAACAAGAGCCAGGAGGTAAACCCTCTGGGAAATGGAGGTCCCAGCCCACGGTACTGCATGGGAGGGAGAAGTGTGGGAGTCACCTGGGCTCTGGGGTCCCTTGGGCCAGCAGTGGGGACTGGGATCCCAGCACAGACTGAGCCCGAGCGGCCGTGTCCACACTGCAGAGACCCATTCTGAGCAGGTTTATGGTGCATTCCTGTGTGGAAGAGTGCAGCAGAGGCCAGTGTGGAGGCGCTGCAGAGACAGTGGCCAGGAGACACCCATAGGAGCAGGGTCCTGGTGTCCTGGGCCAGAGTGACAGGAGCAAAGGGAAGGAGCATTTGAGCCTGGATGGGGGTGTAGTTAGCAGAGAGGTGGGAGGGGAGGGAGAGAGAGAGAGAGAAGGAGAGAGGGAGAGAGAAGGAGAGAAGAGAGGGAGAGAAGAGAGAAAGAAGAGACAGGAAGAGAGAAGGAGAGAGGGAGAAGGAGAGGGGTGGGCTGTGGGGAGGGGAAGGGCTGCAGAGGGGGAAACGTCAGTCGTGCTGTAGGGGGCGGGGGGTGCGCATTGTTCCTCGCTCCTCCCTTCTAGGTTTTGACGCCGCCATTCCCTGCGTTTACACCACAGCTCTTTTTGCGTCTTTCCTTGGATTCCACATGGCAGCCCTGTGAGGCGCTGTCCTCCTGCTGTCGAGAGGAGGAGACTGAGGCCAGAGATGCGGCAAACTTCCCGAGACCGCACGGTCCGGCTGTTGGGGTGGCACTGGGCCTCCCTGCCCACCTGCCTCAGTTTCCGGCCCTGTGAAGAGGTCTCGTAGGACTGTTAGGAGTATTTGATAGAAACTGGGCCCCTGAACTGGGTGCAGTGGCTCACGCCTGCAATCCCAGCACTTTGGGAGGCTGAGGCCTGATCACTTGAGGTCAGGAGTTCTAGACCAGCCTGGCCAACATGGTGAAACCCCATCTCTAACAAAAAATACAAAAATTAGGCAGGCATGGTGGCGTGCACCTGTAGTCCCAGCTACTCAGGAAGCTGAGGCAGGAGAATCGCTTGAGCCTGGGAAGCGGAGGTTGCAGTGAGCTGAGATCACGCCACTGCACTCCAGCCTGGGCAACAGAGCGAAACTCTGTCTCAAAAAGAAAAAGAAACTGGTTCCCTGGAGCACGGGGGTCAACAATGAACTTCTCACCCTGGCAGCTGGACCCGACTTGGTCCAGAGTGCCAGGGCCAGTGCCCCCGTCTGCTCTGTGTCGGGAGGGGCTGCTGGCAGGAGGAGGTGGCCACTGCAAAATCCTACAGGAGGAGGGGAGTTCGGGGCGGGAACAGCCCAGACCTGGGATCCCCAGCCACGCGAGGGGCTCCAGGGTGGTCTGTGCCTGGTTCTGAGCTCTGTGAATCCAAGGCCGCAGGGCTGGGCCTGGGAGCTTCTGGATCCCGCCGGTGCCTTCTTGCTCTCAGGAGTGTTGACTGACCCCAGGCCCCAGGGCGTCCCCTCTCGATTCTCCTCTGAGAGAAACACACCCACCCATAGCCGCCTGCCGGGGGGCACTTGCTGTGCAAACACCCAGGACTGTCTCAGACGGTGGATGCAGCCAACCAAGCCCCTAGAAGGCTCTGGTTGAAGGGCCGGGTTTGTTCCTCCCGGCAATGAGGGCAGACGCTCCCCCAGGAACCACGGGGCGAGAGGGTTTGGGGTTTGGGTGGGTGGTGGGGAGGGGAGAGTCTAGGGATGTGGGGCTCACTAGACCAGGTGCTGTTAGAAAGGGGTCGATTCTCTTGTGGGTACCTCGGTCACTATCGCCCGTGGACATGGAAGACCTGCACCAAAATAATGTGGAGATTGGTCAAGAAGCAGCCGTCCCTCATCTTAGCTGAGAGAGGGGATGATTGGCGATTGTGGGTGGCACAGTGACCTGTTTTTGTCTCACTCCACTGTGATCTCAGAGTGACCTTGTCCACATGTGGTGTTTTGGGAGATGGTTTATATCCAACAGAGGAACAACGCAGCCTGGTGGGAGCTCCAGGTATAGGGGGGTCCCTTTGGGGTGCAGGGGACACCTCAGAGCCAGCCACATGCCATCAGCTACCTCTCTGCCACTGTCTGCCCCAGAGCCACCTGCCTTCCGAGTCCTCCCCTGAGCCTTGGGTGATGGCTCAGGGGAAGTTTCCAGAAAGCCCAGCCATTTCCTTCTCTCCTCCTGGGCTTGGGTCTGAGGTCAGCTTCCCAGGGGGCACCAAAGCCTCTGAGCGAGGGCAGAGAGTGGCTGGAGTGAGAACGGGTGCTGCTGACCCTCGGCAGGGCCGGGGGATGTCTTCAGTTGTGCTCCCCGTTCTCAGTGACCACCAGGTGCTGTGGCCCTTGGCTGCAGAGGCGGATGCAGACAGCCCCTCCTGCCTGTGTAGCAGCAGCTGTGACAGGACCGGGAAGGAGAGCTCCCTTCTGCGAGGCTGTGGCTGGGGTGGGAGGAGAGCTCTCCCTTCTGCGAGGCTGTGGCTGGGGTGGGGGTCTGCCAGAGGCAGGCTCAGAAGTTCCATGAGGAACTGAGGGCTGGGACCTGCAGGAGGAGCTGAGGGTGCATGGGGTCTGGGGGAGCCCCAGAGATGGTCAGGGTCTCCTTCTGATAAATCAGAACCCCCCCCAAGAGGCCTGGTCCCGCTCCAAACCTGGAGTAGACCAGGAGGGTGGGCTGGGGCTGGGGAGATGGTGTAGCCAGTGCCCTGCCCCCAACTCAGCCTCTGGTCACCCTTCCAGTGCTGGCAAGGCGCTGGGGGTGTGAGAGGGCCCTGGGGTCCCAGGGTCGCTGGAGGACTTGCGTTCTCTGCAATGGCCGCTACTACCTGGGTCCCGCAGGGGTGTAAGGCCAGAGGGGGACCTGGTGGAGGTCGGCTGTGGGCAGGGGAGCCACAGGAGTGTCCAGGCCCCTCCCAGGCCAGCCCCACAGATTCTGAGGCAGCAGTGGGGGCCTTGATGGAGGGGTCCACTCTGCCCACCCCAGACACTCCCCGGCCAGCCTGGGTTCCAATGTGGGCCGGGCTCTCATCCTGGCCTCCTGGGAGCTGTGTGGTCCTGCACACTGCAGATCCTCAGCACCTTCCTTGCCTTGGGCATCCCTCCCCCAAGGCCTGGCTGACACTCGGAGCCAGTGTCCATGGAGGGCTGCAGGGGCAGGCGAGGGTGGACACTGCTGTCCTTGGCTCATTCCTCCCCGACTGGCTGCTCTGACGTGCGGCAGGGTGGGCATGAGGCTCGTGGTGGGCTCCGCAGCCAGAGCAGGCCTTGGGGTAACCTGTCCTAGGGTGTTAGATGCTGCTGTGCGGGGACATGCTGTTTCCATGAGTGACAGAGTCACCGATGTGGCCAGTACCCCTGTGGGCTGAGGCATCTTCTAGTTTGAGGAAGTGCTAAATTTCGAGTAAAGCTTAGTGAAAATAAAGACACGATTTCATTCCCTGACAAAACAACCTCTAATTCCCTCTGTGAAAGAACCCCTTGGGAGCTGCAGATCCCAGGTTCCGGACCCCTCACCTCACCCCCTTTCAGAGTGAAAGTGGTGCGTGAGTCTGAGGCCCCATCTCTGAGTCCTGCGCTGGTCCTGGCCCGAACACTCCCCCACATCGCATGGGCCTCAGGGACCCTCTGGGCAGATTTTGGGGTGTCTGTGGAGGTTTAGGGGCACAGCTTGGAAACTGTGGGTCCTCCCTGGGGACCACATGTCCAGCGGTGGGGTCCCCCGAGGCTGCAGAGCAAGCTTTCTGGGAAATCCTCCTCCTGTGAGAGCCCCCCGTGGAGCCCCCATAACGGAAATGGAGGGTGTTGCTGTCAAACATGGCCTTGGCATTGCCCAGAAGTCTAGGTGTGTCGCTGCAAGCTGGGAGGGGACAGGGTAACTGTGCAGCCCTCCACAGGGCTGAGGTTGGGGCAGCCTCCAGAGGCCAGGTTGTAGCTATCGCTCCCCAAGTGGACGGTCCCCTTTGTTCTCTGATTGCAGAAAAAGGGCTCCAAAAAGCCTGACTTTTAAAAAATACAGCTTTCCTGACATCTGTTTCACACACCGTACAATTCACCCATTTAAAGTGTACAGTCGGCCGGGTGCGGTGGCTCAAGCCTGTAATCCCAGCACTTTGGGAGGCCGAGACGGGCGGATCACGAGGTCAGGAGATCGAGACCATCCTGGCTAACACAGTGAAACCCCGTCTCTACTAAAAAAATACAAAAAACTAGCCGGGCGAGGTGGCGGGCGCCTGTAGTCCCAGCTACTCGGGAGGCTGAGCCAGGAGAATGGCGTGAACCCGGGAGGCGGAGCTTGCAGTGAGCCGAGATCGCACCACTGCACTCCAGCCTGGGCGACAGAGCAAGACTCCGTCTCAAAAAAAATAAATAAAATAAATAAAGTGTACAGTCCAGTGGTTTCTAGAATATTCAGAGTTGTGTCACTCTCACCGTAATCAATTTTAGAACATGTTCATCGTCTCAAGGAGAAACCCTCTAGCTAGCGATTGATTCCCCATTCCCGTGGCTCCCGCCTGTGGTGGCCCGACTCATTTCGTGTCTTTGTGGGTTTGCCTGCTCCTGACGTTTCACATGCATGGAGTCAGACGCTGAGTGGCCTTTTGTGTGTGGCTTCTGTTCCCAGCGTTGTTTTCAGGATTCACCCATGTAGGGGCTGCATGAGACCACTCCTTCGTATCGCTGAGTGATATTCCACTGGGGGGCACTGCGTTTTGTGTGACTCTGTCACCACTCCGGACAGCCCACAGGTGGAAGCAGCTCAAAGCTGGCAGAGGTGTGGGCTGTTTGCTAGCCCCGGGTCACTTTTGGGATGTTTCCACCTGTGGGATGTCCTGAGTCGTGCTGCTGAGAACGTTTGTGTGATTTCGTTTCCTCCTGGGTGGAGATTCGGGGGTGGCCTGGCTGGGTTGCTGGGTAGCTCTGGGTCCAACTCTCTGAGAAGAGCTGTTAAACACATACCCTACAGCTTCTTTTAATTTTTATTTATTTCATTTTATTTTTTGAGACGGAGTTTCACTTTTGTTGCCCAGGCTGGAGTGCAGTAGCACGATCTTGGCTCACTGCAACCTCTGCCTGTCAGGTTCAAGGGATTCTCGTGCCTCAGCTTCCGAAGTAACTGGGATTACAGGCATTCGCCACAGTGCCCGGCTAATTTTGTATTTTTAGTAAAGACAGGGTATCACCATGTTGGCCAGGCTGGTCTCAAACTCCTGACCTCAAGTGATCCACCTGCCTCAGCCTCCCAAAGTGCTGGGATTTCAGGCATGAGCCGCCTCGCCTGGTCTTATTTTAAAAAAATTTTTGAGACGGAG
This sequence comes from Mandrillus leucophaeus, assembly GCF_000951045.1. NCBI lineage: Eukaryota > Metazoa > Chordata > Mammalia > Primates > Cercopithecidae > Mandrillus > Mandrillus leucophaeus. The sequence continues at coordinate 4,853,943 of NW_012098098.1, forward strand.
TCCCTCTATGAGCCAGCACACCTGGCCCATGGCTTCTTTTAAAAAGAGACTTCTGGAAGCTGAGAAGTCTTTTCCAGGGCTCCACCTGGGGACTGACCACTGGGCATGTTGAGGTCTGTGTTTGGAGGAAGTGGGGTGACAGTGACAGCTGTGACTGTTGGAGCATACAGTCGGTGCTGGGCAGCTGGGCCATTCCTGAACCCTCAGTGTTCCCTCCTCGGGGGTCTTGGCCGGTTGCTATCCTTTTCCTCCACACCAGCCCCCAGCAGCTCGCAGGCTGCCTGGACCCAGCCCCATCGTCAGCCGCTGGGCACGCACGTGAGAGGTCTGAACCCTGCCCTCGGTGCTGCAGGGTCACTGGCCATTTTCGCAGAGGGGCCCCCTGAGCAGGAGAAGCAGGGCCAGCCTGCACGCTGCAGCCAAGGTCCTGAGAAGGAAGTGGCGAGGAGGAGGAGGAGGAGGACCGGTCCCACCCGCTGCCCATTGTCTCAGAGCACAGACCCGGAGGGGGACATGAGGATCTAACGGGGATTCCTGGGGGACCTTCGTGAGGCTGTAACAAATGTGTGCCAAACCCCTGTCAACACCAGTGGGTACAGCACAGGGTTCAAGGGCTGAAGAAGTGACCCAGGGCTAGCAAAGGAGACCCGGGGTTTATTGCAGGCCACGGGGTGGGGAGGGGAGTGCGGCGATGGGAGAACTGCAGCGGCTTGCAGTTCACATGAAGTTCACATGGCATGTTCACCCCATACCCTCCCCTAACAACCTCCACCTGGCAACCGTCATTCAACCCAAAACTCAGGGCCTCAAGCCCCTGCACAGCGCGTGTTCCACGGGACAGGCCAGGGGCTCAGAGGTTCCTCAGAGCCAAGGAGGGACTCTCCAGGTTGGCCACTCCCGGATTCCTTAGCTCAGGTTGTTCTTGGATTATGCGAAAGTTACTGCTATCCGGGGCGTTTACCCTACAACAGGTGTTTGGTGGGGGAGGAGCCTCCTTGGGGGTGCCAAGAGCAACACCGGGGCCGGGGTCTAATGTCTGTGAGGCCACTCCTGTTGTTTTGTGCTTAGTAACTGAGTCTTCAAGGCAGCCCTGTGGGGTAAGAATCTTTTATCCTGTAATATTTCATTTTGCACATGTGCAGACTGAGGTTGCTTAACTAGCCCCAGGCTGCATGGTTATCACCATGGAGCTGGGATTTGTACCCTGGTGGCTTCGCACGGAGCCTGAGCACACGACTCCCACCAGCCTGCCTCTGTCTCTGACCCCGAGTCCTCCAAGAGGACTGGGTTCTCCTCCCAGCACCACCACGGCCATTGAGCCCAGTGCCCAGGAGACTGAGGCCTGTGAGGTTTCACCTGGGGCCCAGAGACAGGCTCCTAGTGGTGTGGGGGCCTCTGTGCCCAGGTTTTCCCCAAGGTGCCGGCTCATAGCTCCCCATACCCATGGGCCTGCCTGAGTCTGTTGCTCCAGGCCACGCCCCGAGTGGGCGGCCTCCCTCCCATGCCGTCCTCAGCCTGAGGCCGCCACACAGAGCCACCCAGCCTATGGGGTTGTGCACGTCCAGAACCCTGACCCTTGGGAAGGTTGGGATGGTTGGAAATGCAGATGTTCCGAGGGAAAGTGGCGGGAGCAGGTGCCGGCTGGGGCCAAGGGATTCTCGAGAGAAGACATGAGCTTCACTCAGGCACAGCTCTTCAGCCACAAGACTGCTGATCCCAAAAGATCATGTAAATAGAGGAGGGCATGGTGGCTCATGCCTGTAATCCTAGCACTTTGGGGAGGGTAAGGTGGAAGGATGTCTGGAGGCCAGGAGTTCAAAACCAGCCTGGACAACATAGTGAGGGCCCATCTCTATTTATTTAAAAAAATGTATTTTTTAAAAGATAATTTAAAAACGGGGTTGGTTCTGAAATAAGAATCACCTGGGAAGCTCTTAAAAGCCTTGAGCCCGGGCCTCCCCCAGCCCTGCCGAATCAGCATCTCTGGGCGGGACGGCGAGGCCAGTCATTAGTTGCCAAAGTTCTCCAGGTGATTCCAATTCAAGCCTCTGCGCTAGAGCCGTGGCTCAGCTTGAGGAGCGTCGGGGCTCCTGGAGGTTGTTAAACCCACGTTGTAGGGCCCCAGCCCCAGTTCCTGGATGCAGCTGTCGGAGTGAGCTGAAAATCCGCTGCAGAGCCTGCATTTCAGAGTTCCCAGGTGGTGCCACTGTCACGATAACAGCAGCAGTCTCCAGAACCTTCTGTAGGCCTCTACGTGCTCACGGGTTAGACCACCGAGACCACCCATGGATTTTATGTACCAGACACACGGTGCAGGCCTCGTGCGCAGTGTGTCTAACATGCTGTGTAAATGCAGACCCGTTCCAGTGCCCTTGGAGGTGGAGATTGTGGTCCTTGTTTTATAGGCAGGGACAGTGAGGGGACCGTGACCGCTGTTGGGGCCAGGCATCTGGCTGCAGCTCCCAGGCTCTCACCCCTTTGCTGTGCTCCTTTGTAGCTTGGAGGGATTGATTTTTATCCCCATCTTGCAGATGGGGAAAGTGAGGCTCAGAGAAGTCAAGGACTAGTTTCTGAGGTCACGTGGCTAGGAAGCTAACAGCCAGGAGCCGAGCTCAGATTTGCCTGACTTCCGCCCATGCCGGCAGGTGGTGTGTGTGTGTTGGGGAATCTTCTCCTTGGAGAGGGGCCAGTCCTGCCCCACGGCGCCATCTCTGCACAGGTAACAGCATCAGTCAGGCACCCTGCATTCCACCCTGCGCCTCGCAGGGGTTTCCACTAACCCTGCTATCTGCCAGGCCAGCCCGTGGACCCCACCGCCCCCTGGGTGAGCGTTCCCAACATCAGAGCTCTGCAGCGGGCAGTGAGGGGAGCATGGGTCAGGGTGGGGCAGGACTGGGAGGGGTGCCCTTCTGTGCTGCGTCCTGTCCCTGCCTCCCCTGGGTTCACACCCCAGGGAGGAGGGAGAAAGCCGGGGTTGGGGGCAAGGGGCAGTTCCTGCTCTCCCAGGCCCTACAAGGCGTGCACGAGGCTAAAATTCAGAAGCCAGCAGGACGCCCAGGTCTCCTGAGCCTGTGCATCTAATCTGCTCACCCGGGAGAGGATGGCACTGGCGTGGGCGGGTCAGAAGAAGCAGCAGGACCCTTCCATGACCCAGGACAGGCTGGCCCTCAGTGACCAGAGCCCCCATGCTGGGCACAGGGCTGCCACCTTGGGCGGTGACCTCCCCAGCTGCCGCACTTCCGAGTGAGCCCCCCATCACTGGTGTCTGCCCTCTTGAGTGAGGGAGGGGCTCGGTAGGGCCAGGTCGTGATCAGAGCCGGAGTTGGCCTTCGTGGGTGTTGGCCTCGCCTGCTCTGTTGCCCGGTGGCAGTAAAGAATATTCGTACAGAGTGTGGGTTTTGGAAGCAGACGTGCCTGGTAGGGGTCCTGGCTCAGATGCTTCCCCGATGTTAGCACCTGGGCAAGTGGCTTAACCTCATCACTCGGTGTTGGCATCTGTAAAATGGGCACAATAACATGCTCACGTCTCCCTCGCGGGGCTGTGCGAGAATCGATTCAGTGGCCTGTGGAAACCCCTAGCGTGGCCCGGATGCATGGTGAGTGGCTTTGGCGGCGTCAGCCTTCATGGTCGGTGGGAGACCCTAGCTCTCCCGGGTGAGATCGGGGTAAGAGAAAGCAGAGTCGGTCCCCAGCAGGTGTGGCTGGGAGGATGTTCAGGGCTGGTGGGAATATTGGGGGTCACTGTGCTCCCAGTGGACAGGGTGTCCGGTAGGGTCTATAGATGAGCCCCACTTCTAAGCCTTGCCCTGGGTCCACAAATCAGCCAGAGTTACTGGGTGTGGGGCTTCCTCCATGTCAGGGATGAGGGGGGAACAGAAGGGCTGGGTCCGGAGTCTCAAAGGCTCCTTCCAGGCTCTAGGGCTAACCCTGTGGGGAGGGCTCAGGTCTCCACCTCTTGTTGCTCTGTGGCCTTGGGCAAGTGACCTCACCTCTCTGAGCTCTGTGTGCCATGGGGAAGTGACACCATGCATGCTGCTGTCTTGGTATTTCACAAGTGCTCAGCAAATGCCAGCAGACCATGTCCTTCAGAGACGGCAGCTGGGGTTCCTGACTGCTGGGCTACTGCTGGGGTGGCTCAGGAAGGTTTTTCTGTCCCCACTACAAAGCAAAAAGCAGCTGACACAGGAGTTTCGGTAAAGATAACGTATATTTGATTTAAAAGAATGCTCTTTATTCTGAGATTTGGCCATCCCATCTTTGTGGGTTTGTTTTTTTTTTAATTTGGATGTGAAAAAGACATTCCCTTTATTTGTAATTGCCCAAAGTCGGAAGCAACAAAGTTGCCATTGAATAGGGAAGTGGATAAGCAAACAGCCGTGAGGATGCGGAGCAGCCTTCAATGTATGCTGCTCAGCGGGAGAAGCCCCTGTGAAGGGGCCACATCCCATGGGGTTCCAACTAGATGGCATTCTGGAAGAGGCAGAACTCTGGAGAAAGTGGCAAGATCAGTGGTTGCCCAGGGTTGGGGGCGGGAAGGGACGGACAGGTGGAGCCCCGGAGATTTGTAGGGCAGTGAAACTCCTCTGAGATACTCTAATGGCGGGTATATGTCTGGATGCCTTTGTGCACACCCATGGAAGGCGTGGACGCTGATGAAAACCATGGCTGTGGTTAATAACGTATCCGTCTTGGCCCATCAATTGTGACAGATGTACAAGATGCTAATATCAGGGGAAGTGGGGGGCGAGGGGATACAGTAGATGGGAACTCTCTGTACTTTCCACTCATTTTTCTCTAAAGCTGAAACTGCTCTAGAGTATTTTTTAAAAAGGAAAAGTTAAAAAAAAAAAAAAAAAGACCTAGTGCGATGAACCAATGTGGAGAGTAGAAGCAGCAAGGTAAAAACGTTGCCCAGAGTCCACTCTGGAAGCCGCTTGGGGTGTGGCTGCTCCACTCAGTTAACTCTCGTCCCCACAGCACAGATTAGTGAACCTTTAGCCCCCACACTGGAGGCACTGGCCTTCCAAATCCCTTCTCACCTGGTTGGGGTGAAGACGCACCTGGGTCCTGTTTGCTACTCTCCTCGGGGTGAAGACACACCCGGGTCCTATTTGCTACTCTCCTTGGGGTGAAGACGCACCTGGGTCCTATTTGCTACTCTCCTC
>NW_012098098.1:4859257-4882383 GCF_000951045.1 Mandrillus leucophaeus
GGGTCCTATTTGCTACTCTCCTCGGGGTGAAGACGCACCTGGGTCCTATTTGCTGCCCACCTCTGGGGTCAGCTGCTGTTCCTGGCACCTCCCACCCTAGGGAGATGGTGTCTGCACATGGTGCTTTTGGCCTCTGGCATGTGCACCCTGTCACAATCATCTTCCTCGCCCTCATCTGCAGACCTTCTGACACCACCCCTGCTGACTCCTCTCCCCTTGTCCTTCTGAGGAGATCCTGGACCTGCCCCTTCCTGGCATTCCCCAGCATACTTCCAAATACGCAAGGACAGGGCATCTGCCAGCCAGTCCTCTACGGGGAGCAGGACTGTGCATCGAGGCTGGGCTCAGGTCTTCACCCACCTCGACACCATGAGTCCCCTCTGAGCCTTAGTTTCTGTGGCTGGAAAAATGAGGTTACTATCACTATTGTGAGAATCTTCTCATAAATGCATCTTTCCTTCCCCTCCTCTAACATTTTTAATCCTTACTGAGATACTATGTGCCCATAGTTTAAGGTGTCATTTGGTGCTAAAAACAGATTAGAGGTTGGAGCAAAAATCGTTTGTTTTCAGAGACCACCATGTTTCCAAGTGTGTGTGATTGCTGCTTCCTGAGCTCGTGCTCACTTTTAGCCATTATCTGTTGACTTCCTACTGTAGTAGATGGAGATTTTCAATCTCTTAGACCCCCATCCTCTCCCCGCTATCTCAATATTGCTATGTTGCTTTTTTTTTGTTAAATCCATAACTCAGTGTTTTTCATTATGACTATGTGAGTATTGCTTACTGCTGAGCCAGGCAATGGAGTCTGATTCTGTACACTTCTCATGCATAGCTTGAGTTAGTAATTGTCTCGCTTTTTTTTCAGTTGCAGTTTTCTTTAAATCACCAGTTAATTCTTTTTTCAGCTTCCAGCTGCTCAGTGAAACACCTCTCAAATGCAGCTTGCACTTGAGCAAACCTGCCAGATTCTCTCAGTAATACACACAAACGTACAAATACGTTTGTTTATCGATTGATTGCCTTCTTCCCAATTCTTCCCCTGTCTTCCTGGATATTTCCTTCACCTCTCCTGTGTCTCACCTCCTCTGAGCAACCGCGCCCGGCCTCCTCATGTCTTCTTTCATGGTTTCCTCCCTCATTTGAGTGGAGCACATCCTGGAGTAGCTTCCTAAGAAAGGATGCAAGGAAGATATAGTTTCTGTGGCTTGACTATTTGATAAATTGGTATGCATAGTATGCTAGGTTGAAAATCATTTTTGCTGTTAATCTGGGGCAGTGGAGGTGCAGTTTCCCACTGACTTCTAGGTTCAGTGTTGCTCTTGAAAAGCCCTTGCTGTTCTGATTCTTGGTCCTTCATTTGTGATCTGTTTTTGGTTTTCTCTGGAAGCATTTAGGGTCTTTGTTGTTTGAGTTCTGAATTTCATGCCACTGTGTCTTGGTTGGGTGTCTCTCCCCTCATTGTGTGGTATCTGTGAGCCCTCCAGTCTGGACGCTCACACCCCTCCATTCCAGGAGACTTTCTTGTTTAGATCTTTGCTTATTTTCCTTTCCTGCTTTCTAGAACTCCTGATATTTAGAGTTTGGGTGTTCTGGATGAATCCTTTAATTTTCTTACTGTTTTGCCTACCTCTTTTTTTGTTTTAGTTTCTGAAAGATTTTCTTGATTTTTATCTTCCAGCTCATTTACCAAAATATTTCTTTTAGCTATTATACTTTTAATTTCCAGGAGCTTTTTTCCCTAGTCTTTCCTTTTAAATAGCATTTTATTCTCATTTTGTATTTTATCTCAGAATTTAAACCCTGGTCCCTCAATGTCTTCTCCCACCTGCTGCATTTTTTGATTCCTCCTTTTTTTTTCCCCACTTATTTGTATGTTTTGGTCTTTTTCTTCCCTGCCAGGGCTTCTCCTTATGTCTGAGGATGGTTGACTGTTCATGTATGAAAGTGAGGTACCAAAAAGCTGAGTGGAAACTTTGTGTGGCAGCCTTCGCTTCTGGCTGCAGTCTGTTTTTTCAGAGGAATTCTCCATCTCTCTCCTGGATGAAGTAATTCTCCTGTTTGGGTGGGGAAGCAGGCAGGGTCTCTCAGTTCAGAATGAGCACTTTCTCAGTGCCTGCTGAAGCATTGGCGAAAAAAAGAGCACTTCCCTAGCACTCCTGTGCCTCCCCCGACCCTCCTCCGACCCTCCTCTGCCTGGTGCCCCTGGGGTAAGCTTGTCTGATTCTGTTTGCTTAGAAACTTTTCTTCCTGGGTTCTGCAGAAGGAGAAAAAACTCTCTTCCTTTCATTCGTTATTTATATTTTTTAGCAATCTGGCTTTTTATCCTTTTTCTTGGTTTGTCCTAACTTTGTTTTAAGAGGTGGAGTCTTGCTCTGTCATCCAGGCTGGAGTGCAGTGGCATGATCACTGCAGCCTCAACCTCCTCGGCTCCAGCCCCTCCTGGGCTGAAGCAACTGGACTACAGGTGTGCACCACTAGACACACTAATTTAAACAAAACTGTGGCTGGGTGCAGTGACTCACACCTGTAATCCCAGCACGTGGGAGGCCGAGGCGGGTGGATCACTTGAGGTCAGGAGTTCAACACCAGCCTAGCCAACATAGTGAAACTTCATCTCTATTAAAAACACAAAAATTAGCCAGGCATGGAGGTGTGCACTTGTAATCCCAGCTACTCGGGAGGCTGAAGTGGCAGAATTGCTAGAACCTGGGAGGTGGAGGTTGCAGTGAGCTGAGATCATGCCACTGCACTCCAGCCTGGGCAACAGAGTGAGACTTTGTCTCAGAAGAAAAAAAAAAACAAAAAGAAAAAAAGGCCGGGCGCGGCGGCTCAAGCCTGTAATCCCAGCAGTTTGGGAGGCCGAGACGGGTGGATCACGAGGTCAGGAGATCGAGACCATCCTGGCTAACAAGGTGAAACCCCGTCTCTACTAAAAAGTACAAAAAACTAGCCGGGCGAGGTGGCGGCACCTGTAGTCCCAGCTACCTGGGAGGCTGAGGCAGGAGAATGGCGTGAACCCGGGAGGCGGAGCATGCAGTGAACTGAGGTCCGGCCACTGCACTCCAGCCTGGGTGACAGAGTGAGAGTCCGTCTCAAAAAAAAAAAAAAGAAAAAAAAATTTGGTAGAGACGGGGTCTTGCTGTGTTGCCCAGGCTGGTCTGGAACTCTGGGGCTCAAGCAGTCTTTCTGCCTCAGCCTCCCAAAGCGCTGGGATTACAGGTGTGAGCCACTACACCTCTCCTGTCCTAACTTTTGTTTCATTATTTATATAGTTAATCACCTTGCTAGAGACTAAGAATTCTGTGTTCTTGGGCTGCCATCACAAAATGCCACAGACAGCGTGGCTTAAACCACAGTTTATTTCCTTGCAGTTCTAAGGCTGGAAGGTCAAGGTCAAGGTGCCGGGAGAGTTGGTTCTTCTTTGTCTTCATGGGCTTGTCCCTCTGTATATCTGGGTCCCTTCTTAGAAAGACACCAGTCCTGTTGGATTAGGGCCCCCAGTGCCTTCATCTTTACCTCAGCCACCGGTTTGAAGACCTTATCTATCTCCAAAGAAGGTGACATTCTAAGGTGGCAGAGGGTGGGGGGATGGGTGGGCAGGACTTCAGCATATGCATTTTGGAGAAATACAATTAAGCCCATAGCAAATTCCAGCAGACATCACTATTCAGCACTCTGCTAAGATTAACCAAAAAAAAAAAAAAATTAACTGATGGGCCAGGCGCGGTGGCTCACATCTGTAATCTGAGCACTTTGGGAGGCCGCGGCAGGTGGATCACCTGAGGGCAGTTTGAGACCATCCTGGCCAACATGGTGAAACCCTGTCTTTACTAAAAATACAAAGATTAGCTGGGTGTGGTGGCGGGCGCCGGTAGTCCCAGCTACTTGGGAGGCTGAGACTGGAGAATCGCTTGTACTTAGGAGGCGGAGGTTGCACGGAGCCAAGATCACACCTCTGCACTCCAGCCTGGGCGACAGAATGAGACTCCATCTTGAAAAATAAAAAACTATCTAGTGTTGGTAGTAACAATGTAGGGGACATTCTCTCTTAGAGTCTTTTCCGAGGGTAATTTCTTAAAAACTATAACCCCAAAACCTTCCTTTTGACCAAGCAATTTCATTCTAGGAATTTATCCAAAGGATAAAGTTTAACATCATGTAAAGATTAGCTATGAAAACGGAGGAGTGACCTGAATACCTTGCGGCATAGGATTAGCTTGTAATTGATGTGCTTGTGAAACAGCCATGCAACGGATGGGGCTCCCTGCAGCTGGGGACAAAGCAGGTGCAGAGAGGCAGGAGGGACAGGCGCGGGGCATGGGGGCCATCCGTGGAGAAAGCCCTGGAGCTTTGTGAATGCCCTCTGTGGGCCAGTGTAGGGCTCTCACCGTCACATTGGACCTGTGCTCGGGGCCTGGTTGCTGCGAGGGTCCCGGATGGGGCACAACAGGCGAAGACCCCAAGGACAGGGGTCTGTTCCGGGGCATCTTGGGCAGAGAGTGGGTACAGGGGACAGAAACCCAGCCAAAGCGGCTCAAGTGGAAGATGGGTGCTGGTTGATATGGGCCGGCCAGAGGGATGTCGGGTCTGGGAACGGGGAGGCCATGGGAAGCCCACAGGAGCCACTTCTGAGTCACCTCTGAGGGTGAGGGCTGTGCTCTCCCCAGCTGGGAGCCCGGGCTCTGAAACTAATGTTTTGGGAAGAATGTCAGCTGACGGGTGGGGCTTCAGAGGAGGAAAATAAACAAGTGTGTGAGATGTGCGGGCCCTGGCGAGAGACAGGCAACAGCAAGAGCCTGTTGGCCACACTTACCCGCAAGGCCTGCCGAGGGGCTGTCCTGGCCCAGGGCTCTGGCTTTCGGACCCAGACAATGCTGCTGACCACGCAGGCCAGGTGCTGATTGACCGTCCCAGAGGATCTCCGAGCGGGTCCCCTGAGCATTAGGAATGCAGCTTCTCAGGCGGCGCCAGCCTGGCAGAACAGGAAGGGAGGGGTACAGCCCTGCGGGGACACAGCTGCGGCTCGAGTGACACCTGCTGGTGGCCTCATCTCGTCTGCTCTCTGCGAGTCTGTGGTGGTTCTAGTCGGTGTTTCACCGGCAAGGTTTAGGGGGTTTGGTCCTCACCTGGGGTCCACCCACGTCTTCCGACTCTGTCTCACCGTGTTTGGGCCATCGGTGGGTGAGGTGGTGGCAGCAGAACTGGGGTACCTGTGTGTGGCGGCAGCACCGACATCCCCTGCAGCCACACCCTCCTGAGAGGGTCTGGAAGGAAGCAGGGCGCCCTGTCAACCCACCTGCCTCGGGGCTGTCTTCCGGGGCCCCAGGGCCAGGGCAACTGGAGCCCACAGAACATTATCTAGCTCTGGGGGCCATGCTGACCGAGACAGACCCTCTCGGCGGCCCATAGGGATGGGCAGCTGGCGGGGCAGCTTTGTCCCCCCGGCACTGGGTCCTGTCTTTTTGCACATAAGCCGTCTGTTCTGCAGGTGACCAGTTGGGTTCGATGGAACAGGCTTTGGGAATTGGCACCTGGAATTTGCCCCCCACAGCTATGGATCTTGATCTTGGGAGAGGCCTCCACCACGTGCCCTGGAGTGGGGTGGGGGGTGTCCTGCATCTGCGCCATCCAGCTCAGTTGCCCTCAGCTGCAGGTGGCCGCCAAGCACTAGGGTGTCGCTGGCATAGCCAAGAAACTGAGCCCAGGCCGGGCGCGATGGCTGAAGCCTGTAATCCCAGCACTTTGGGAGGCCGAGATGGGCGGATCACGAGGTCAGGAGATCGAGACCATCCTGGCTAACACGGTGAAACCCCGTCTCTACTAAAAAATACAAAAAAACTAGCCGGGCGAGGTGGCGGGCGCCTGTAGTCCCAGCTACTCGGGAGGCTGAGGCAGGAGAATGGTGTAAACCCGGGAGGCGGAGCTTGCAGTGAGCTGAGATCGCGCCATGGCACTCCAGCCTGGGCGACAGAGCGAGTCTCCGTCTCAAAAAAAAAAAAGCTGAGCCCAGACTTTTTGTTTACTTAATCCAGCATAAATGCAAAGGGCTGGGGGTGGCCGAGCTGATGGTGCAGGCGCGTGCGCTCAATAGCTCCATCACAGTGGATGTTGCTTTGAGGGAGGGAGGGAGAGGAGCAACTGTGGTGAGTGTGGAGGCCCAGCCCGCAGAGCTTCCATCTGGGGGAAGCCCTGTCCCTCACTGCCTGTCCCTGGCGCTTTGGTGCCCTCTGCTGTGGGGTGGTGAGGTCAGGCTACGCAGGCAGTCAGGACAGAACTGAATGAAGCCCATGTGCTTTCGTGTAGCCAAAGCCCTTTTCTTATATCATTTATAAAATCAGAGCTATATTCCCACGGGGGGCAAAAACCCAACACCGTGCAGTTGCAAACACGGGGCAGGAAAGGCCCCAGCGGCCCTCGTTACTCCATGCCGGGAGGCATGGCCAGAGCTCCGTCAGCTCATGCGTTACTTAAACCTAGAGGTGGGTGCCATTATCACCTCATCTCTAGAACTTCTTCATCTTCCCAAACCGAAACTCTGTCCCACTAAGTGCTCACTGGCCATCCTCCCTTCCAGCCCCGGCACCCTCCGTTCTACTTTCTATGTCTGTGAATCTGATGACTCCAGGGACCCCATGAGAGTGGAATCCCACAGGATTTGTCCCTTGGAGCCTGGCTTGTTCCACTCTGCATGACAGTCTCAAGGCTCATCCAGGAAGCAGCAGGTGCCCGGCTTTCCTTCCTTTTTAGGGCTGAGGGGGACCACGTCACTTTATCCGTGATGCCTTCACTTTTCAGCTCTTGTTCCCATCTGTGTCTGTAAGCTGGAGCATCCCTTGATGGAGGAGGGACGTCGGGGAGTGGGTGAGCCTCTCCTCTTTCCAGGGTGATCCTCCACTTTGTAGGGGCAGCCCACCATCCTGGACTTTCAGCTGAGGGGTGGCCCAATTTAACAAGCACTTTGGGAGGTCAAGGAGGGCAGATCACGAGGTCCAGAGATCGAGACCATCCTGGCCAACATGGTGAAACCCTGTCTTTACTAAAAACACACAAAAAAATTAGCTGGGCCTGGTGGCGCGTGCCTGTTGTCCCAGCTACTCAGGAGGCTGAGGCAGGAGAATCGCTTGAACCCGGGAGGCAAAGGTTGCAGTGAGCTGAGATCGCACTGCTGCACTCCAGCCTGGAGACAGAGCAAGACTCCATCTCAAAAAAACGAACAAAAAAAATAGGCCATCCAGTTACATGTGCGTGTCAGGTAATCAACAAATGCTTTTTATTTTTATTTATTTATTTGTTTAGAGACTGAGTCTTGCTCTGTCGCCCAGGCTGGAGTGCAGTGGCATGATCTCAGCTCACTGCAACCTCCACCTCACAGGTTCAAGTGATCTTCCTGCCTCAGCCTCCTGAGTACCTGGGATTATAGGCACCCATCACCATGGCTAGCTAGCTTTGTATTTTTAGTAGAGACAGCATTTCACTATGTTGGCCAGCCTGATCTCTAACTCCTGACCTCAGGTGATCTGCTTGCGTCAGCCTCCCAAAGTGCTGGGATTATAAGCATGAGCCACCCCACCCAGCCAACAAATGCTTTTTAAATATAAGTATGTCCCATGCAGTGTGTCCCCTAAAGAACAACATGTTGTTCATCTGAAACTCAGATGTTACCAGGCGTCCTGTGTTTTATCTGACAGCCCTGTCCACAGCCCTCACATGGAAGGGGCAGTCGCTGAGGGTGTAATCTTGGGGTGAAGGTCCCTGTGATGCAGCCTGTGCCCAGCTTGGACTGGCCATGGGAAAGCCACTGTGTGGGTGGGCCTGGCCTCAGTAAAGGGCCACCCCCTGAGACCCACTGAGCCTAGTTCCAGTTTTCCCCTCACAAACCCCAGCCTGGAAGGGCGTTCGGGTATGGAGCAAGCCACGGGGTTTCCCCCTAGTGTGGTTCGCATTGGGGTGCTGGGTGGTTCTGAGTCAGCTGCCCCCTCTGCCTTCTCCCCGTGCCCACCACAACTGCCCCCAGTGCTGGGACCTCTGAGACACTCTGGAAGGCTGTGCAGCGGTGCCGTGGGGTCCCTGGGGTCAGGTCCACACACATCCCGGCTTGCAGGGCTCTCGGCCTCCTGCAGGAGAAGGTGCCACGGCCTAGCGGGTGGGAGGGCAGGAGCCCCATCACTGGAGTCGGAGGTTGCTTCCGATGTTGATGGCATGGGCTTGCCTCCAGGTTAGCTGCCTCCCCAAGCACTTTGAGGGTACAGAATGACCGACCAGTGTGGGAGTACAAACGTCTGACCCCGTCGCCTGAAAGTGGGACGAGGCTGAAGCTGACCTCCCGCTGAGACCACCTCACTCAGCCCAGTCCCCTGCTGCCATGTCCTTCCTCCTGGCACCCGCCTTCCCCTGCCCCAAATAAGTCACGTTCACAGGACCCTCACCTCAGGCTCTGCTCCTGGAGAAGCTGCCCTCAGAGGCCGCGTTGCTGATCACTTTTCAACAAAGAAGCTGCATTGTGTGGCAGGTGCCACCATCTCTTGGAATGAGGCAGCCTCAGGGGCTCTGGGGCTGTAGCTTGATTGGTGATCCTTGCACGCCCCTCCTCTGCCTGGCTGGGCCATGGGCCATGTGCCATGTGGGGCATGAGGGGCCTGTACCGCAAGTTCCTCTGGGGGCTCGTGATGTGGCTGAGCTGGAAGATACATTCTGGAACATCTTGGACCCCAGCTGCTGTCCTGAGTCAGGATGCCGCGGGTGCTGGGCATGGGGGCTGTGGGCCTGGGGACTGGGGTGTTGGAGGTGCTGTGGAGGAGGGGTGGGGCTGGCTTGGAGCCCATGGGATTAGATTGGAGGGTGGGAGTTTGAGAGAGGAGAGTGTGTGAACAGAGCCTTGGACAGAAAAGTCTGGGAGGATCAGGACCCTTTGGCGGTGGTGAGTGAAGGTGGCAGGGTGTGGGGATACCCTGGGGATGGGCAGGTCACTTGGGGCTACAGGACTTTGAATTCCACACTTAGTTTGGATCCCACCCTCTGGTGAGGGGCGTGTGCGTGGAGGGGGCCTGGGTAGGGAAGGTGGGGGGCAGCCAGGAGTGGAGGGCTGCTTCGCTCCAAGAGATGGCGGCACCTGCCACCTGCTACAGCCTCTCTGTTTAAAAAGTGACCGGCAGGGCCGGGCGTGGTGGCTCATGCCTGTAATCCCAGCACTTTGGGAGGCTGAGGTGGGTGGATCACGAGGTCAGGAGATTGAGACCATCCTGGCTAACACGGTGAAACCCCGTCTCTACTAAAAATACAAAAAAAAAATACAAAAAATTAGCCGGGCGAGGTGGCAGTCGCCTGTAGTCCCAGTTACTCAGGAGGCTGAGGCAGAAGAATGGTGTGAACCTGGGAGGCGGAGCTTGCAGTGAGCTGAGCTCACACCACTGCACTCCAGCCTGGGCGACAGAGCAAGACTCTGTCTCAAGAAAAAAATAAAAGTGACTAGCAGGACGGGAGCCGCTGCTGCCAGCTCTTGTCCGTTTTGTCCTCTTAACAGAGAGGTCAGGGGTGGCTAGGTTCTCATTTTTCAGGAGACATGAGAGAGCTGAATTTTTATGTAAAATCTCTTGGTTTTGAGATGTTGGCAGGTAATTCCAATGTTTTATGAAAACAGCAGGGGATGAATAAAACCTACGTATCAGTAAGTCTTGGCCTCTGGGCCTCTGGTCTGTAGCCTGTGCTACTGTGAGCTGGAAGAGTGGTGGACGGACCCTCTGTTCTCCCCGCAAAAGCCCTTTCCAGGGTGGCACGTCCACTCTGTTAGTGCCTGGCTGCAATGAGAAGCTCGAATGACAAATTGAGGCCTGAGGTTTGCCGCGTTGGGCACCGTGCTGAGGCCCAGTCATCCTCACGGTGACCTGTGGCATGAGGAGTCTTGGTTCCACTCTATAGATGAGGACACTGAGGGCCAGCAGGGCCCAGAAACTTGCCTGAAGTCACAGCTCACAAAGCAAGACATGGGCACAGGTTGCTGACCGGGTTTCCTTCTTATTTTATTGTGGTAAGAGAAATACAGAATGTACCGTGTTAGCTACTTTTAAGTATACAATTCAGTGGCATTAATTACATTCATGGTGTTAGGTAGCTGTCATCGCTATTTACCTCCAAGACTTTCTCCTCATCCCACTGTAAAACTCTGTCCCTATTCAACACTAACCCCACACACCCCGCCCCAGCCCCTGCACCCTCCGCTCTACTTTTTGCACCTCTGAGCGTGACTACTCGAAGGACCCCGTGTACGTGGAATCATCCAGTATGTGGCCTTTTGTGCCCGGCTCAGTTCACTCTGTGTAATGTCTTTGGCATTCATCTACGTTGCAGCCTGTGTGAGAATGTTCTACCTTTTCAAGGCTGAATGATGTTCCATTGTATGGACAGACCATATAGTGTCTGTCCATTTACCAGGTGATGGACTTGTGGGTTGCCTTTACCTTTCCAGTCATGGGAACAGTGCTGCTGAGAACCCAGGTGCATAGGCAGGTGCTCCAGTCCCCACCCTCCCTTCTTTTGGGGATATCGCATCTGCTGACTTTATGTCTGAAGGTCTTGGGCCACTGCCTCTTCCCTATGCCCTTGAATCTCTTCTGTGGTGTGTTCACTGTGTGGTCTTCCACACGCTTCTTGGATACCTCCAGCAATGGGGAGCTCACTGCCTCCCAGAGCAGCCCATTCAGTGCTTAGTGTGTAGCCCACACCTGTGTCCCTGTAGCTGCCACTCATTGGCCTCCTGACCCAGGACGCATTTCCTTGTCCCCATGGCGGGGGGCTCCGTGTTCACTCTGTGTTCTGTGGTCCTCACTCTGCACCACAGACTCTGATGCCTCCCTTCTCTCTCCCCAGTTTCCAAGAGAGAACAAGATCTAGCCATGAGAAGCAGGGTGGAGGTGTGTTCAGAAACAGCCACTGGTGATAGAAGTTGTAAGGCACCGTGGCCTGTCTGCCTCTACACAAACCTCACCAGGTTTCATCAAGATAGAAAGCACACTAGGAGTGGTGTGGCTCATGCCTGTAATCCCAGCACTTTGGGAGGCTGAGGCAGGAGGATCACTTGAGCCCAAGAGTTAGAAACCAGCCTGGGCAACATAACGAGACCCCATCTCTACAAATAATTTTAAAAATTAGCAGAGCATGGTGATGCGTGCCTGTAGTGCCGGCTGCTCAGGAGTCTGAGGCAGGAGGATCGCCTGAGCCCAGGGGTTCCTGGCTGTAGTGAGCTGTGATGGCCTCACTGCACTCCAGCCTGGGCAACACAGCGAGAACCTGTCTCAAAAAAAAAAAAAAACAAAACAACAGGAAGCTCAGACAGGACTGTGGCCGCTTCCACCCTGTCCGTGGCCAGGCTGTGACCTCTTCTCTGTCGCTAGGCACTCACCCCTGCTCCTTTTCTCCCCAGGGACCTACCAGGGCCAGTGGGTCGGTGGCATGCGCCAGGGCTATGGCGTGCGGCAGAGCGTCCCGTACGGCATGGCTGCGGTCATCCGCTCGCCCCTGAGGACGTCCATCAACTCCCTGCGCAGCGAGCACACCAACGGCACGGCGCTGCATCCCGACGCCTCTCCGGCGGTGGCCGGCAGCCCGGCCGTGTCCCGCGGGGGCTTCGTGCTCGTGGCCCACAGTGACTCCGAGATCCTCAAGAGCAAGAAGAAGGGGCTGTTTCGGCGCTCGCTGCTGAGCGGGCTGAAGCTGCGCAAGTCGGAGTCCAAGAGCAGCCTGGCCAGCCAGCGCAGCAAGCAGAGCTCCTTCCGCAGCGAGGCGGGCATGAGCACCGTCAGCTCCACGGCCAGCGACATCCACTCCACCATCAGCCTGGGCGAGGCCGAGGCCGAGCTGGCGGTCATCGAGGACGACATCGACGCCACCACCACCGAGACCTACGTGGGCGAGTGGAAGAACGACAAACGCTCCGGCTTCGGCGTGAGCCAGCGCTCGGACGGGCTCAAGTACGAGGGCGAGTGGGCCAGCAACCGGCGCCACGGCTACGGCTGCATGACCTTCCCGGACGGCACCAAGGAGGAGGGCAAGTACAAGCAGAACATCCTCGTCAGCGGCAAGCGCAAGAACCTCATCCCCCTGCGGGCCAGCAAGATCCGCGAGAAGGTGGACCGCGCCGTCGAGGCCGCTGAGCGGGCTGCCACCATCGCCAAGCAGAAGGCTGAGATCGCGGCTTCCAGGTAGGAGGGCGAGGGGGCGGGGGCCCTTCTTGGTGCCCAGAAGGTGTTTGTGAGTCCGGTCTGTTCAGTCCTGCTGTTGCTCACGGCCTTGGGCTGGGCCCAGTTTGAGGCATACGCTGGTGTTTGTCCAACTATGCCCCATGGAACCCTAGGGTTCCCTGGAGGTTCTCAGAGGTGACTGTGGGTGGGATTGGTGCAGAGGAATGATTGATTTGTGAGGGTGCAGAGACCTACAGCCTCCTTAAACCGAGCAGTGTCTCTCTGTTCTGTATGGTGATGTTTAGTGTAAAATATTGGTGGATAAAGAAGGTGGTCTGTTCTGTTGGTGTAATGCGTTGGAGCGTTCCTGTGCTGGCTAGGAGGGGAGACACCACCAGGTAGGGGTGGCAGGTCCAGCACTGCAGGGCTGTAGGAGGCGGCTAGGAGCTGCCTCAGCTACGCAGACCTGCGGTCTGGATTCTTCCTGGACCCTGGGAGATGGCAGCAGTTGGGAGGCCAATTGCAGGTGCCTGGCAAGGGGCTCATGCAGGCCTGGTGCTTTGGGGCAGCCGCTGTTCTAAATCACTGCATGACTTACTGAATTTGGGGTCCACTGGGGCCTCCAGGCCCTAAGGAATGGGTTCAGAAGTGACTGTGGGTGGGGTCCACATGGCTTGTGGGTACCTTTAGAAGTGGGTGCAGGGTGGTGGGGCCTTCAGGGCTGGAGGAAGGCACCCAGGGTCTGGCTCCTGTGGGTGAGTGTGTGAGCCAGGGGCTGGTCCTAGGAAGGCTGTGGCCGGCAGGAGCCGCCTGCTGCAGGTTGGAGGAAGTTCCCCTGTGAAAAGCCACGGGTCCCACAGGTAGACATTTGGGTTCTAAAGTAACTGAGGTTACTAAAGGGCTTTGTCAAGACTTGGGAAGGTGTTTCAGAAAACCCAGAGCCTTTGCTATCCACCGGCATTGGCTTTCCTGGGCCAGAGGAGGGCCCCTGGGGTAGCCTGGAGAGGCTTGGGGCAGGGATCTGGAAGCTGCGTGGGAAGCCATGGGCTACCCAGGCAGGAGGCTTCCTGGGGGACATTTCCCTGCGTCTTTCTGGATGGTTCTGTGTTCTCAGCCGGGGCACATGTGGAGTTCCTCCAGGAAAGCTCCTAGCTTGGGTGCGACTCAGCCCTTCCTGACCTGTCGCTAATTAAAGTTCAGCCCATTTGGTTCTGATTTTCAGTGACCCTTGATCTACAGTGAAAAACAAAAATGGTGGCTGTGGTTTGTTGGCAGAATATGTCACTCGTGACTTCGGTTGTTTTAGAGGGAAACAAGATTGATTCTAAGAAGCTGAAAGGAACATGAATTACCACCTGACACTGAGGTCCAAAATTGCTCTGTTTGCCCTTCCCTGCTCCCCCAGAAATGTTCAGGCAGGGAAATAAACAGGAGCCCACGTGTGACTACTCACCTGGGATTTTAAGAACAAATTAGAATCAGTGGTTATTTTTTCCATCATAAATGTAATACTCGTTCCACAGGAAAATAAATAATACTGAGGAGGGTGAAAGCGGCATTAGCTCTGGTCTGACGAGTCGGCCGAGCGCTCTCTGTGGCATTTTGGTGAATTTCTTTCCTCTGTGTTTCGTTTTTCGACCCTTTCTATTTTGCGTAGTTGCTTTTTTGACCCTAGTGGACAAGAAGTAGTTTTGGGGGCTGGGGGACAGAGGCGTCACGGAATTGAGGAAGCTCGTGGCAGCTCCCGTGTGACCTGCGGATTGGTTCGTGAGTTCATCAGTTCATTAGTTCTCAGCAGCTCGGGGACTTCGCAGACAGTGCTCGGCAGGACTCTCATTTCATAGCTCTGGCACTGGGCGGATGTCTATAGGACTGGGGGGACGTGGGACCTGGGACAGTTTTCAGACGAATTCCCCTAGACATTGAGAGAAGCAGGTTCCTGTTATGGAGCCAAGGTGGCCTGGACAGGGCTGGGGCAGCGCAGGTGCAGAGCTGCCCCACGGCGGGTTGTCAGCCTCTCTGGACCTTGGCTTCTAATCTCTGAAGGCCTGTGAAGCTTAGGTGGTAGCAGCTCCCTTCCTGGGGCATCTAGCCTCTTTCTGGAGTTTCGGGGTCCCAAGGGCTCTGTGGGAGCGTTGTTGGGGGAGATGCCTACGTACAAGTGGGCACCATGCTGGCACGAAGCCCAGGGGCTGGGTCGGGAGGGCGAGACCTGAGACCCATGCAAAGGAGCCGGGGCCAGGGTGGGGTGGGCGTGGCTCCTACTGGGCCCCCAGCCCTTGGGGCACTGGCCAGCCAGCCTTGGCAGACGGGTGGAGGGAGTGAGAGGGAAGGGTTTGCAGGCCTGCGCAGCTGTGAAACTGACGGAACCCACCCCCCACCCGCCCCCGACAGCCTTCAAGACCCAGCAGCTTGTGCTCCCTGGTGGGTTGGGGCTTGCCTTCTGCACTGGTGGAGTCCGAGCTGACTCCATCCCTTTGTCCGAGCAGGCGCCATGAGGAGGGAGGTGGTTCTTGCTTCTGCATTCACACAACTGGGGTCTTGGAGTGTAGCTCCTTTGTGAGAAAGGGACTGGCTCACCCGCTGTGTCCTGCTGTCCACGCACATGGTTCTGCACACCACTCACAGCCTCCACACCGCTGTGCACAGCCTGCACATCCATGCTCACCCATGGAGCCAGAGCGTACGGCTGCACAGGTGCGCCCAGGTGGGGGTGTGTGGCCTGGGTGGTCTCCAGGTCACTGGCACTTAAAGTGTCCAAGAGAGGAGGTGTCACGCCTCAAATGGGCACTAGGAATCGGCTTCTCACCCTTGCCTCTGAGACCTTCAGACCCACATCCAGCCTGGGCTGTTGTGGCCGCATATCCCAGACCGTTCGCCTCCCCTCTCTGGGCTGGGTTCCCCACTGAAGGGGGGCGGGGCTCCCTTCTCCCTGTAGTAGCCTCGACGTGGGGCCGGGCCTGTGGTTGCACCGTCTCCGTTGGTGTCATCCTCCCCCAGCCCTGCTGTGAGAAGCATGGGAGGTACGTGTGTTTGTGAGCTCACTGGTGTGACCCTCGGAGGCGGGAGGCTACACAGTATTTTTGGTCATCAGAGGATGGGGGATGAGCCTCCATTCTGGGCTGCAGGGCCTGGAGTTGTGCTTTCTCAATGGACTTAGAATTTGGAAAAAAAGAAAAAAAAAAGAAGGGAACAGAGTCCGCCGCCCTGGAGAGTGAAGCCAATGAATGACTGGCTCAGGCGCCCACAGCCCAGGGCCAACCCTCCACTGGAGCGTGAGAGCGGCCGTACCACGTGGGCCGAGGAGTGACTGGCCCCGGGCGGGCTCCTGCCACTGTCACAACCGAGAGATGCGAGGGAGCTGTAGGGCAGCTGGCACTGTCCTCGCCCGCCCCAGCCGGCAGGGCTTGTCAGGCCGCGCAAAGTGAGAAACGGTTTGCTATGTCCTCCGCAGAGTGCCAGGCCCTTCCCCTGAGAGCAGCCCTGCAGGGAAGGCTGAGGAGGATGGAATGTGGGTTTTCCTGGAAAACGGGGCGGGAGGTGTGGAACTCGGAATCTGAGAGGTGGTGCCGTTGTTTCCACTTGGCAGAGGGGGAGACTGAGGTCCTGTGCTGCTAAGGGGACTGGCCCCGGTCCTCGGCTGGGAGGGTAGGATCCAGGACTCCTCCTTAGGCCGGGTCTCAGCCCCAGGCTCTGGAGTCACCGTGGGTTCTAAGGCGCACGATGCCCTCCCCGGCCCTGTGACATCATTGTCTGGGATGCGCCCGGGGTTCAGAGCCTTCCACGCTCTCCAGGTTCCTGGAGGGCTTGTAAAAATGGTGGTCAGGCCCCGGACTTTGTCTCATCATATCTAGATGGGACCCCAACCCCTGCATCTGACCTGGTCCCCCGGATGCAAATGCTGCTGGCCTGAGCGCCCCCGGCTGTCTCCTGTCTGGTGTGGGTGCTGCCGCCGGGAGGCCTTGGCCCCGCGGGGAGATGAGGCATCGCACACGCAGCCACAACACAGGTTGGAGGCAGAGTCCAACCCAGCAAGGGTGTGGCAGTGGAGACGTGGGGGTGGTGGTGTGTGGTGAAGCAGGTGGTTCCAGGAGGTTCCGCCTGGGTGAGACCCTCTGCTGCAGAGAGGGGCAGGAGCCGGTGGCCCCGCGGAGCTGAGGTCAGGTGAGAAGGGGCTGCAGTCTCCCGTGCTGTTCTCCTGTGGGGTCCACCTCACTCCAGCGGGTGTTCCTACTAGTGAAAGTCTGAGATGGCTCCATCCTGCCGTGTCGCCTAGCAGCGGACCACAGGGCATTGGCCCCTCCTGCTGTCACACACTCAAGCTGTTTTCATGACGCATCTCCTGCCAGGAGGGCACACACAGGGCACCTTCGCACGGCGTTGCCTGTCCTGAACCCCTCGTTGTCCCCGGGCGGACATAAGGAATTCATCGCAGTCCTCCTCAAAGCCTGGGTTGCTCTAGAAGATGAAACTCAATTGCTTTCCTTGATCTGCTGCTCACTAGAGGCCTTGGGTTGGGAATCGGAATGTAAATGTGTCACCCATCGTCGAGAGGAAAGTCCCACAGTGTGGCATGGCTTTATTTTCTACAGCTGACCGCTCTGCCACAGCAGCTCTCAGAGCCCCCTCATCCCTACCCCCTGTGGACACCAAATAAAGGCAGAAAGCTCTGGTAGAAGCCGAGCGGGGGGCGATGGGGCAGACTGTAGCCCATTTCTCCTTCCTGTTCCCATCGCCACTTTGTCCCCTGGGACCTGCTCAGAACCCCAGGGTGAAGGTTCATGGCCCAGGAGGCATCTCAAGTGTGACCCACTGGCTGCCTTTGCTGCGGGAGAGGGAGAGACGGGGTGGCCCATGTGAAAGCTGTGCCTCCTGCAGCCTCGCAAAGCCTGCAAGAGCTCAGCCGGGGTCTGATGGCGTCGTTTCTGCTGGGACCCCCGCTCTGCTGCGTCTCCTGTAAACGTTGCTGTGAAGAGATGCCAAGGGGTTTTGCAAAGCAGAAACCCAAGCTGAGAGGAGGAGGAGGAGGAGGAGGGATTGTTCTGGGGGCCAGGCACACCTTGTTTCAGGAGGCTTCGCTTCATTGTGCTTTGCAGAGGCTGTGTTTTTACACATTGGAGGTTCGTGGCATCCGTGCGTGGAGCAAGCCTATTGGTGCCATTTTCCCAGCAGTACATGCTCACTTCGTGTCTCTGTGTCACATTTTGGTAATTCTCAGGGTGTTTCAAGCTTTTTCATGATTATGTCTGGTTATTTTGGGATGCCACACATTGTACCCACATAAGACAGTGAACTTAATAAATGCTCTGTGTTCTGACCAATCCTCCAACCAGCCGCTCCCCCATCCCTCTGTCTCCTCCCTATTCCCTGAGACACAACAGTATTAAAATTAGGCCAACTAATAATGCTACAGTGGTCTCTAAGTGTTTCTGTGAAAGAAGAGACTCACATCTCCCACTTTAAATCAAAAGCTGGAAATGATTAAGTGTAGAGAGGAAGGTGTGTTGAAAGCTGAGACAGGCCTCATGCACTAGGCAGCCTAGTTTTGGATGTATAGGAAAAGTTATTGAAGAAGATTAAAAGTGCTACTCCAGTGAATACACGAATGATAAGAAAGCGAAACAATCTTAGTGCTGATATGGAGAAAGTTTTAGGGTCTGAAGAGAAGATCACACTAATCACAACATTCCCTTAAGCCCAAGCCTGATCCAGAGAGAGGTGGGGAAGCTGCAGAGGAAGAGCTGGAAGTGAGTGGAGGTTGGTTCATGAGGTTTAAGGAAAGAAGCCACTTCCAGAACATAAAGTGAAGGTGAGGCCGCGGGTTACCCAGAAGATCTAGCTAAGATTGTTGGTGAAGGTGGCTACGCAAAACAGATGTTCAGTATCTTTCCCTTGGAAGAAGATGCCGTCTAGGACTTTCATGCTGGAAAGAAGCTAATGGCTGGCTTTGAAGGACACGCTGGCTCTCTTGTTAGGGGCTAGCACAGCTGAGACGTTAGCTTGAAGCCAGTGTTCATTGAACATTCCGAAAATCCTAGGGCCCGTAAGAATTGTGTAAAATCTACTCTGTGCTCTAGAAATGGAACAGCAAAGCCTGGATGGCCGCACGTCTGCTTACAGCATGGTTTCCAGAATAGTTTTAAGCCCAGTGTTGTGATCTACTGCTCAGAAAAAGATTCCTTTTAAAATATTACTACTCACCCAAGAGCTCCCATGGAGGTGTACAGGGAGATGAATGTTGTTGCATGCCTTCTAACACAACATCTAGCATTCAGCTTTCAGGTCTTATTATTTAAGAAATACATTTCGTGGCCGGGCGCGGTGGCTCAAGCCTGTAATCCCAGCACTTTGGGAGGCCGAGACGGGTGGATCTCGAGGTCAGGAGATCGAGACCATCCTGGCTAACACGGTGAAACCCCGTCTCTACTAAAAATACAAAAAAATTTAGCCAGGTGTGGTGGCAGGCGCCTGTAGTCCCAGCTACACAGGAGGCTGAGGCAGGAGAATGGCGTGAACCCAGAGGGGCGGAGCTTGCAGTAAGCCGAGATCGCGCCACTGCACTCCAGCCTGGGCGACAGAGCGAGACTCTGTCTCAAAAAAAAAAAAAAAAAAAAACATTTCGTAAGGCTGCCATAGATAGTGGTTTCTGTGATGGATCTGGGCAAAGTCCATTGAAAACCGTCTGGAAAGGATTCAGCATTCTAGATCCCATTAAGAACATCTGCGATTCAAGGGTGGAGGTCAGAATATCCACATTAACAACAGTTTAGAAGAAGTTGATTCCAGCCCTCATGGACGGCTTCAGGGGCTCAAGACTTCAGTGGAGGAAGCAACTGCAAACGTGGTGGACATGGCAAGAGAACTGGAATTAGAAGCGGAGCCTGCAGATGGGACTGCATTGCTGCAAGCTCACGATCACACTTGAAAGACTGCGGAGTTGCTGCTTAGGGGTGAGCCAAGAAAATGGTTTCTTGCGATGGAATCTACTCCTGGCGAAGGTGCTGCAGACATTGTTGAAGTGACAGCGGAGATTTAGAATATTCCTTCAACAGAGTCGATAAAGCAGGAGCAGAGTTTGAGAGGATTAACTCCGGTTTTGAATGAAGCTCTACGGTGAATCAGATGCTATCAAATAGCATCACAGGCTACAGAGAAGCCTTTTGTGAAAGGGAGTCCATTGATGCAGCCAACATTGTTGTCTTATTTTAAGAAGCTGCCGCCTCAGCCTTCAGCACTCACCACGCTGATCATCCACAGCCAAGCCAAGGCCCTCCACTGAAGGCCCAGATGGTTGTTCACGTTTTTTAGCAATAAAGTATTTTAAAATTAAGATTCGTAATTTTTTTAAGATATAATGCTATAGCACGCTTAATAGACTACAATATAGTAGAAACATAACTTTTTTTCTTTTTCGAGACAGGGTCTTGCTCTGCCCAGGCCAGAGTGCAGTGGTGCCATCATGACTCACTGCAACCTTGACTTCCCAGGCTCAAGTGATCCTCCTGCTACGGTCTTCAGTGTGTGGGGAGGGTGCACACAGCTGGGCTAGGATGGCCTGGGTAGGGTCAGCCCCCATCTATCCTGGAGGCCAGGCAGGTGCGGAGCTTACGGAGGTGGCCACCTGGATGACGGTACCTACTCTTGTGAGTTGAGGCCCTTGGATCTCCATGGCAGTCAGCAGGACCATGGTGGCAGGCCCATGTGCTGGTCGTCAGGTGATGTCCCTGTCTGTGATTTTTCCTTGTGAGTGTAGCCTTGACTGGGCATGTAGATCAGAGGTGACACATCCCGGGCACCTCTGCCACTCTTCCTCTCTTCCTCCTGCCCTGCACCCACTACAGACACAGCTAATTGGTGGCTACATTCAGAATCGTCTCACCAGGCAGGTCCTTCTAGCGGCTCAGGACTGTCCTGCGGGCATAGCAGGAAGTGAACTGCAGGGAGAAGTTGGGGCCTGGTTGCTAAGAAGGGCAGTGCCTGGTCTCCAAGCTGGTCAGTGCCTGGGGGGGACTAGAACTCTCACCCAGGCCTCTCTTTCAGTCCTGTTCCTCCTCTCACACCCTTCACACCCAGACTAGACTTGGGGATTCTTGCTGATGACGGCCTTGAAATGTCCTCTAAATAGCGTTGCTCTGGGGGTGTGCAAAACCCAGGGTATGACCTGCTCAGAAAGGGGCTTCCAGATCCCTTTGTGTCTCCAGCACCTGCTGTGTGCCTGGCCCAAGCTGGGGTCTGCGAGCTGTGCCTCGGGGCCTCTGCCTGTCCCCGCTCTGCTCTCTGCTGTGACTTCCTGGCTGCAGGGTTCCCCAGTGAGTTAGGGGTCTCCGCTGGCCATGCCTGGAGCTGAGGGTGGAGGGAGGCCCAGCAGGAAGCCCCACAGGTGGGCCCTGGTGAGGGTGAATTATCTACAGGAAAGTCACCTGGGACACTCTGATGGGCCATCTAGGAAAGGCAGCCTTTAAGGACCTGAAATGGAGGTGGATATTTTTGATTTTTAAAAATTATTTCTCATTAAAATTATAACACATCCTTGTAAAAATATTAAAACAGTGAGACAGATGCGTATAAAGTCACCAGGTCCCACTGCACACTGTCCACCCCCGTAGAGGCCATTACGGCATCTTCAGAGTTTTTTCAGCACGTCGTCAAATCCGTGTCACTCCTACGCCATTCCCTTTTGTAGAAATAAAATCGTACCGTGCATATTGCTTTATAGCTTGTTTTCTTTCCTCCTCACTTATATCAAGGTCATCTTTCCACGTCAGGGTATCTACGTGTGTGTGTTTCCTTAATAGCCACGTCATGTTCTGCAGCGTGGATGCACCGTGTCGTCCTAGCCTTACCCTAGTAATGAGCATTTTGGACACATCTGATCTTTCAGTCTCACAAGACTGCAACAGCTGTTCAAGTCCACCCTCCCTTGCTGCTAGCCTGGGGAATTCTGCACCCCGGTCTCCTAGAGCAGGCGTTGCTGGCTAGGTGATGTGTGCATTCAAAGCTGTGGGTAGATGCTGCCTTGTTACCCAGTTCAGGGCTGTCCTGATTTGCCTTGGTTGGGAGGGAGGGCTCCAGGAGGAGGTGACTGGGTGGCCTTGACTGCTGTGTCACTGAGGGGCTTCTCCCTGCTGCAGGAATGATGACTCCCATAGATGTCCACATCCTACTCCCGGAACCTGTGGGTGTCACGTTCCCTGGTAAGAGGGACTTTGCAGATGTGACTGAGTCGAGGCACCTGAGACGGGGGAATCACCCTGAATTATGCAGATGGGCAAATAGAATCACGGGGGCTTTGGGGGAGGGTCACAGAGTCCGCGCGAGGGACCCCGGAAGCAGAGGCGATGCTACTGGAAGGTGGAGGGGGAGTCACGAGGCCTGGAGTGCAGGTGGCTGCTAAAAGCTGGAAAAGGTGAGAAACGGATTCTCCTCCAGGGAGGCAGCCCTGCTAAGACCTTGATTCCAGGACCTTTAGAGGTCCTCTTGACTTGTGACCTCTAAAGCTCTACATGAATAAGTGTGTGTGGTTTGGAGCCACTGTGTGTGGTCGCTTTTGGCAGCTCCCGAGACCCGTACACTCCACATTCTGGCTGGGGCAGGTCTGTCCCCTCTGGTGCTCCCATTTCTAGAATGGACATGCCCATTCCCTCCCTAAAGGCCCCAGGGAGCGAAACTCCAAAATGCTCCTGACAGTCTGTCCCAGGTCCTGGTGACTGCCAGGGACGTTTTCCACAAATCTAACCCCAGAAACCCCTGTGGCAGCTGGAGCCCAGTTCTCATTGGTGTTCCTGAGAAACGGCAGTGGCTCTGCTGTTTGCTAGCTGTGTGGCCCCAGGCAAGGAGCTTCCGCTGTCTGGGCCTTGTTTTCAGTTCTATAAAATGGGTCGAGCATGGGCATCCATTCGTGCATGGAAATAACTTACTATTTTGAGCCACCTAGTGGGGTTTCTTTGTTTCTTGGAGGGACTTGTTACTCGGCATTGCTGTGACAGCCGCTGACTGATACAGGGCCTGGTGGGTGGCTCTTGAAGGCATACAGGAGAATCCTGTCCATGTGCTGTCCTCACACCGTGGGCTGCAGCCACAGAGGACCATTGCTCCTCCAGGACACGCCTCATCTTCCCCGTGTGAGTCTCCTGCCCCTGGCATAACAAAGCACCCCAAAGCGGCTCAGAACAGCAGAAATGCACTCCCTCACAGCCCTGGAGGTCTCAGGTCTAAACTCGAGTATCATCAGGGCTACACTTTCTCCCAAGGCTCTCAGGAGGACCCTCCTTGCCCCTTCCAGCTCCAGGCGACTTCAGGCATTCCTTGGCTTGTGGCCGCATCACCCCAGTTCCCACCCTGAGTTCACAGGGCTGTCTTCCCTCTGTGTGTCTCTGTCTCCCTCTCCTAGGAACAACAGCCATTGGATTTAAGGCCTGCCCTATTCCAGTGTGACCCCATCTTAACTATTCCACCTGCAGAGGGCCCATCTCCAGTAAGGCCACAATCGGGTTCCCGGTAGGTGTGAATTTGGTTCCACTGTGGCCCAGGTTGCCCCCTGGGATTTGTTTTTGTTTTTGTTTTTCTGGTTTTTGAGGCAGAGTCTTGCTCTGTTGCCCAGGCTGGAGTGCAGTTGTGCAATCTCAGCTCACTGTAACTTCCACCTCCCGGGTTCAGGTGATTCTCCTGCCTCAGCCTCCCGAGTAGCTGGGATTATAGGCATCTGCCACCACACCACGCCCAGCTAATTTTTGTATTTTTAGTAGAGATGGGGTTTCAGCATGTTGCCCAGGCTGGTCTCGAACTCCTGACCTCAGGTGATCCGCCCGCCTCAGCCTCGCAAAGTACTGGGATCACAGGCGTGAGCCACCGTGCCTGGCCCTCTCCTGGGTTTTGAAACCTGTGCTGCTGACCTTCCCCCTCACCCCCTGCCCATCACGGCCCCCACCTCGGATTCACCTGTGTTCCCTGG
>NW_012098098.1:4883923-4887180 GCF_000951045.1 Mandrillus leucophaeus
GACTGTATCAATCAGGACTTGGTTGCAAGAGGCACAATCACAGCTCAAATTAGCTGAAGTGAAAAGTGATTTCATTGGCTCTTATTCCCTGGGTAGCTGCAGGCATAGCTGGATCCAGGTGCCCACAGTGTCAGAGCATGCTCTCCCTCACTCCCTGTCTTGGTTCTGCTTTCCTCCTTGGGTTTAATTTCATGCCGCAGCAGGTGTTCCATGTGTGTTAGGAAAGGCCGGTGTGTCTGTGCTCACATAGTCCTTAAGGTTCTCAGTCCTGGAGCCGGGGAGAGACCCATTTCTCCAGGGCCTAGAAAGGCTTCGATGGGCTCCGCTGAAGCTCCCTGCCTGATCTCTGCCTATGAGGGATGTAATTTCTGATTGACCAGGCCGGGCACGTGCTCACTGAAGATGTGAGGGCAGGTGGTTGTGGGAGGGACATGCTGACCAGCAGCTCCCCTAGGACACGGGCAAGGGATGGTTCTCAGAGGACACTGAAAACACTGTCCTAAGCCCAGGGGGAGTGGTGTGGGAGCTCATTCCTCACGTTCACAAGGAATCTGCTGGCGCCTTGTCAGTTTTCTTTTTTCTTTCTTCCTTTCCTTCTTATCTTTCTCCTTTTTTTTCTTTCTTTCCTCTCTGCTTTTCTCTACTTTTTTTCGAGACAGGATCTTGCTCTGTTGCCCAGGCTGGAGTGCAGCGGCACAATCTCAGCTCACAGCAGCCTTCACCTCCTGAGTAGCTGGGACTACAGGTGCGCCCCACCTGTAGTCTTATTCTGTTATTTTTCTATTTTATTATTTCTTTGTAGGGACGGGGGTCTGGCTGTGTTGCTCAGGCCGATCCTGAACTCCTTGACTGAAGCAATCCTCCTGCCTCAGCCTCCTGAAGTGCTGGGATTAAGGTATGAGCTACCACACCTGGCCGAATTTTCTTTCTTTCTTTTTTTCTTTTCTTTTGAGACTCACTCTGTCACCCAGGCTGGAGTGCAGTGGTATAATCTTGGCTTATTGCAACCTCTGCCTCCTGGGTTCAAGTGATTATCCTGCCTCAGTCTCCTGAGTAACTGGGATTACAGGCATGTGCCACCGCGGCTGGCTAATTTTTGTATTTTTAGTAGAGACAGGGTTTCACCATGTGGGCCAGGCTGGTCTTGAACTCCTGACCTCAGATGATCCGCCCACCTCGGTCTCCCAAAGTGCTGGGATTACAGGCGTGAGCCACTGGGCCTGGCTCAGTTTTCTTTTTATGGAGGTATGTCCACATACCATGACATTCACCCTCTCAAAGTACACAATTTGGTGGTTTCTTGTGCATTCACCAAGTGTGCAACCTTTGCCAGTGTCTACTTCTGGAACATCTTTACCCCAAAAAAGGAACTCCTCGCTCATGAACGGTCCATCTCCCTCCCTATTGCCCCTCCCTTAGCCCCTGGCAACTGCCAAACTCTTTTCTGTCTCTCTGGGTTTATGTATCCTGGACCTTCCGTGTGATTGGAACCGGACAGTACGTTCTTCTGTGCTGGCTTCTTTCACTCTGTGCGATGCCTTCAAGGCTTACCTGCATCACAGTGGGCGTCGTCAGGGCTCCCCTCGCTTTTGTGGCTGAGCGATAGCCCCGGTGTGGATGGATTGCGTTTTGTTCATCTGCTCATTAGTTGATGGATATTGGAGTTGTTCGGCTCTTGTCTCTTGCAAATAACACTGTTACGAACACTGTGTACACACCTTCATGTGGCTGTGTGTTTTCACTTCTCTCGGGTAGACACCCAGGAGAGGAGTTGCTGCGACCTGTGGTGACTCTGAGTTTAACTTCCTGAGGCGCAGCCAGACTGTTTCCAACAGCAGCTGCACCTTGGCGTTCTCACCAGCAGTGCTGGAGGGCTCCAGCGTGGCCTGTCCTCGCCAGCACTCACCGCTGTCTGCCTCCTGCTTACCGCCATGCTCAGGGCTGTGAGGTGCACCTCGCTGTGGCTGTGATTTGCATTCCCTGGAGGCTGATGGCGGTGAGCACCTTTCCGTGTGCTTGTGGACCACTGTGTATCTACTTTAGTGAAAAGTCTACAGCTTGGGTTTTTCATAAGTATTTGCATCTCATTCAGTGTTGAGTGTGTTTCTCTGTCAGCATCAGCCTCTCTGCCTGAGACTTCGAGCTCCCCCAGCGCAGGGCCCTGCCTGGTTCTGTGTTCAGGAGAGGTCTGGGCTGTGAGTTTGGGTAGGCACTGAGGGATGAGGCTGTGCGTCTGGTTCTGGGTATTTATCCGCCTGGCTCCAAGCCCTCCTCACCAGGCACCGTCTCAGAAAAGAAGGGGCGGGGCGCACCCTGGGGCCAAACCTGAGGGCGGCCCCCGGGTGCACGTCGCCTTTGCAGCTATCATGGGAGACTTGGTACTTGATGAGCTCACCTTCTAGAGGGAGTGGCTGCAGAGCCTGCCGAGCTTTTGCCTTCTGCAGGAAAGGCAAAAGCTGCCCGGGTCCCTGAACCTTCCCGTGCCACCCAAGTACTAGGGAAATTGCTGAAGTGTCAGGGGGCCCCAGGGTGACGTTTTCCCGGCTCACCTTTACCTTTCTGGCTCCTGGGACCGCTGGACCTGGACTCCTGGGGAGGAGATAAGGAAACAGCCTGGGTGTTAGAGCCCTGGCTCTGCCATCCAGGGCCTCAGTTTCCCTGTCCACCCCCCCATAAGCAGATAAGAGTACCCACCCTTGAAGCTGCTGCGGGGTTGTGTATATGAAGGAGGTTGCACAGTTCCAATCACAGGGGTGATCATGCCCCTAAAGTTTATGCCACTGAATGTGATCATGACTGTAATTGGAAATAGGGTTGTTGCAGATGTAGTTAATTAAGATGAGGTCCCCCTGGAGTCGAGTGGGGCTGGTGTCCTTAGAGGAGAAGAGACACACACACAGAGAAGGCCACGTGGGACAGAGGCCTGCTGTCTACACCTGTGCAGAGGAGACAACAAGGAGAGTGGGGCATGACCCTGCCCAGGACACTCGCCTCTGGAAAGGCACCTAGCTTCCCATCTTTGGTGCGGTCATCTCTGCAGGCGACAGAATGGCAGAGCAGCAGTCTGATCACTCTGCTCCATTGCGTAAGAGTCCCTGGGATAAAGACCCGGCTCCCCAGCAAGACGTGCAGTCCTCCTGGAGTTCTGGCCTTGTTTTCGGCTGTCGCCTGGCCGGTATTCTGCACACCTGCCCACCGTCCTCTGGACGGTCCACGAGTACATTGTGCCTTCCTCTTTGCATATGCTGGTCCCTCTG
>NW_012098098.1:4887262-4893010 GCF_000951045.1 Mandrillus leucophaeus
GCGATCTTGGCTCACCGTAAGCTCCGCCTCCCGGGTTCACGCCATTCTCCTGCCTCAGCCTCCCGAGTAGCTCGGACTACAGGCGCCTGCCACCATGCCTGGCTAATTTTTTTGTGTGTTTTTAGTAGAGATGGGGTTTCACCGTGTTAGCCAGGATCCTCTTGATCTCCTGACCTCGTGATCCGTCCGCCTCGGCCTCCCAAAGTGCTGGGATTATAGGCATGAGCCACCACGCCCGGCCACCCTTCCTTCTTAGTGAGCTCCCATGCATCCCTCAAGACGCAGTTCAGATGCGCCTCTCTGAACTCATCCCCAGCTCCCAGATGGGGTTGGCTGCTCCCTTTTTCAGATCCTGAAACACTTACTTTTCCGTCTTTATGTGGTCATTTATCTTGCAGTACAGTTTTTCGGTACTGTTGGAATTGTGAGCTCCCTGAAGCTAGGTCAGCTTCCTTGTCAGCATTCAGCAGGCGGTGGGGGAGGAGGGAAGGAGGGGAACATTCTAATAAAGATGAACACCTCTTCGTGGTTAGGTGTGGTCAGACCAGCCTGTGCCTGTGCGACCTGGTGCAAGCCTTCACCAGTCTGAGCCTCGGTTTTCTTATCTGAGCCTCAGGCACGACAATCTGCTAGACTCCTGCTTCCCAGTGGCAGCTGGGGAATGGGATGGGAAGGAGCCCTGGGTTGCTCAGGTTGTCCCTGCCACCAGAAAGTCCCCAGAGTCATGACCATCAGCGTCTCAGCCTCACTGCTTTGACCTTGGGGTCCGCAGGGGCAGGTTGCAAACCCCGCACACTGGCTGTGCAGTAACCTGCCGGGGCTTCTCCAGCAGCACCTCTGAGGCCTGCCTGCCACATGGAGATGCTGCTCCCATGAGCTCTGACCGCCGCTCTGGCCTCTTCTCACAGGAACCGGTGGCCACTCGGCCTGGGCGTAAACACACATGTCCACTGGTCACCTGGTGGCCTTCGACAAGAATGTGTGATAAATCCCTGCTGGAGTTCGGCTCCGGGAAAACGCTGTCACCGCAAACCAGCTCCTCTTTATTGGAGGCGTCCAGGGGCAAGGCCCCGCGAGTTTCCTTAGCCAGGATCCAGTTTGCCTGAGGTCAGCAGGCAGCGCCTGGGGGTTGAGTGTCTTGAGTGGGGCCCTGCTTGGTTTCTCCCTGAAGGCCTGGCAGGGTCAGACCCTGCATCAGCAGTAACCGTGGAGATGGGAGAGTCAAGTCTGCTGCTGTGGGCTTCCTGAGCCTTCCCGCCACCCTGCCAGGGCCCTTGGGCTGCATATTTGAGGCACACAGCCTGCCAGGCCCTCCGGCCTCCCTGCGTGGCCATCAGGGAAAGTGACTTCACTTTGCTGAACCTCTTTCTCCCTGGTTACAAAACAAATAATTTTATGTTTTGAGACAGGGTCTTGTTCTGCTCTGTCCCCCAGCCTGGAGTGCAGTGGTAAGATCATACATAGCTCACTGCAGCCTCAATCTCCTGGGCTCAAATGATCCTCCCACCTCAGCCTCCTGAGGAGCTGGGACTGCAGGCATGCACCACCACGCCCAGCTAATATTTTTATGTTTTGTAGAGATGGGGTCTCACTGTGTTGACCAGGCTGGTCTCCAATTCCTGGCCTCAAGAATTCTCCTGCCTCAGCCTCCCAAAGTGCTGGGATTATAGGTGTAAGCCACTGTGCCCAGCCAATAATGTTCTATTTTAATTTCCTATATTCCCTAAATAGTCATAACTGTTTCCAAGGGCGATCTTCAGAACATGTAACCAGTGCAGTGCAGGCACCAGCCCACGTCCTGGCACCCTGTGTAGGGAACCAGTCTGGCCATCTCATGGTCCCCGCATCTGCTCTGCCCACCTGATAGGAGGCTCTGGATTGAATGAGGTTCAACAGAAAGTGCTGACTGTAAGCCTGGCCCTGAGTCTGCCTAGGGGTCTCACTTGCCGCTCAGCTGCTGTCACCATGCCATTCCCTTTGCCCACGTGCCCTCCTGGCCTCTGCACTGATGTCCCGAGTGGGACTGCTGGGGGTGGGGCACTGCTGCGTGGCAGTGGAGCTCCATAGTGGGTCTCGGGGGATTGTTGGCAAGCTGCACCCCTTGCAAGTTAACCGATCGGGGTGCATGGCGTCAACTTCCCTTCCTGAGCTGGTCAGCCCAGTGTGTGCTGTGAGCCAGGAGCCCTGCAGGCGTCTCTGCCTGCCTATGTCAGAGAACACTCAGTGTTGCAGGTGCCGTGACATCTGTTGTACAGCCCAGGAAACAGAGTCTTTCATGCTGTTCCCTCCAGCCGAACCCTCAGCTGGAGTCACCCCAAAAGCCGCAGGCAGGAGAGTTCCCACAAAGGACTGGATGTAAACCTTCCTGAGATGGGGGTGGGTTAGGATTCCAGCAAAGGAAGCTCTGAACACCAGGGTGGACAGTCCGTGGCATTTGTTGGGGGACTTACAGAGGGGGCTGCAGCTTCCTCGTGGGAACAGGGAGATGAGCGATGTTCTGTCCCGGTGTGTCTGCAACCACGGGTTCGGATGATGGAGTTCGTATGAGGGTGAAGGAACTTGGCTCAGGGCCGAGGCCGGTTTCCCGGCTTGATCTTCCAGTGTTTGGGGGCAGCAACCTGCATATGTGAATCAGTCAGTGCCTGGGAACAGTTAAGGCCCTGGCTTGGGTTCAAGCCTGCAGGAAAGACGTGCAGCTGGTGGGTCGGGGCGGTTAGGACAGAGGAGGAAAAGGAACGCGGGCCCCTACGTGCCTTGGGCGTATGGTTTTCTTTCTCCGGGCGTTCGCCTTTCTCTTCTGCCTCATGGCTCAGCTTGGGCTGCCATAACAAAATACCGTAGACTGGGTGCGTTTTCTCCCAGTTCTGAAAGCAGGACAGTCCAAGAGCACGGTGCCTATGGAGTTCCACTGGGGGCTCGCTCCTTGGGCTCCTTCTCGCTGTGTTCACGAGGCTTTCCTTGGTGCATGGAGAGGATCTCCCTTTCTTCCTCTTCTTATAAGGCCACCAGTTCCATCAGGTTAGGGCCCCACCCATAGGGCCTCGTTTAACCTTGATTACCTCCTTAAAGGCCCTGTCTCCACATACAGCACCTTTGGAGTGGGGGCTTCACTTGGGAACCTGAGGGGGACTCAGCCTGGAGCACCTGGTGTGTTAGGAGGAGGCCAGGCCAGTGCTGAGCACCCTGCCTGTGAGTGAGCCCTGCTTCTCAAGGAACAGTAAAAAATAAAAATAAATCAAAGGAGGAGGCCAAACTGACCAGACCTAAAATAACAGCATCTTAAGGTCTGACACTGGCTGCAGCATGAATGAGCCTGAGAACGTGATGCTGAGTGAAGGAAGCCGGTCACAAAAGGACAAATGTGGCATGTGAACTCTCTAGACCAGGGAAATTGATGGGGACAGGGAGTGGACTGGGTTACCAGGGGCTGGGGTGGGAGGAACGGGAAGTGGCTGCTTCCTGGGTGCAGGGTTTCTGGTGGGGGCGACGGTAGTGCCCTGCAAGCAGGTAGAGGTGACCGATGCGCAGCGTTGAATGTGCCGAATGCCACTGAACTGTGAACTTTAAAATTGATAAAATGGCAAGTTTTATGTTATATTTAAAAATCATATATAAAAAGGATGTTTTATTAAACAAGAAAAACACATTTCTCTCAAGTACCAGTCACTTAGTGTGGTGACTGCTCTGTGAGGTCACTGTGCCCAGGCCTCTTCTGTCTTGAGCCACTCCATCTTTGGGGTGTGACCCTAGCTTACCCCCACGACCACAGGAAGACCATGAGCCGGTCTTTTAAGAATGCAACCCAGGAGTTGCCCCGAGAACAGTGCTCACATTCTGTTGGCCAAAACTCAGTCACGTGACCACACCTAGCTGCAAGGGAGGCTGGGAAATGTAGTCCTTATCTGGGAGGGGGCATGTGCCTGGCTGACAATGGGGCTTCAGTGCTGTGGGAGAGGAGGAGCTGTGGTGGCTGCCAGGGGATGGACAGCTGTCTCCACCACACCTGGCCTCACAGTGGTCATGCTCCAGGACATACATGTCCCCTCTGTGGCAGAATCTTCCCTGAGTGTGGAGGGGACTGGGGACCCACATCCTAGTCTTCACAAGATGGCCCCCTACTCCAGAAGGCACCATGTGGCCCACGCTTCGGTGTGAAGACACTGCCTGTGTGTTAACAGGCCCAACACCAATCTGGGTGCAGCAAACGGTGAATGGACACCTGGGAGCTGGCTACCTCCTGAGCTCGCAGGGCTACCAAACAGTGCACAGCATTTGTGCCCCAGCTTGGGTGTCCTGGCAGGGATTCTGCGTTCTCTGCCTTTGAGAAAAGGGTGGGAGAGTTAGGACAGGAATTTTCTCTGTTTCCGTCCCTCCCTCCTTCTCCTCCTTCCCTCCCTCTCCCCATTTCTCCCCCTCTCTTTTTCCCTTTCTCTTTTCCTTCCTCTCTGTCCCTCCCTCTCTTTCCCCGCACTTTCTGTGCCTCCCTCTCTTTTCCTATCTCCCTATCTGCTTTGCTCTGTCTCTCTCTCCTAGTTTTCTCCATCTCTCTTCCTCCCTGTGTGTTTTCCTCTCTCTCTCCCTATCCACTTTACTCTCTCTCTCTCTCCTAGTTTTCTCCATCTCCCTCCCTCCCTGTCTCTTTTTCTCGCTTTCTGTCACTGTTTCTGTTTTTGCTCCCCTTTCTCTCTCTCCCCACAACCCCTGCGTTTCTCTGTCTCTTCACCTGTGGGTTCCTGAAACAGACCCAGGGCATGATGTAGTGGAAGGCAGGCCCCAGAGGTGTCCAGGTGACCCCGTGTAGGTGTTTGTAAAGCAGGAGGCCCCAGCAGGTGGAGCAGGAGGACTCACCCCCTGCACTGGGGAGTCAAGAGCTGCCTTTCCTGAGCTCCTCTCTCCTCCAGGCACCCCTCACCTGGGGCCTGATGAGAGGGACATGGCGGATTGGGGCTTGCTGTGCGACTGGTGCTGAGGCAGGGGTGGGTGGCCCCTTTACCCCCATTTCCTCCTCTCCAAACCCAACCATCCCAATTAGTTGTGTGCCCAGCAGGGCAGCTTGACTGGCTGGTGCCTTGTTGGGTAATAAGCAGCTGAATAAGGGTGCAATTGCTGGAGTCAGGGGCACAGTTGCAGACCTGGACTGTCACTTAGCCCGGGACAGCTGCAGCAGCCACAGCGAAAGCTGCGCAGCCGGCCCCATGCCTGGCCTTGTCACGACCACTGCTGGAGCAGCTGGGTGTGGTGGCTCATGCCTGTAATCTCAGCACTTTGGCAGGCCAAAGCATGCAGATCACTTGAGGTCAGGAGTTAGAGACCAGCCTGGCCAACCTGGCAAGATCCCCTCTCTACTAAAAATACAAAAAAAATTCAGCCAGGTGTGGTGGCAGATACCTGTAATCCCAGCTACTCGGGAAGCTGAGGAATGAGAATCATTGGAACCTGGGAGGCAGAGGTTGCAGTGAGCCAAGATCGTGCCACTGCACTCCGGCCTGGGTGACAGAGTAAGACTCTGTCTCAAAAAGAAAAAGAAAAAAAAACTACATACACATACACACAACATAAAATGTATGATTTTGGCCAGGCCGTGGCTCACGCCTATAATCCCAGCACTGGGAGGTTGAGATGGGTGAATCACTTGAAGTCAGGAGTTCCAGACCAGTCTGGGCCAACATGGTGAAACCTCATCTCTACTAAAAATACAAAAATTAGCTGGGCATGGTAGCGGGCGCCTGTAATCCCAGCTACTCGGGA
>NW_012098098.1:4893325-4906839 GCF_000951045.1 Mandrillus leucophaeus
CTTGCAGTGAGCCGAGATCACGCCACTGCACTCCAGCCTGGGAGCACAGTGAGACTCCGTCTCAAAAAAAAAAAAAAAAAGATTCCATTTCCAAAAAAAAAAAAAAAGTATGATTTTAACCATTTTTAAGTGTACAGTAAGTGGTGTTAAGCATATTGTACAATCATGACCGCGATCTGTCTCCAGAACCCCTTTCACCTTGAACCTTGCAAAAATGAAGCCCTGCACCCTTCAAACACTAACTCCCCCTCCCGGGTTCCCTGCCCCAGCCTGGGGATTAAGCACTTAGCAGCTGCTGTCTGGGGCCGGATAGCGTGGCCCTGCTCCGCCCCTTCTGGGCCCATTGAGTTCTGCTGTGAAAGGGATTCCTTTCCTCGTCCCTGTATTCCTGGTTTCCCCAGCCCTGCCACCTGGAAACCCTGGGCAAGCAGCGTCACCTTCCTGTGCCTCAGTTTCCTCATCTGTAAAGAGGAGCTGAGGACAGGACCTGCCTCTGAGGCTGGGGAGAGACAGTGGTGCACAGGGACCAGCTGTGCGTCTCAGTAATAATGGAGAGAACTTTCCGGGCCGATGGCATCCCTCTGAGAAGGACTCCCTGGATTCTGTGTCAGAGAGTTGAGCCTTTCCCCAGACCAGACGCTTTGAAACAGTCTCAGGTGCACAGAGGGGGCTGCAGGGAGGACACAGGACTCCTGGAAGTGAGGTTTCCTGGGACTGGGTCCCAGCTCTGCCGTACGGCTGAAGTGAAAGGGGCTTTCCCAGAGAGCCTCTCCCAGGACTCTGTCCCGAAGTGGCCAAGCGAATCCAGTTCCATGCTCCCCTTTCACCCACTCCCACCAGGGGCCACAGGCAGGACTGGGTGCCACTGCCCATGCTCCTGTCCTGGGGCAGCACAGACCAGTGCACCAGGGTCTGGCGCGTGTCCACTGTAGTCACCGCAGCCCCCCCCAGTCTCCCCGTTTTGTAGAGGAAGCCACAGCTCAGGGCGAAGCCACAGCTCTCAGTGCACAGGTGAGTCCCTGCCTCCCCACCAGCTGCCTGTTCCGCGGATGGACCCCCAGTCACACTGTCACATTGCCTGTCTGAGCCTCACTGTGCTAGTCTGTAGGAGGGGGTACCTCCTTATGGGCCATCCACATAAGGCTGGAGACAAACAGCTCTACCCAGTTATGGGAGTCCCTCCCGTGCCCTCCAGGACACATCCAGGCAGGTCTCCCATAGCCCATCACGATTCCTCCGAGACTCAGTTTCCCCATCTGTCCAATGGAATGATAATGGTACAGGCTGTGAGAATCCCTTATCTGAAATGACTGGGATCAGGAGTGTTTCAGATCTCGGCTTTCTTTAAGTTGTAGAATGTTTGTATGCACATAATGAGATATCGTGGGGATGGGACCGAAGTCTGAACATGAAATTTGTAATACCTAAGTTTCTGGAGGCTCCAGGGAAAATCCATTCCTCACCTTTCCCAGCTTCCAGAGGCTGCCTCGCCTGTGTTCCTTGGCTCAAGGCCCCTCCTCTGCCTTCAGAGCCAGCAGGGCAACCTCTTGTCTCCTGTCCTCTCTAACCTCCTGCCCCTCTCTTACAAGGACCCTTGTGGTTCAGGGCAGCCCACCCAGATAATCCAGCGTCATCTCTCCCTCTCCTGATCCTTAACTCAGTCATTTCTGCAGAGTCCCCTTTGCCACATAAGGGGACACATTCAAAACAGGGACATCTTCGAGGGCCGTGATTCTGCCGGTCACGCCCTCTTCTGCGCCTGCCTTTTGGACCTGAGGACAATAGTGGACTTTAGGGGAAGCAAAGCCTCCTGCTCTGAGCATGGGCTGGACTTTGAAGGGGTCCAGGACTGGGGAGGGGTCGACATCATGGGTCACCACTGTGTGTGACTGTCCAGGGAGGCTGGGCAAGAAAGCCGAGGGTCTGACTGGGGAGACCCGAGAACACACCCACTTTCTCCGGAAGGCAAGCCATGCATGCTCAGAGACTGGGACGCCCCTGTCCAAGAGCCAAGACCCATCCAAGGCCAGGGTCAGCACCTCGGAGAGTTCCCCACAGGCCGCCACGGGGCGGGGAGAGAATTCATGGGGCTTCGACTTAGATGGGGAACATACAGCGTTGTGGTTTTCCCTGCCTCTGGATGAAACTCAGCATTTCCCCAGTTACGAAGCCAGGGCCTTGGCCCCCAGCAGGAAGCCTGGGTATTTCATTACATCACACTCACGTCCCATTCGCTGAGGGGCACTGACGCCTCCACTACTCCTAAGTGACAGTTGATTTTATGCTCACGGATTCATCCTGTTATTTAGTATGTTAATTCAGAAGGATATGCATGGCTGTCTCACAAATTTGATTTTTAAGCAATTTAACATTTCAAAATGCTTGGTTTCCCTTGTAACCCCGTACCTTTTATTTTCTGTACCTACGGTCATCCCTCAAGAGGGATCCGTAGGCCTCCCCTGCCTGCCCTGGGCGCAGGGACATCCCGAAGCCCCGGTTCCAGAGCCCGGGCTCTGCTGCTGTTTGTCTGTGACTTGAGACAAGATACCCTACATTGCCGAGATAGCAGCCCCCATGCCTGGAGAGGCGAGTGTCAGGCACCCGGTGTTCTCTGTCAATGTTTGAGGGTCGGTGGGTGCCAAATGCATAGTTTCTGTCAGCAGCACTTTCTGCATCTCCTAAAACCAAAACCGAAAGGACAGCCAGATTTTTCCCCGCTGCCTGACTTCACTAGGCACGTGTCTGATTCTTTTAGTATCGTCAGCATATGGGTCTGGGTTTATTTTACGGTTGTTTATAGTGGAATTTGGTGGAGTGTCCCGATCTGTTTTCCAGGATGTTTGTTTTGGGGTGGATGAGGCGGGAGAACCAAGCTTGAGTGAGGCTCTGCCCTCCTTTCCTGGCCCCCTGGTGGCCCCTCCAGAGTCTGTCCTGGTCATGGACCCCTGTTCCTACTGAGCTATGTGGAGAGTTTGGGAGAAGTGCATACCTGCCTTGGGGGCTTAATTGGCAGGCTGCTTTCCTCTGGCTCACCTTGAAGTTAAAATGTGGCTCAGACCCTCCTCAGCCCCCATGCAGGGGTGCAACGTCCTTCATCTGTCTCCCTGTGAAATCCACCCTGCATGGGGCAGCCTGGGACCTGGGATGGTCCTCCCTGCCTAAAACCTTTCAGGCCTTCCACTGCCTGCACGGTAAAGCACAGCCCCCTTTCATGGACTTCCAGCACCCCATAGGGCCTGCCGCTGCCTGATTTGTAAGCCCCGAGCTCACTAATCTCAGCCATCACATGCTGTTGGGCACCAACCTGTCTCTTTGGACCATAAAAACGCCATGTTGGGTTGGCAGGATAAGTAGGCAAGTTTTGGTCCAGGGCTATAGATTTCCTGGTGTATTGTTTCAAGGTTAATTTTTTCTTTTTTTCTTTTCTTTTTTTTTTTTCGAGATGGAGTTGCGCACTGTCACCCAAGCTGGAGTGCAGTGGCACAATCTCAGCTCACTGCAACCTCCGCCTCCTGAGTTCAAGCAATTCTCCTGCCTCAGCCTCCCAAGTAGTTGGGACTACAGGCCCGTGCCACATGTCCGGCTAATTTTTGTATTTTTAGTAGAGACAAGGTTTCACTATGTTGGTCAGGCTGGTCTCCAACTCCTGACCTCAAGTGCTCCACCTGCCTCGGCCTCCCCAACTACCGGGATTACAGGCATGGGCCACTGTGCCCGGCCAAGGTTAATTTCTTGATAGTGATAGTTGGACAGTCAGTTTTGCTACAAAGCTTGTTTTGACAATGAGAACTGGTTCCAGCATGATTGATATAGCAGGGAACAGTTTGAAGATAACACAAGTTTCCTGTTTTCCTTTGCGAGATTTCACCCACCAGAAGCACTGGGTGAACACAGCCACCGTCCCCAGCCGGCCTGATGCGCCTGTGTTCACATAGGAACACACAGGATGCATGCGCACCTCACACAGCCCCAGCTGCCCCGGGCACCCCATCCTTGTCAGGGCACAACTTCCTCCTGTCTCCACTGACCCGCCTCTGCCACTCTGCACCAGCTCTCCAGCCCACCTCCCTCAGTAAACTTAAAGAGTTCCAAGCCCGGCCGGGCGCGGTGGCTCAAGCCTGTAATCCCAGCACTTTGGGAGGCCGAGACGGGCGGATCACGAGGTCAGGAGATGGAGACCATCCTGGCTGACATGGTGAAACCCCGTCTCTACTAAAAAATACAAAACACTAGCCGGGCGAGGTGGCGGGCGCCTGTAGTCCGAGCTACTCGGGAGGCTGAGGCAGGAGAATGGCGTAAACCCGGGAGGCGGAGCTTGCAGTGAGCTGAGATCGCGCTACTGCACTCCAACCTGGGCGACAGAGCAAGACTCCGTCTCAAACAAACAAACAAACAAACAAAAAAAAGAGTTCCAAGCCCAAGTGCCGTGTTTATGTGTCTCTGAACCCCTTAACGTGTGAAGCCGTGCTGCCGTTTTTATTACGGTTTCTGTCTGCTTTGAGTGCCCTTCCCCTAACCCTGTTTCCCCACAAGCCCTGTGGTTTTGACTGTGCGGTTTTGCATGCAGTGATTTCTAGGAACGCAGATGTCGAGTTGTAGCGGAATCAACTCTTCTGTGCTCATGTGAGGAACGCCCTTGTTTCGAGGAAATACGTGTTGAAGTACTCAGGGGTTAAAAAATCATAAGGCCAGCCAGGTACAGTGGCTCACGCCTGTAATCCCAGCACTTTGGGAGGCTGAGGTGGGTGGATCACTTGAGGTCAGGAGTTGAGACCAGCCTGGCCAACATGGTGAAACCCCTGTCTCTACTAAAAATACAAAAATTAGCTGGGCGTGGTGGCGCACGCCTGTAGTCCCAGCTACTCAGGAGACTGAGGCAGGAGAATTGCTTGAACCTGGGAGGCGGAGGTTGCAGTGAGCCAAGATCGCGCCATTGCACTCAAGCCTGGGCAATGAGAGTGAAACTCCGCCTCAAAAAGTAATAATTCGGCCGTCTCCTCGGCCAGTGGAGGCTGGTGCCAGGGTGGAATAGGAGAGCCACAGTGAACCACCCCCGAGTGAAGGCCACTGGCCCTCCTCATCCTTGCTGCAGTGGCAGTGTGGGTGTATGACCCACAGCTCACATGTGGGAACACTGAGGCCCCGGGGGCTGTGCGACTTGCCCAGGATCCCAGCTAGCAGGTGGCAGAGCAGGACCTGCATGCAGAGGCCCGAGGAAGCGTCATGAGGACCCAGGTCACCAGTGCATCTCCAGGGTGAGCCTGGCCCCTGCCCGGCGCATTTGCCCATCCCCTGAAACCACCCCACACAAAACCGTGTGCATCTTCACAGCAGGAGGCGTCTCCACTGTCTGTTTACTCCTGTTTGACAAACGGTCAGTGGTTGCTTCTTGAATGGATAGACAGGAGCCAGCCGACCCTCTTCCTTGCCTGAGCTCATCCCTTTGACTCCAGGAAGGGAGGTCATGAGCACCACAGTCTTTATGGGGGAGATCACTGGCCTGCCCCTCGGTGGAGAAGCCAAACTAGAACCTTCTCCCCAGGGCGAGCTCATAGGCGTCCCATCCGGGACCCCCAGTGCCGGACCCCTGAGCCAATCAGCTGCCCAGGACCTTCCGTTTTATTGGGGGCTCCCATTGCAAAGCCCCTGCCTGGGCTGACTTCCCTGGGTTTTGGTTTCTCCCCGACGTGCAGGGTCTTGAGGCAGGGTCTGAGCCAGGTCACCCCGGAGAACCGACAGCACCGGCCCAGCCCCGCTGTGCCCTACTGACCCCGCACTTTACTTAGTGCTTTAGGTCTGCGGGAGTGATCTTTGGAGAATCCTGATTCTGGGACCCGAGCTCTG
Organism: Mandrillus leucophaeus; assembly: GCF_000951045.1. Classification (NCBI taxonomy): domain Eukaryota; kingdom Metazoa; phylum Chordata; class Mammalia; order Primates; family Cercopithecidae; genus Mandrillus; species Mandrillus leucophaeus. Next base: position 4,899,170 of record NW_012098098.1, read on the forward strand.
AGTGAACGACCTTCTCAGCCTCCCAAGGCCCCCCAACATTGTGGGGTGAGCCATACCTCACAGATGCTGAGACAGGCCTAGAGGCGTGGAGCTCCCAGCCCCACACCCCACATAGCTCTAAGGCCCGGCCTCACTTGCAGATGAGGGTCCTAGGAAGCTGAGGGTGGGAGCAGGCCTGGGAGAGGCACGCAACACCCACAGTTCAGCATGGTATAGAAGTACCTCCTCTTCCTCCCAGCCGCCCCGAGTCTAGCATCCATCAGACCTGGCCTCCTTCCCCAGCCCGTCCCTCTCCCTCTTTGATGAGGCTGGTGTGACCAAGACCTTTGCTTCCCAGAATGTTCTGTCCCTGGTTGGAACACTGGTCACCGGGACACAGCCCTGTCCTCAGCTTTGAAGTCAGATCCCATCGCTGCCCCCCAGGTAGCTGGCTGGCTTCTGCCAACCTCAGCCTGGTCGCAGCCGGCACCTCCTCAGCAGATGCTAAACCAGGCTGTGCAGGGTCCCGCTTGATCCATGAGGCAGATCAGCAAATGCTAGTGCAGGATGCCCATCATATTGATATCAGATAAATAACAGGGAATTCTTTTTTTCTTTTTTTCCTCTTTTTGTTTTTGTTTTTGTTTTTTGTTTTTGAGACAGTTTCGCTCGTCACCCAGGCTGGAGTGCAGCGGCGTGGTCTTGGCTCACTGCAACCTCTGCCTCCCAGATTCAAGCGGTTCTCCTGCCTCAGCCTCCCAAGTAGCTGGGATTACAGGTGCCCGCCACCACGCCCAGCTAATTTTTGTATTTTTAGTAGAGACAGGGTTTCATCGTGTTGGTCAGGCTGGTCTCAAACTCCTGAGACCCCTCGGCCTCCCAAACTGCTTATATTACAGGCGTGAGCCACCGCGCCTGGCCTGTTTTTTTTTTTCCCTTGGAGACAGGGTCTTGCTCTTTTGCCCAGGCTGGAGTACAGTGGCACAGTCATGACTCACTTCAGCCTCAAATTCCTGGGCTCAAGTGATCCTCTACGCCTTAGCCTCCCAAGTAGCTGGAACTATAGGTGTGTACCACCATGCCCTATTAATTTTCTTTAAAATTTTTTGTAGAGACAGGGGTCTCACCGTGTTGGCCAGGCTGGACTCAAACTCCTGGGCTCAAGCCAGAGAGGCGCTGGGCTGGTGCTCTGGGTTCTCCAGACCCCCTCCTGCGTCGGCCTCCCACAGTGCTGGGATTACAGGATGAGCGATGGTGCATGGCCACCTGATGGATAATTTTTAATATAAGGGAACCCTAATTTAGCTGTTCCTGTACCCTTGTGAGGTGAGCAGTATTGTTGTCTACATTCTATAGATGGGGAAACAGAGACCACAGAGGCCAAGCAGCCTGCCTCGTCACCCAGTGGGAGCTTGGCGGGGCTGGGATCTGAACCCAGGTCATTGGCTCCTGGGCCTGTGCGCCCCCTCCATGGCCGTATCAGCTTCCTGCAGCTGCCATGACAAAGCACCACAAACCTGGGCTTAAACACAGACATGCAGTCCCCCAGCTCCGGGCAGAAGCTTGAGACCAAGGTGTGGCAGGGCCGTGCCCCCTCTGCAGGCTGCGGGGAGGGTCCCTTCCGGCTTCTGGGGGCTGCCGGCCTCCCTAGAGTGGCCACATCGCTTGTTGCTGCAGTCTCCATCGTCACATGGCCTCTCCTTCTCTGTCTGGTATCTCCCTCTGCCCCCTCCTGAGCACAGCTGTGATTGCGTTAGGGCCCACCTGTACAACCCAGGCCACCCTCCTCTCAAGAGCTGCACCTTGATCTCATCCGCAGAGATGCTTTCCCCAACGTGAATGGAATATTCTGAGAATTAGGATGTGGACCTACCTCGTTGGGGGCCACCATTCAGCCGACTGTCTTTGCCAAGCACAGGCAGTCGAGACAGTGTCATGCTCTGATCTGAACAATCGTCCTTCTCTTTGCCGCCCCGTTCGGAAAGACAGAAGGAAATCCTGCCCCACCCTAAGCTGAAGTCGGAGCGTCAGGACCTTTTATCTGGTCTTTGGAGGCCAGGTGGGTTCATGGGCGCAGGACAGCATCACAGGCAGGGCCTGGCATTGGGACACCTGGGTTTTAGTCCTCGCCTGTGACAGCGGGGGGACTTGGGCAATGTCCCACCTCTCTCTGGGCCTTGAAGATGAAGGGGTTAGAGACTGGCCTCCTGGAGCTGCCCCTGGCGTAGGATCACACACTTTTTCTATCAAGGACTAGAGAGTGTTTTAGGCTTTGCTGGCCCTGTGGTCTAAGTCACATACTCTTCTCTGTTTGTTTGTTTTGTTTTGTTTTTTGTTTGTTTCTTTTTGTTTGAGACCAGGGTGTGGCAGAGCCACGCCCCCTCTGCAGCTGTTTTTGTTTTTCCTACAACCCCTTTAAAACGCAAAACCCATTCCTAGCTCCAGGCCGTGGCTGCCACTGGGCTGTGTTTAGCCCATGGTGGCGTGCACAGACCCCTGCCCTTGGTGGACACTCTGATTCCACCTGCAAATGCCGAGCGCACACTGGCTCTGAACAGACTCTGTGGCTTCAGAAACTCATCTCTTTGCTCCGTCGATCTGGCTGGTTTGTCCTGGGAATCCGGCATCCTCTGACTGCCGTGATGAGCAGAGCGCAGCGCCCGGCTGTGTGCGCCCACATTTGGTGTCTTGCCCTGCCCGAGCCTGTTCCTCCTTCCTCTCCTTGCCCCTCCAGCCGCTCCGGGTCCTCTGGGAGGCTCTGGCCTCTTCACCGGCCCTGCGCGGCTGCTGGATCTAGAGGCCGGAGCCGGCGCAGGTGTCTGACAGCAACGTTGCTATCTCTTGTTTTTCGTGGTTCGTGTTTGGAGGTCCCGTCTGGGCCTGTTCCTTCTCTGTGCTGCCTGAAGGCAGTTCCCAGGCTTGTGTCCTTCACCTCTCCGCAAACTCCCTTTCGAGATCCTGTTCAAATCCTGCCCCTACTCACGGGAACTTGGGTGAGTCAGTTCCCGTCACTGAGCCTTCATGCCTCCCTGTTAGGGAGAAGCTCCACTCGGCATGGCGTGGCCCGTCACACTCATCCTGCATCTCTCACAACAAATGCAGTTTCCTCTTTTATAAATGGGAGAAAATCACCTGTCCTTGCCGAGTGTCCGTGAGAGTTCCATGAGCTGAGCCAAGGGCACGGGCGGAGCTTGCTGAGTGTTAGGTCCTGTGCCCGCTCTTGGCAGAGTCTGGCCAGATACCTCGTCTGGTTCCATTGCTGTCAGAGTCTCTAAATGGGGCCTTTCGTGCCCAGCTCTGAGCCCTGGTGCTCACACCATCACAGGCCAAAGAACTGGATTCCAGACACTGCCTCCTCCACCGTCTCCACAGTGAAAATGGGGAGGGACATCCCTGTGGAGCGCCAACTGGGACCCAGACTGCCCCGCCCCCAGCTCCCACCCCCTCCGGCTGCCCCAGAGTCCGTACTCCATGAGTCTCCTCTCCCTGTCTCGATGTGGACTCCAGGGAGCTGCACACATGTTACAAACACCTCGTTAATCTTCTCAGAGTTCCTGTGAGGCTAGGCCTGTGGCAGCCCTGCCCTTGGGGCCCTGAGAATTAGCAAGGAAATTGCCACTGCGTCTCCAGGTGGCACAGGGTCATGGAGGTGCGGCTGGCCTCCTGTCTGGCACCACTTTGAATCCTGGGTCCTCAGAGCAGTGTCCTCTGCCGTGGAGGCGCAGGCCATCGGTCTGCTCTAGGGCCGGGTGGTCTAAAGCCTTTGGTTGGCCCCAGTCCTGCAGGAATCTGCATGTTAGTGGGATCTGGGATTCAGGATGCTTGCCTGCTGTGGAGGATGGAGTGCTGAGTGAGGCTGAAATCCCAGAAGGGATGTCTGGGCTCCTCCACACCTGACTTGGGAGGGGCTGAGAGAAGGAAGGAGACTTGGCCATCTTTAGGTTAAAAGCCTGGTGCTATCTCACAGGAGGGAAGAGCAGGGCTCTGCAACACACGCCTGGGGTTCCGTCCCCTCTGGCCACTTGTCTGTCACCTTGGACACGTTGCTTGGCAGCGTCTGAGCCTCAGTGTGCTTCTGTGAAGTGGGGTGACCCTGGCACAGTGCTCACAGACAGATAGCGTGGGAGGGCAGACGTGGGTCAGTGGCCTGTGGTGAGAGCTGCGTGTCTGCTCCACGCCGAGTTTCCACATCAGCAAGAGGCCTGGCCTGTGGGGTGGAGGCCGGGACAGTGTGAGGGCCGCCTGGTCAGAGCGGGAGGCGGGACCCCGTAGGGAGATGAAAACCAAGCTGGACCCAGGCAGAAAAAGGGGAACGAACGACAGGAAGTCCAAGAGCCGTCACTGCTGACGTGAGTGCGTCCCACGGGCAGCCAGTGTGGATGGACTGTCAGGCCCTCTGTCGTGTGTTAGGGGACCGGGGGAGCAGAGAGGTTGCAGCAGCCGGCCAGCATCTCCCGGTGAGGGCCGGACTGTACGTGGGACTCAGAGGCTGTGGGTGTGCCTGCCCGCCTGCGCCAGCACCAGCCGTGGGGGCGTGGGTAGTCTGAGGCTGAGTCCCGAGGCTGTGGGAGCTCTGCCTTCATCCTTCCTTTCACAGGTAGGGACGCAAGGGTGGGGACTCCACAGTGACCGGGAGGAAGCTGTTTCCAAGGCCCTGATGGAGGCTTCCCCACCCCTCAGGAGCAGAGGGTGAGGCGGGGTCTGCACTGGCCGATGTGGGCAGCTGTTGCGCCCCTCGGAGCCCAGCAGCAAGGGTGGGGTTCTGTGGGTGTCGGCCACAGCCACCAGCATTGCTGGAATGTGCCAGAATGGTGGTGCCTCCTGCGCACAACCTTGGCCTCTGTTCATCCTGTCACCAGGGTCCTGGGAGAAGCAAACCCACGTGTGGCCTCTGTAGGGTGGGTGGGGAGGTTCTCCCGGCCAGGCCTGACTGACAACCCTGCTGCTCCCTGCGGTCTGGCCTGGCCTCGCCACCAATTATTCTATCAATGGCCTTGCACTGGGCACCAGGATCCAAGCAGTGGACTGTGGGCCAGGGCCTGTCCCAGCGAGCGGCCTGTCCCTCTCCCCAGGCCCTGGTCAGCCTCCTGTCGATCGTCCTTCCGAGCCCATGCCAGGGCTGTGCGATCCGCCTTTCCTCCGAGCACTCCTCAGACAAATCTCTGGAGCACCCACTGGGTGCCACACAGTGCGGATGGGACGCAGGGCACCACACAGCACCGGTTCTCCAGGAGCCAGCGGGGACAGCGCTGGTGAAAAACCACGGAAATACATTGATGTGTCACTTCAGGGGCCTGCCCTGTGCCAGGCCCTGTTCTTGGGGTGAGAGACGAAGACTCTGTTCCCCTGGCGTGGACGTGGTAGAGATCCCCGGGATCCGGCAGCTGGTATGGGGGAGGGGAGGGGAGGGGGTCAGGAACAGGCTTCTCGAGAGAAGTGACATTTGGTCAGAGGCCCAAGAGCGGGAATCAGTCCTGGCCCTCCCCGAATCGGGGTGACCCCTCCTGCCAGGTGAGGGTAGCCAGGGTGGTGCCTGGGGCTGGCATCCTGGGACTGTGGCCCGTACAGTCACCCGGGACCCATGCCCAGCAGGGCCCTGCACCCAGAGTTTAACACTGAGGTCCCCACCTTGAAATTCCTAATCATTGTGTCTTTGTAACTTGTGCTGGGGAGTCCAGCGAGACAGTGGGGTATGTGCGGGGGTCTTTGGAGCTTCGGCCCATGCACAGACACCTCTCTCTGCTCCTCGCCTCCCAGCAGGCTCTCAGCTGCCTGCCCCAGAGACCAAGCCCCACCTGGCCCCTTTGTCACCCCAAGGTGGCGACTGGATCGTGCTGGAGGAGGGAGCCCCACACGCCACCACTGCCCTCTGCCCCATCAGGGGCCCCGGGGGCCTGGTTGGTCAGGGCTGGGCACTCCACCCACCCCGGATGACAGGGCCAGGCTCATGTGAGAGGTGACTCAGCAGGGGCCACTCACCAGCCTCACCTGGTGTGTCCTGGGCAGCGGCCACTGTGCTTGCTGCTGTCCTCCATGGTTGGGCACAGGCCAGGGAGGGAGGTGACCACCAGGCCCTAACAGTGGGAGTCACCCACACAACGCCTGCACCCAGCCCTGGGGTCCAGGCCACCTGCACTGGCTCAGCCCTGCACCGGCTCAACCCTGCGCCTGAGCTGCCAACCCTGGGGTCCAGGCTATCTGCACCAGCTCAGCCCTGCACCTGAGCTCCGAGCCCTGGGGTCCAGGCCACCTGCACCAGCTTAGTCCTGCACCTGAGCTCCCAGCTCTGGGGTCCAGGCCCACCTGCACCAGCTCAGTCCTGCGCCTGAGCTCCCAGTGCTGGGGTCTCCCATCCCTTGGTATTGCCGCATCCTCCCTGACCCCAAGGTTCCTGGAGCTCAAGAACTCCCTCCCTCCCTGATGCATGGAGGCCGGGCAAGTCCTGAACCCACTCCAGACACAGGGGACTGACCTGCTTCCTTCTTCACTGAGTAGAGCAGAGTTCGTTTGAAGATCAGTTTTCAGCAGGGCACTGAAAAGGTGAACTGGGAGGTTGTTCATGCAGCAGCTTCTAAAACCAGTTTTTAGATAAATGCATCTTCGTCCGTGGGGTGTGGCTGTGCCCAGCCTCGCCTCGGGTGCCTGATGGGGTACGTGCCGTGTTCAGTCCCAGGCAGGTATGGGGCTGGGCAGGTGGAGACGCGGTGCCCTCGCCCAGCCGGGGTCTAGGCTCCTCGCGGGGCGGGGTTCCCCTGCTATTGCAAGTGTGTGGGGGCGGGAGTGTGGGGTGAGGGAGAAGAGAGGGACGCTGAATCTAAACATAGGCTGTGGCCTGTAGGTGAGGGGAGATGGCGGGAAGGAGGGCGAGATCGACTCCTGAAGATTCTGTTTCTAAAGTGCCGGGAGCCCTGCGGTTTGCATGGAAACTGGCAAGAGTCCCTCTCCATCCCTCCCCACTCCCAGAAGCAAGATGGTCCCCGGCTAATGGGCTTCTCTCTTGGCCTGGACCTGCTCCCAGACCCCTGCTGAGGGTGGTAAACACCCCAGCCGCGCCCTTGGCAGGGGTTCCGTCCCAGGGGCCTCTGTGTTCTCACTGTGAGGAGTCGGGGATGATGGGCAGCTTTGCAGAGCCTCCTCAGCACAGAGCCGCACACGGAGGGAGTGGACAGACTGTGGCCCCACAGCCGTCCATCACTTTCATGTCGTGTAGGGGGAGAACGGGGCTTGCTTGAGGTCTGTGCCAGATATTCATAGTGCTGGCAGCGATGGGGCCAGTGAAGGCTCTGACTGGTGTGGGGGACGAGGACATAGTCGCAGTAGGAGTAGACCACCAGAGCAGGGCGTCCACTTGGCGGGCCACGTTTTGTTGATAAAAGTGGCATTTATAAGTGGGCAGTGGGTGCAGAATGGGTGCCTCATTAAATGGTATTGGGCTACTCAAGTGACCATCGGGAAAAGGTAAGGCGGGATCCCTACCTCATACCAAAATAATTCTAGGTGGATAAAAAGCTTAAATGTAGGCCAGGCAGTGGCTCATGCCTGTAATCCCAGCACTTTGGGAGGCCGAGGTGGGCAGATCACCTGAGGTCAGGAGTTCAAGACCAGCTTGGCCAACATGGTGAAACGCTATCTCTACTAAAAATACAAAAAATTACCTTTGCGTGGTAGCGCATGCATGTAATCCCAGCTAC
>NW_012098098.1:4907779-4908683 GCF_000951045.1 Mandrillus leucophaeus
CAAGAGGCTGGGCACAGTGGCTGACACCTGTAATCCCAGTATTTTGGGAGGCTGAGGCTGATTTGGGAGGCTGAGACCAGCCTGACCAACATGGCAAAACCCTGTCTCTACTAAAAATATAAAAAGTAGCCGGGTGTGATGGCAGGCACCTGTAATCCCAGCTACTCGGGAGGCTGAGGCAGGAGAATCGCTTGAATCCGGGAGGCAGAGGTTGCAGTGAGCTGAGATTGTGCCACTCACTCCAGTCTGGGTGACAGGAGTGCACCTCCTGTCTCAAAAAAATAAATTAAAATATAAATAAATAATTTAAAAATAAATAAATAGAACAAGAAAGCTGTGTTTGCTGATATGGAACAATATCCAAGATACAGTGTTAGGTTAAAAAAACCAAAACAAAAGCGGGGGCAGAACCACATGTGGTGGGCTAACACTTGTATCCAGGTTTCTAGCATGTGAGAGTGAAAACTGGAGCCTGTCCTGTGATGGAGTCTTGTGCAGACATGAAAAACAAGAGGTATCTTGGTAAACTCCTAAACAGGGACACCCGTGACATACTAAAAGCAGAAACAAGTCATTGGAAAAAATATGTAGAGTATAACCCCATTTGTGTGGCAAAAATAAGGTGTGTATGTTGATCAATCAATGGGAGAGGAACCGAAAGAGAACCGATCAGAATGAAGAGTCATTTTCTGTGGCAAGCTGAACACATGTGAAATTGGGTTGAAGCAGAAGTTTTACTTTGATTCTCTACATTTTAAATTTTTTTCTAAAGAACTGATACATTACTTTTGTACATTTTTATTTATTTATTTTGAGACGGAGTCTTGCTCTGTCGCCCAGGCTGGAGTGCAGTGGCCGGATCTCGGCTCACTGCAAGCTCCGCCTCCCGGGTTCACGCCATTCT
>NW_012098098.1:4908733-4909473 GCF_000951045.1 Mandrillus leucophaeus
TTCTACAAATCAACAAGAAAAAAAAAATCAACTGCACTCTTAATAACAGAAATGTGAATTAAACCTACTATGAGACAATGAGATAATGCTGGGTTTCACTTGTCTTGGGAGAGATTTAAAAAAAAATACCGATCTACTGAATTACAGAAGATGCGAGGAAACAGGCCCCCTCATCTTTGCTCGTGGGGATGTAAATGTTCTCTCCTCCCTGGAGAGAAAATTGTGAATCTCTAGCAAAGTTCAGACTCCAGGATCATTTAAACTACAGCTTTGATTCAGCAGTTGCACTTTTGGAAGTATCTTCTGAAGAGGGATTTGTTTGTAAAATATCAAATTTACAAGGTTATTATTAGACTGTGAATTGTAATAGGAGAAAATGGAAGACAGCCTTCATGTCCATCGGCATGGGCGGACTTCATGTGTTCTGTCATGGGCATTAAAGAGAACAAGAGGTGGCCGGGCGCGGTGGCTCACGCCTGTAATCCCAGCACTTTGGGAGGCCAAGGTGGGCGGATCACGAGGTCGGGAGATTGAGACCATCCTGGCTAACACGGTGAAACCCTGTCTCTACTAAAAATGCAAAACATTAGCCGGGCTTGGCAGCGGGCACCTGTAGTCACAGCTACTCGGGAGGCTGAGGCAGGAGAATAGCGTGAACCCGGGAGGCGGAGCTTGCAGTGAGCCGAGATCGTGCCACTCACTCCAGCCTGGGTGACAGAGCAAGACTCCGTCTCAAAAAA
>NW_012098098.1:4910508-4926349 GCF_000951045.1 Mandrillus leucophaeus
GTTTTTTGTATCTTTTAGTAGAGACGGGGTTTCATCGTGTTAGCCAGGATGGTCTCGATCTCCTGACCTCGTGATCTGCCCATCTCGGCCTCCCAAAGTGCTGGGATTACAGGCTTGAGCCACCACGCCCGGCCCGCCCGGCCAACTTTTGTGTATTTTTAAAAATAAAATATCCAGCCACAATCCCTGAGAATAGCTAGACAGTGGAAGGATGATTTCTACCACCCCATGCCCCGCCCCCGAGCAGATGCCTCCACCCCCAGCTGGCAGAAGCTTTCACCACCCCGGCCTTTCCCGACTCGCTGACCCCTCCCCTGCCCCTGGGCCTTTTGCCTCCTGGAGCTCTCTTCCCCCTGCTAACTCCTGCCTCCCAGGCCTCAGCCACGCCTGCTTCCTTTGGGCTAATGCTGGGCACCAACCCAGAGTGTTAGTGATGCTCATTACTCCAGTGATCCCGTCCAGACCAGCCTCCCCCTCCGGCCTTCCTCTTGCTCCTGGGCAGGACCTGCCCTGTGCTTTGAGGCCCTGGCACCTGCACATAGCCAGCATGTGGATGTGCCCTGTCTGTGTGTACCGGGCTAGTGGACAGATGAGCCTGACAGACACTGCTGCAGCTGGAGGCGGCCGGCAGCCCACAGTGGCACAGCCGTGCTGTGGGAGGACCTTTCTGTGTCTGGGCTGTGTTTTCCACACTCCCGCTCTGGGTTTTACTGTTTTGCTCTGGGAGCGTGGCTTTTTAGAGTTTTGTCTGATTTGATAGCAGAGTTTCTGTTAACTCAAAAAGGGACTCCACAGTGAAGGTTTAGAGGTGGTCCCAGCTGCAGCAGGAGCAGGTGTGGGGCGCCTGCTGCCCAGGCCCTGTTCCCCGGCATCGCCTCTGACCCAGGAGGGGCTGGGGAGGGGACCACCTTTCCTCACCTTTCACACACACCCACTCCCATCCTATTTCCCACCCCACCCACCAAGCTGCCTGCGCCTCTGCCCTGCTGGCCCTTCGCTCCGTAATTTCTTTCTGAAAGAAATGCTTTCCATGAAACAACAACAGCAAAAAGAAAGCAGATCTGCCGTTGGCAGCAGCTGGGAAGAGGGGCTGGAGAGGGCAGCTGATGGATATGGAGTTTCTGTCGCAGGGGACGAAAGTGCTGTAAAATTAGATCACGGCGGCGGCGGCCCACCTCTGTAACTGTGCTAAAAACCAATGAATTATATTCTCAACTGGAGTGTAATTGCTGTCTTCACAGAACGTGTAGCTATGGAAATGTGCTTTTTATGTGTTTACCTTTTTATCAGCCGTCTGCTCCATGAGACCAGAATCCGTATCAGAGCAAGTAGGTTGTCTCTCCCTTTTCCTCTATGTCCTAACACACAACAGTGTGTTTAGCTTGTAGCAGACACTCAATTTAACATCTTTTCGAATGAGTGGATCCATAAATGTATTAAGTCGCTCTGTCAGTCACTTCAGACTTCCTTCTTCGTGTTTACGGTATATAAATATATCATTTATGGTATCTTCATTTATGGTATATAAATTATATATCTCAGCCGGGGGTGGGAAGTGGCTCATGCCTGTAATCTCAGCACTTTGGGAGGCCAAGGCGAGTGGATCACGAGGTCAAGAGATTGAGATCATCCTGGCCAACATGGTAAAACCCCGTCTCTCCTAAAAATAAAAAAATTAGCTGGACGTGGTGGCGCGTGCCTATAATCCCAGCTACACTGGTGCCTGAGGCAGGAGAATCCCTTGAATCCGGGAGGCAGAGGTTGTAGTGAGCTGAGATCGCGCCGGTGTACTCCAGCTTGGGTGACAGAGCAAGACTCCATCTCAAAATAAATAAATAAATAGCTCAGCCAGGCACAGTGGCTCACACCTATAATCTCAGCACTTTGGGAGGCTGAGGCAGGCGGATCACATGAGGTCAGGAGTTCAAGACCAGCCTGACCAACATGGCAAAACCCTGTCTCTACTAAAACTACAAAAATTAGCTGGGCGTGGTGGCACACGCCTGTAATCCCAGCTACTTGGGAGGCTGAGACAGGAGAATTGCTTGAACCTGGGAGACAGAGGTTGCAGTGAGCTGATATCGTGACACTGTACTCCAGCCTGGGTAACAGAGCAAAACTCTGTCTCAAAAAAACAAACGAACAAAATAAATGATAATAAAGCTGCTAAAAAAGTAAAACTCACCCACCAAGTATCCATCAGGTGTCTTATCCAACACAAGCACAGCTGGGCTGTGTGCTGTCTGCACCTCATCCCGTGAATCTTTGCAGGGGTTCTCCAAGGGTCCTTCTTACTAAACCCCCTGCACAGGTGAGGAAACTGAGGCCCAGAGATTATACAGCCTGCCCCAGGTAAAGCAGCTGGTGAACGTGGACGGCGGGGCCCCCGTCATACCTTCTCGCCAGTTGACGACGCTGTCCAGGGAGTCTGGAGAGCGGAGATCCAAAGGAACTGGCCGGGCTGGAAGGCTCCTTAAAGAAGAGCTCACTTGCCCATTCACTCATCATTCATTCAGCTGAACACCCACCTACAAGTGTGTGCCAGGGAGACCCGCTCCTGCCTCCACGGACCACAATCGCAGAATTGTGTAAACGAGGTAAAGCTGGAGGCCTGAGCTTGTGGGGATGGGGATTGAGGTCAGCACTGTTTTTCCAAGGAGTGACATTTGGCCTGGGATTGAAAGTCAGGAAGGAACTGAACATGAAGACCCTGTATGTAGGGCCGGGTGTGGTGGCTCCTGCTGTAATCCCAGCACTTTGGGAGGCTGAGGTGGGAGGAATGCTTGAGGCCATGAGTTCGGAATCAGCCTGGGCAACATAGTGAGACCCCATCTCTACAAAACTAAACAAAATTAGCCAGGTGTGGTGTTCTCCTACCTACTTGGGTGGCTGAAGTGGAAGGACTGTTTGAGCCCAGGAGTTTGAGACCGCAGTGAGCAGTGATCGTGCCACTGCACTCCAGCCTGGGTGACAAAGGGACACCCTGTCTCTAAAAAATAAAACTATAAACCGGCCAGGCACGGTGGCTCACATCTGTAATCCCAGCACTTTGGCAGGCGGAGGCAGTTGGATCACCTGAGGGTTTTGAGACCAGCCTGGCCAACATGACAAATCCCTGTCTCTACTAAAAACAGAAAAAGTAGCCGGGCTTGGTGGCACATACCTGTAGTCCCAGCTACTTGGGAGGCTGAGGCAGGAGAATTACTTGAACCTGGGAGGCAGAGGTTGCAGTGAGCCGAGATCACGCCACTGCACTCCAGCCTGGGCAACACAGCCAGACTCCATTTGAAAAAAAAAAATTATATATATATATATACACACACACACACTCACACTCTCTCTAGTGGGCTGAATGGTGTCCCCAAAAGCTATGTCTGCCTGGCACCTCACTTCCACCTTCTTGGAATAAGGGTCTCTGCAAATGGAATTAGTTAAGGATCTGCAGATGAGATTCTCCTGGATCAGGCTGGAGCCCAGTCCAATGATGAGTGCCCTTGTGAGGCAGAAGAGGAGAGAGACACGTGCCGGAGGAGGCCACGTGAGGGCAGAGGCTGAGGGTTGTGAGTAAGGCCACCACGAGCCTGGGAACACCGAGGATGCTAGCAGCCGCCCACAGCTGGAGAGGGGACGGATGGAGGATTCTCTAAAGCCTTTCCTGTGGGAGCGTGACTCCTTGATTTTGGACTCAGGGACTGCAGGACCGTGAGAAAAGAAGTAAGTGTTAAGTCCACCTAGTTAGTGGTCATTCATTACTGCAGCCGGGACACTTACACGAACCCCACACCTCAAATTCTCCCTGTCCCACAGCCCCAGGCGCAGACCTGGGCAGTGGGGCCCCCATGTGCCCGTCCCCCGGCTGGTCAGGCTCAACTGAGAGCTCCTCGACCTCCCGCCTGTCCCGGCCACCCTTAGGAGTCTGAGTAGCTGGACCTGACCGTGGCCGGGACACCACTTCCTTTGTTGCTTTGGGTTCCTCTTTTTCTTTCTTTAGAATTTTTTTAAATGAAAAATGGGGCTAAGGGAAGACTCAGTCTAAAGATAAAGAGAGGGGTCACCTGTCAGGGCTGGATCCAGAATGTTCTCTGGCTTTCCAGGCTACTCTGATCGCAGACCTCCTGTCTTTAACAATCCAGCCTGGGTCTGAGCTGATGAAATGCACTTTCCAGGGAATGGGGCTGGCTTGGGCTCTGCAGAAGCTTCCCTCTTCCATCCTGACATCAACAGAAAAGCCCATTAAAATAATTGCAGGGAGAGACTGTTACCGAAGTTTCCTCCCCTTGAGCCGTTTGAGCTCTTCTTTGACCTTAAGGTTTTTAAAATCCTGCCAATCCTTGCCTTGTGCCCGTGGACGCGTTCAGCCAGGGGCTCGGGAAGCTGGTGCTCACTGTCTGGGCTGGGTCGTGCTGGCTCTCCGTGTGCACACGTGTGGGTCTGGCCTGGGTGTTGACCTGCTCCTGGGCCAGGGCCCACGAGAGCCTCAGTCTTGATGGTCACCATCTACGAGGCCTGGCCATGTGCTCTCTGACCCCAGTCCTCCAGGCACTGGCCAGGGGCCCCCTCAGCACACATGTCATAGTTGGTCCCTCCCTGCCCATGGCCCTTCAGAGGCCCCCAGCTGGTCTTGGGAGGAGGCCTGTGTGGGCCACCTTTCAGTGCAGCCCCCGCCCTTTGCTCCAGACTTGGGTGCACCCCAATCCCACCCCAGGCCTCCAATGCAGTCTCCCAAGTGCCTCCAACCTGTATTACTCTCCTGCTCACCCTTCAAAGTTCAGCTTGCTGTCACCCCCTCCAGGAAGCCCTCCCTGACCACATCGGAGTCTCTATGGAGGCTCTTAGCACCACTCCTGCCCCCTGCAGGGCTGCGTGACAGTTCCACCCAGTGGCAATGGTGATGGCCAGTCAATGTCTGTCTGACCCACTGAGCTTCCTGGGGGCAGGGCTGGGTCCACCTCCCTCCCTCCCAGGGGCTCAAGGAAGGCGGCTACCAGAGTGAGTGAAAGTGGAAGCCTCTCCTGACTCTGGTCTCAGCATCCTTACTAGGAATGCAGAGCCAGGGTCACGGCCACAGGCAGGGGCCTTACTCAGGCCCTGTGGGGTACACAGCCTTCACCCTGGGACAGGCACCCAGCTCTCAGAACAGCCCCAAAGTACAAACCCCAGCTGCGCGGCAGTGTCTCACCATCATCTGCAGGCTGGACAGAGCTTGGCCCACCTGGAGGGATGGGCAGGGCGGCTCCTACCTGGGCCTCGCCCTGCTCCATTCCCTGGGCTTTCCTTTCAGGGTGTGGCTAGGTCTGCACCAGTGGTCATCACGTGGGCTCATCTGCCCCTGGAGGTGTCCCAGGCGGGCCCAGCCGCTGGTTCTAGGCTGCACCTCCTCCCTCCCGTCCTCCCTCTATGCCAGCCCCAGAGGCACACACAGCAGCAAATGGAGCTTGTGCTCCAGTCCCCGGGGGCCTCACAGCTGTCCACGTCTGCATTTTCTATTTTTTGTCTCAAAGGAGGAGGCCCCCAGGCATGTAAGCCTCAGGGTCTACAAAATGTGGCTCCTCCTGTGTCCCCAACTTTTAGTGTCATCAGGGTTGAGATGCAGAACATCGCCCCACACAGGACACAGACTCAGCCAGGTTCGCAACAATAAATCCCCTGGAGGAGGCTGAGGTCAGAGCTCCCAGTGCCTCTGCTGGAGGGTTGGGAATCTGCATTTCTGTGGTGCACCCTCCCGCCTCAACACACACAAACCCTCCCCAGGTAATGCTGCAGGTCTGGGAACTGCACAGGTGGGGGCACCCCTACGGGTTCCACCTGTCCTGAACGTGGCCCCCGCTGAGCCGTGCCCACTTTTCTTCCTGGACGGGAGTCCCTGGCTGTGCTCAGGCAGGTCTGTCAGCCTTCTAGCCCCTGGGGGTCAGACGCCATTTGTCTGTTTTTGGGGACGCGGTTCAGCCCGTCACGTGTGCGTCCCCACCTTGCAGAGCTGAAAGGTCTTCCTGCAGTGAGAGAAACACACAGTTTAAAACATGGAAAGTCGTGCCGGGCGCGGTGGCTCAAGCCTGTAATCCCAGCACTTTGGGAGGCTGAGACGGGCGGATCATGAGGTCAGGAGATCGAGACCATCCTGGCTAACACCGTGAAACCCCGTCTCTACTAAAAAAATACAAAACACTAGCCGGGCGAGGTGGCGGGCACCTGTAGTCCCAGCTACTCGGGAGGCTGAGGCAGGAAAATGGTGTGAACCTGGGAGGCAGAGCTTGCAGTGAGCTGAGATCCGGCCACTGCACTCCAGCCAGGGCCACAGAGCGAGACTCCATCTCAAAAAAAAACAAAAAACAAACAAAAAAACATGGAAAGTCCACCTGCCTTCTGGCTGCTGCCGCCTGGTGGCCTGATTTGCCGCATGGGGGCCGTGAGCCCCTAGGTTTGAGACCCTGAGGCCCCCGGTGTGAGACTGGGCGTGTCCCCTCCTTTCCGTGGCCTTGTTCCTTTCATCTGTGAAATGGGTGGTGGGGGGACTCCACCCTCCCCCCACGCTCCCCCAGTCTGGCTCCCATCCTGCCACGTTGGAGCTACCCACTCCGTGGTCTCTGTCAGTCTGTAAATATGACCAGCCCCTCCATCTCCAGCCTGGCCTCTGCACTCCTGTGTGGCCAGTGTCCCCTGCAATGGGTGTGGACAGGGAGACAGGTAGGTGGGGGTAGTAAGGGATAGGAGCTTGAGTCCGGAGGACCTTCTGAGACCGCCTGAGAAGCCTCAAGAGGGACCCCAGGCAGAGCCTGTTTCTGTTCAATGATGTCACTCCCCTTTAAAAATGTGAGGCCGGGTGCAGTGGCTCACCCTTATAAACCCAGCATTTTGGGAGGCTGAAGTGGGAGGGTCTATTGAGACCAGCCTGGGCAACATAGCGAGATCCTCTCTCTACAAAAAATGCAAATATTAGCCGGGCACAGTGGCACATGCCGGCAGTCCTTCTGTCCATTACATAAAATGTCTCCCTGGGAGACACCAGGACATTGACCACACCAAGGCTGGCCGGTCGGTGCCCCCAGGGCTGGGGACTCAGTGCAAGAAAACTCAAGGCCAGGCTTTTTAAAGGATGTAGACACGGGTGTGGTGCCCTGAGCTGTCCAGTGTGGTCTGGATTCTTGACGCCACTTCCCCAGGGCCCCAGGCGAGTAGCTCAAGTCTGGCCTTGAGTTTTCTCATCTGCAAAATGGGGGTCTTACATTCCTCATGGAGTGGGGGAAGGGTCAAATGGCAAATGTGTGTGGAGGGTCAGAGCACAGCCAAGCTGCCCACCAGGGCTCTGCAGAGGGGCTGCGGGGCCGTCTCCTGCAGCCCTGTGACACTCAGTACACGGCCAAGGAGGAGCAGTGAATGTTATGATTCCTACCAAAGCCAAAGGCTGACTCGTCTGCTCTCAGCCTCATCGGTGGGGACCCAATGGATGAGGGCTTTTCTGGGACGTAGATGCTGAGTTCTCGTCCATGACGCCCCATGCTTCATCTCATTCCCGCGTATTGATCATTATTGAGACACGTTCGTCTCAGGCTGCAGGCATTAATAATGCATGAAAAGAGTGAGTGTACACCAGCCAGCCGCCTGGGAAGGGCAGGCATTACACAAAGGGGAATCGATCTGCATTTGCTTCTCCCTGAACTCTGGCTCTCGTCCGCCAGCTTCTCTCCGAGGGAACTACAGTGATGGGCTCTGCCCTGAGGACGCCTGGTCCCCTGAGGCCCCTGCTCACAGCCAGGAGGATGCAGACAGAGTGTCTGCACTGGGGCAGGCCGGGCTTCGGGAGCTTGCAGCAGGGATCCAACTCAACTCGGGGTACTCGGAGGCTTCAGGGAGAGGTGTCCTCACGGAGAGGGGAATGAGCCGGGGGAGGGACAAAGGCTGCCTGAAAAGAGTTCCTCCAGGATTAGGAAGGGCCAGAGGCCTGCATGGCCAGCCGATTCCATGAGGCCAGCCTTTCGTCACCATTGAGGACCCCACAGAGGCTGAAGTTCCTGTGCTGAGATGGCCTCTGAGGTTTCATGTAGCTTTCTGAGCACTCGCATTGATCAGCAGAGCGCCCAGGACGTGGAAACGCCCCAGATATGCATCCCTGTAAGAGTCTGGTGGGGCACAGCCAGAAACCAACGCCCTCGGGGAGGGTGTCAGTTGGTGGCAAATGGGGCCACAGGGCCCCTCAGTGCCCCTTCGGCCCGGGCTCTGTGCACCGAGGAAGACAGGAAGTGAGAGATGCGAGGCCAGGCATCACCAGAGCGTTCATTTCCCACCCGGGAAGCCACTGTCCTGCCCTCAGGGAAAGAGACACAAACAAGATCAGGAAGCAAAGGCTGCTGGGGCGTCCGAGCCTACTCCTCACTCCAGGATGCTCCCCAGGTTCCAGAACCTTCCCCGTCAGGAGACGGGGGCAGCCTTGCCTGCCTGGCTGCCCTGCCCTTGGCCTTTACCCCTGTGGTGGCTCCTCCTGAGGCAGCCACTGATGTTGGTCCAGGCCAGTGCCAGGAGCAAAACGCCCCCGGCTTCTCGTGTGCCTCCCTCTAGAAGGCTGGCTGGGCCCCAGAATTCACCCTGAGCCTCAGCAGTGAGCCCAGCACCATGGGGCAGAGCCTGCCAGGCAAGTGGGCCTAGAGTGCAGGAGAGGCTGGAGCCGTGGGGAGGATGGGCTCTGCCCCTTGCTTAAATGAAGCCCCCCAGATGGGGAGCAAAGGGGAGGGGGCTAGGGAAAGGGAGCTGCCCAGTGGTTGTCAGGGGCCTGGGACCCCATATTGCCCAGGGCCGAATGGAAGACATTTGTGCTGTAACCACAGCACTTCCCAGGGTCGTGCCTGCCGAGGGATGCACGTGGGTGCAGAGAGGAGAGCAGGCCAGGGCTGGGCCTCACAGGGCCTCGGCGACTGTGGAGCTGCAGCTGATGGCCACAGATTCAGTGACAGAACTACAGACTGTCCTTTCACAGTCCGGGAGGTCAGAGGTCAGACGTGGCTCTCACGGGGCTAAAATCCAGGCATCTGCAGGGCTGACTCCTAAAGGCCCCAGGGAGAATCTGGCTCCAGCCTTTCCAGATCCTGAAAAAGCCCCATGGGGAACTTGCTAGGATGTGGATTCTCTGGGGTACCCCAGACCCCCTGAATCAGAAAACCCTGGTGCGTGGCCTGGCCCCTGCGTTTCAGCACGTTCTCTAAAGGGGTTCTGATGTGCGCCCGGGTCTCGCGGAGGGACCCTTTGATCAGTGTGGTCACCTCGGCTCCCTTCTGGTGACTGGTGGAGTGGTATTTTCTAGAATATCACTGTTCCTTTCCCTATAAATCTCTGAATTATTTTCTCGGTGGTTACCCGGGGGATCTCGTGAACATGCTGACAGGTGATAGTCTGACGTGGATGCACACGTCGCATCTGCATACAGTGCCCAGCAGCCCACGTGTCAGCGCTCCCTTTGGGGAAGGATGGAGTGGGGGTCGGTCCCACCATATGCACACACTGCGGGGCTGCACGCCCTGCTTCCTGGAGACTCAGATTTGAAACTGGGCAGAGGGTCAGGACTTTGGGGGGGATCGGAGGCCACTCCCAGCCTCCGGATCACCCACCCTTCTTTTCGTTGTATAAATTCAGCTGCACCCCTGTTGCGACCCTTGTGTGTCTAGGAATGCCCTGCCCTGTCCTGTTGACCCCCAGCTGTCTGCAGGGGGCCCTGGCTGCCCTCTGACCTTACTTCCCATTGATAACGGGTCCTACCCGGCTTCTGGTGGTGAAGTGTTCTCAGCTGGCCTCTGATTTCGGCTCCTACTGTCCCGTTGCTATCAGGGAGGCGGTTCAGGAGCTCCAGCTCCTCCTGCCAGCCCTGCCCCTCCCTGGGCTGCCCCTCAGCTCTGTGCCCTCACCTGTGCCTCCCGGCGGTGCCAGCCATACATGGCTACCTTCCTCCAGCCGCACACCTGCACCGTGGGGCCGTAGTGTTGACTCAGGCCACCCCCTCCCCAGAGCTTCCGAGAGCCTCCCTGGCGGACCGGCAGGCACCCGTGGTCCCACGGAGTTTTTGCCAGGGTAATAACGCCTGGGTCTCGGCAGAGCAAGTTCGTGTTGATCCACTCCCCGTTTCTACTTCTTGTGCTTGGATCCAGCAGCCTAGAGATGGATCCTGAGCGCCCTCCTGGCCCCTGTTGGCCAAATCCTGCTGGGAACGCTGACCAGAGCCAGCCTGGCGCCTCCCTGGGGTGTGCAGGGATCTGCCCTTGTGATTGGTTTGGTGTCAGGAGGGGAGCCGGGAGATCCTGGGAGGCAGGGCTCAAGTGGGGAAGTCTCTGCAGGGGTCTTCCAGCAGGAAGGGCTGCTTGGCCACTGCCAAGGGGGCGAAGGTCACCACTGCAGGCCCCGGAGGGAAGGTCAGACCCTCAGCTCTGTCTGCCCCGGTCCCTCCACCCTGAGTCTCCAGTGCTGTTCTTTCTTGTCCGGCTCTGGCTTCAGCACGGGACGCTGCCCTGCTGAGTCCGGCCTTCTGGGCCCTGCCCTCCCTCTGCCCCTCGCTACAGGAGGTGGGGGTTTCCCGAAATGCTGCCAGGGAAGCCCCTTGGCTCTTACACTTCACCCTGAATCACCCTAGACTGTCGTTGTCTCTTGGATGAGGCAGTGGCCTCCACAGAGTCTCCCGTAGCCACAGTCTTCCCAGCTCTCTGGCCCCTTGGACCCTTCAAGAATCAGCAGAGCACCCCCCGCCCCAGGCTCGCAGTCTCCGTGGGGACGGCCACCAGGGGCTGTCTGCACCCCGGTCACCCATGCTGGGGTCCTCCTCGGCTGCTGGAGCCTTCTCTCCAGATCCGTGCCTCCCTGTTGCACGCCTGCTTGGGGGGCCTGCTGGAGATGAACCTGGAAGGAGGGAGGAAGGCAGGGCTGGTCAGGGAGAGGCTGGCGTGGATCTTCACAGATGGAATCATGAGGCCATCCTGGATTATCCGGGTGTTCTGAGAATGGAAGAGGCCACATGGTGACAGAGGCAGAGACGAGAGTGAGGCAGCCACAAGCCACGCCAGGAGCCCCCGGAAGCTGGGAGACAGGAAGGAGTATCCCCTGAGCCTCTGGACGGAGCACAGCCCTGCTGACACTGGGTGGAACCTCCAGCCTCCAGAACCGTGAGAAGGAACGTTTCTGTGTCAGGTCACCCAGCGTGTGGTCACGTGGGTGACCGCTGCAGGAGGCTTGTGCCCTCACCACCCAGACAGACCGAGCCTCACTGGGCTGGTATCTGCTGCCCAGGGAAGATGGGCCTGGTGCACCGGGCTGTGTCGGCCTTATGCCTGGCCCCAGGAGAGATGTCGCCGTGACCGCCTGTGTGCCGTCAAGATGAGGAAGAATCCACAGGGACGCGGGCTCTCTGAGATGCATCTGGGATCACTGCGATGGAGGGTGGCGCTCGGGCCTGGGACCCGCCTGCGACCCACCTGGCTGCATCTGACTCAGAAAGGGCCCGTGGAGATTTCAGGCGCTCCAGTGACTGGGGGCAGGTGTCTAGTCTCCTCTGGACCCTGGCCAGCCAGTGGTCTTGTGGCTTGGTAAGAAGAGGGAGTCCCATTGTCAGGGGAAATCCTGCCCCCAGCCCTGGGGTAGGCTTGGAGGCTTGAGTCAGTTCAACTTGGAAGGGGAGGTCCAGGCTATATCGAGCTGACCCCCTGGACACCTGAAGATGGGGACATGGGCAGGGCCAGAGCCACCATCCCGCAGCTGTGAGACCCCTGTGGGGCTCGGAACCACCTGGGCTGCCAAGGTGGAGTCTTGGTGCCTTCATCTCCTCGTTTGTCAAAGAGGAGTGATGCTCAGGGTTGTCACGGGTGTGGAACGCGCCCTCTGGAAAGCTGGGGGCTGTCACCCGGGCCCAGCTATCACCTGAGATGTGCAGAAGACCCCTGACCTCCAGCTTTCCTGCTGGAGGGGAGTGGCTGAGGGCCAGTGAGAGGTGAGCAGTGACTCCAGGCCTCATCAGGAGCCGCCTCCTGACCTGTTGGCTCCCCCGTCAGCTCAGCTGAGATGCCCTCTCTTCCAGGCAACACTCCGTGACTTCACAGTAGTGCTCACCTGGCTGCTCTGCTCACCTGCTCCTCTGGCTCTCCCCAGCCTGGGGGTGATCCTCCAGGACAGGGGCCCCTCCAGGTGACCTCTGTCTACCCAGCATCAACCTCCTCCCTCCAGAATGTCCTGGTCAGCCTTTGGCTCTCTGCAGCCCCCACTGCAGCCCCATCCTCACAGCACACTTCTGTGCTCACCGGGGCCCCTGGGGCACCAGCCGGCACGGTAAGGGCCCAACAGTGTCGGATAAAGGCTGGGTGGATGGGAGGGGTCCAAGGAGAAGCCCCAGGCCCGTTCTGGCCCCTGGGTCATCAGCATAGGTGGCAGCTGGGAACGCAGGGGCCACGTGCTATGAGGACCTGAGATGGAGGCTCTGGGACTCGCATCTTCCAGTGGACCTGAGCCGAGGAGCTGTCACTCAACAAGGAGCCGTCAGCGGTGGGGAATACCACGTTCTGACCTGGGCCAGGGTGTGGGGGGCGGGGACCCCACTGTGGGGATGTAGGCTGCGGGATCTCGTGGCCCCTCCTACAGCAGGCAGGGAGAGCCAAGCACCATGGGAGTGATGCTGGCAGGGCAGGAGCCCTCAGCTCAGGAGTTGAGGAGGAGGAGGAGGAGGAGGAAGAGGGCTGCGTGCGTCGAGCGTGTGGCTGGGCCAGTTCCCCTTGCGTGTGGGTGAGTGGACATGGCGGGGGGACGGCGGGGATGGGAAGTTGGCTTCTAGCAGAGTCGCCATCCAGCAGGAGAGAGGGGCTGCCGGGCAAGGTACAGGCTGAGAACTCTGGAGTTTGCCCTTTCAGTGTTTCTCCAAGTGAGGTCCCTGCACCAGCAGGGGCCACCACCTCACCTGGGAGATAGAAGTGCAGATTCCCAGGCCCCACCCAGACCTGGGGAATCAGACACTCCGGGAGTGGGTCAGGCTGTCTGGGTTTTATCCCATCCTACAAAGACCCTATTTCCAAATAAAGTCATATTCCCAGGTCCAGGATGAATGACTGTTTTGCGGGGGACACCACTTAATCCAGTGCAGGTGCTGATGGTAGGACTCGGAGTCCCAGCAGGCCCCACCTGCCCCTCCATCGTGTGTATCTGTGGCCTCGTCTTCTGTCGGGTACCATCTTTGTCCTCAGTACCGTCCACCGCAGAGGTGGCCTGGGCAGTGAATCCTGCCGGCACCCACTCCACTCCCAGGTTGGAGGGGCCCAGGCATCTGGCCCAGCCGGCCTGTGGTCAGCAGTGGCCCAGGAACCGTGCCTTTTCTTGGCACTTGCTTCTGAGTCAAAGCAGGTCATGGGAGCCTCACATGCAGGGCCAGGCAGGGCAAGAAAGATCACGACCTGTTCCTCTGGGGAAGGTTGCAAGAAAGGCAGGATCTGTGACGTGACCAGGTGGAGGCGCCACAGAGCCACGGTGCAGGTGTGGGGGGCCCCGGGTGAGCTCAGATGCCCTCCCCGCCTGTGTCACCACGGCCTGACCCTCCACAGGTGGGAGCCACAGGCATCAGGAGCCATTACCCCTTGGAGAACTGGGCGCCCGGCCGAGGCCTGGTGTCTCATAATGAACCTCTGCAGTGCATTTGGGAGTCTCCTCCTTCGTGCGATGCGCTTGTCTGGATTCGTTTTATTTTAGTGTTGGCACCACATCGTCTTTTTATATATGTGTGAACGTACATATGTAAATATACGTATGATGTTGGTGAGTTAATGTTGGTGGTATTTTTACTACGCAAAGATGTGAGAACCAAATACGGGCCCCTCCGGGGAGTTTCCCATTTGGTCCCTTGTGCTGCATGTGGTGGTCGAGGTCTGAACAGCCGGGGAGGTGCAAGACCCCATCCTCTTCAGGAGCTTACGGGAGTGGGAGACGTTCACGAAAATCACCCAGCACAGGAGGCAGGTGCATGCGGTCGTGATGGTTCCGGAAGGTCACATGCATGTGGTCGTGATGGTTCCGGAAGGGTAGGTGCATGCGGTCATGATGGTTCCGGAAGGTCAGGTGCATGCGGTCGTGATGGTTCCGGAAGGTCAGGTGCATAGGGTTGTGATGGTTCTGGAAGGTGAGGTGCATGCAGTCATAGTTCTGGAAGGTGTCCCCAGGGCAGGAGATGTTTTCCTACTTTCCTTGGCTTCCAGGGAGCTCGGAGCCTGCTTTCCTTCGGGTCCTGGGCTGATTCTCGGGCAGGAGCTGGGAGTGGGCTGTCCTGGGTGCTGCAGCATGGCTGAGCCTCGGCTTCTCTGTCCAGGGCCAGCTGTGTTCAGACTGCGCATCTTTAGTTTTGGGGCATCGCAAATCCTCCTGGAATCTGATGAAAGCCGTGGACCCTCTGCTTGTTGGCCGGGGATCATGCAGAAAATTTTGAGTACAGTTTTCAGGGGATGTACAGACCACCCAAAGGCCTGGGATCAGAGCCCCCACAAGACAGCGGTGCGCTCTCTGGGCCAGCGTTTGGGGCACTCTTCTTATACACATCTAGATGTGTATAAGAGACAGCCTGGGATCAGAGCCCCCACAAGACAGCGGTGCGCTCTCTGGGCCAGCGTTTGGGGCACTCTCTGGCTCTTGGAGCCCTGATGGGGCATTCTCAGCAGCTTGCTTCGTTTCCTGGACACATGTTCTTGGCTGTGGTTTATATTACTCCTTGTATGTAAATGTCATAGGTTTGTTTTCTTCTAGTAAAATTGTTCCTAGTTAGCACAGTGGAATTTTGAAAAAAGAACGCCGTCTTTCATGAACAGTGTGTGGATTCCAGGTTTAGCCCATGGACTTGGAGTGACAGGTATATGGCAAAGATGGGGGGTCAGGCTGCGTGGAAGGTGTTTGCGCCCCCGAGGTGCATGTGTTAATCCTCTCCCCCAGGGCGACGGTGCTAGGATGTGGGGCCTTTGGGAGGTGACGGGGCTGAGGCCGGAGCCTCATAGTGGGGATTAGTGCCCTGAGAAAAGAGGCCTCAGGGAGCACGCTTGCCCCTTCTACCACATGAGGACCCAGCAGGAAGGTGCTGTCCAGGACCCAGAGAGTGGGTCCTCTGCAGACACCAAATCTGCTGGCAGCTTGATCTTGTACTTCCAGCCTCTAGAGCTGGGAGAAAAGCAATGTCTGCTATTCATGAGTCGCCCAAGCTGCAGTGCTTTTTTCCAGCCCGAACAGGCTAAGTCAGGAACCGTGAGCAGGAGACCTCCCAGGGAGTCGCTCGGAGGGGGATTGGTCGTGGGGGAATTGGTCATTGTGCCTCAGTTTCCCCAGTGTCAGGGAAGTGGTGCCCACGGCACTGGCAGGCCCCCTCTGGAGCCAGCACACCAGGTAGGAAGAAATGCAAACCCCACGCCTTTGAAATGCACAGAACCCCATGTTCTGCCTTCGGGGCGTCCATCTAGTCCCTCGTTTTACAAAGGGCGGGCAGGTCCCCCGCAGGACTCAACAGAGACACAGGGAGAGGCCAGAGGGGCCATGTGCCTGGCCGCCCACAGGTACCGTGGCTCCTTCGTGCCACGGTACCTGTGGCATGTCATCTTTTGGCTGGGTAAGGGAACTGCCCACCTGCCCAAGCCCTGGGTCCCAAGTCAGAGGTGCTGGGATTACTGGGCAGGGAGGTGGTCCCGTGACCCACACCGGGGCAGCGGCAGGAAGCACAGACACACACAGCACAGCGGCCTGGCACCGTGTCCACCCTGTGGGTGGGTCTTCTGGGCTTGGACTCTTTCTGTCCATGTGCTGATGTTTGATGATAATTAGAACAGAAGCATTTTCTTTTTTTCTTTGTTTCCTTTTTTTTTTT
>NW_012098098.1:4926869-4950326 GCF_000951045.1 Mandrillus leucophaeus
GTGCTGGCATCTTGTCTTAGCCCAGCCCGTTGTTGGGGGGTTGGCGCAGGACCTCGACCCAGACCCCTGTCAGCTGTGCCTCCTGCCCCCCTCACTCTCCTCCCTGTCTCCCTCAGGACCTCCCACTCTCGGGCAAAGGCCGAGGCAGCCCTCACAGCGGCTCAGAAAGCCCAGGAGGAGGCGCGGATCGCCAGGATCACTGCCAAAGAGTTCTCCCCTTCCTTCCAGCACCGGGAAAACGGTGAGTCTTGCCTGGCCTGACACTGGCATCATGGGGAGGGGGGTGCGTGGATGGCTGGGCAGTCCTGGCAGCAGATGCGTCCTCCAGGGCTGGCAGGCTCAGGTGGGCTCGGCCCCAGCTGCTTCCCTGCCCGGTGTCTGCCTCTCCCCCCGGAAGGTGCCTGTTTGTGCCGAGGGCTGGTCCGGCTCCCCTGGACGCAGGTCGTGTGTCTCGGCAGGTCTCTCCCGTCCCCACAGCTGCGTCCTTGTGGCACCACGTGTCGCTTGCCGGCTGTCCCTGACGGTGAATGCCCACCTGCCCAGCCTATACTGTCTGCCTGCCCGCCCTCCCCCAGTGTTGTTCTGGAACCTTCTTCATCACGATGGAACTATCCTGTCTGCTGGGTCCAGTGTGGCAGCCACTAGCTGGGTGTGTCTGGGGTACTGGCTCTTGACCTGCCTTTGATGTGAACTGACCTATGATTAAACACACCCGGTGGCTGCTGGGTTGGACAGTGTCACAAATGGCAGCTCCCGCTGTGCCCCTCGGAAAGAGCTGGAAGCTGCTGCTTGATTTAGAAACCTCGCCCTCCCTTCAAGGGGGGATCATGGGTGATACGGCCCAATGACAATGGTGGGGGCGCGGAGGGCGTGGGGTGGGTGACGAAGAGGCCGTGGCCAGCTGCCTCCCATCGCCTACCTCACCTGGAAGCTTCCTCTGCACCAGGAGGCCCCAGAGAATGGGGTTAGGATCATGTCCCCTCAACCTGAGCTCTGACTGGTGAGAGGCATTCGGATTAGGCTCTGCACGCTGGAGGTCCGCACCCTGACACCACAGCCTTGCATCTGCTTGCAGCGCCTGCTACTCTGGCCTCCAGGACAGGATGAGGAGCCCAGCCTGGGGGCTGCTGGGCTGGGTGCTCACCTGACTGGAACGCGAACCCCGGTCATCTCTAGAGGTGGCCGTCCGCCGCCACTCCAAGGCCTTTCCTTCACCGGGCAAGGGCTGGGCTGGGCTCTGCAGAGCCTGCGGCTGCAGCCTGGATGTCAGGAGGATGAGCCCCTGCACCCCCACTGCCTCAGGCAGCTTCTGTTCCAGTGCATCCCCTCCACTCTTCTTGCCCCTCCAGACACGCGGACCCCAAAGTGTCCAAGTGGGAGGGCCGCAGGTCAAGTGCCCTGTGGTCAGTGGCATCCTCCATGGTCTTGCTATCAGGCCCTGACTTTCCTTCTCCCTGGTGCCCCTACTTGCCTCGCCCATGACCAGCTGCCTGGGCTGGGAGGTGGTGGGGCACACACTTGGGGGCACACGTTTAGCGTGCATATGCATGTGGGAGTGGGCGCGGTGCCGTGGGATGGATGAATGGAACAGGGATGCCGGAGAGGAAGCCAGTGCCGTCGGGGGCACCTGCTGGAACCCTGACTGGGCCACTCCCCGAAGAATGCACGTAGGACAGGATGGGATTCCTCGTACCAACCCTGGCCCGTGGTCGCCCCGGCTCCAGCCTGGCCTGCAGCTCACATTCCACTGCCTGTAGTCTGTTCCGTTTCCTCTCAGAGCCTCAGTTCTGTGTGTGAAAAGGGGACCGGACAGGGAATGCTGAAGCCTCCATCCTGTGCCAAATCCCCCAGAGACGCGTCCACCGGATGCTCCCAACGTGACTTACTTGGGAAGAGGGTCTGTGCAGGTGTCATTATGGAACAGACTTTGAAACAAGATCAGCCTGGATTGGGGTGAGCCCTAGATCCACGGCAGTGTCCTTAGAAGAGACAGAAGAGGAGGAGACGGGTGGATGGAGTGAGGTCAGAGATCACCGGAGCCTCCGCAGCTGGAGGGCGGCTGGAGCAGACTCTTCATCGGAGACCCTGGAAGGAAGCAGCACTCCCGACACCTGGGTCACGGCTTCCGGCCTCCAGAAGCGCGAGGATGCCTTTCGGGTGTTTCCACCCCCAACCCCAAGTGGCACTTTACCGCTCCAGTCCCAAGAAACGGGTGCAGCTCCCCCGCCCTGAGAATTCCAGTTAAGACTTTCTAGTCAGAGAGGCTTCCTGGAGGGCTCAGGTCCCTGTGGGAGGGGCCTTGGGCTGACCTTTTAAATCCTGAAGCTGCCTCCTCAGACAGTTCTTGTCCTCATGATACAGGCGTGGGCCCCTGCGGGGCCGCTGCTGCCGCCGCACTGGCGGGAGTCCAGTCCTCGAGGGTCTGGCTGAGTTGGCCTCACCTCCAGCCGCCGCACCCTGGTCTGATTTGCTGCTTCCTTGGGTGACGCCCCCGGGGCCTTCTCTGAGCAGCATCTTCCCTGGAGGGAGCGTTTGGACCGTGTGTGTTTTTACAAGTGCTGGGACTGGTGTGAGATGTGATCCAAGCGTTTCCTGTTTCCACCTCGGATGCGTTCAGGATCAGCGTTCCCAGACCAGGCACCCTGGAGCCTTCTTGGCTGCTGGGGAGCGGTGGGGCCAGGGGAAGCTGTCCAGGTCCTTCCTCAGTCGTCCTCACAGCCAGGAGCTGAGGTCACCAACAACAGAAGACAGAACGGAGCCTCCAAGAGGGGAACAGTCTTGCCAGAGCGCTGGTGGTGGAATCGAGATTTAAAACAAGAATTTCAGCTGCAGAGAGCGGCTGGCTCCAGCCTCTTGCTCCCTGCCTGGGAGGACCCTCGCAGCCTCCCAGCCTGAGAGCTCTGATGGTCAGGGTTCTGCCCGAGGCCACGTGAAGGCAGGACCACAAAGGAGCCTGGCCACTGGTATCCAGTGCTCAGGCCACTCCTGGTGACACCCGCCCCTGCCCCAGAGGCAGGAGGACTGAGCGTCGGAGGCTGCAGGACTTAGGCGGCTCGAAGGCACAGGAACGGAGCTGCAGGGGCTTCACGAGGACCCACCCTGCGTCTTCACCACGATGCTTCTAGGAACGTTACCTGCTCAGGAGCTCATTTTAGCTGAGGGTGCCCTCCTGCTGGGAGTCGAGGCCCCCTCTAGGGTGGGGTCTGCTGGGCCAGCCAGGCCTGATCTCGGCTGCAGTGGGTGGACAGCCTCATGTGAAAGACCGGGATGCCACGCGGGGGGGTCTTGATCCCAGCCTGCTAGGTCCATAGTGTCTAAGGCACAGGAATGCGGGCCCCTCGGAAGCCCTATCCCAGCCAAGGAGGAGGTGCAATGTGGGTGATCCGTGGGCATGATCGGGGGCCTCTGACGGGGCCAGGGCTGCCCTCCACATGGGACCCTCACAGGGAGACAGAGGTGGTGGGAGGGCCTGGGGCTGGGTGTCGGGTGGGTACATAGATGTCAGTGCAGTTCTACACGGACCCTCTCTGGCCCATTTCCTGCTCTGTTGGCAGGACACCCAACCAGGCCAGCCCTGCTTCTAGGGAGTGACCACAGAGCAACAGTCATTGAGTGAGACCTTAGAATGGCCTGCCTCCACCCCCGTGTGACGCGGACTCAGATTTGAGAGGGCTGGCCACCCACCCAGAGCCACACAGCTGCGCCCCAAGCCCCATGCCAGGGCCATAGTCTCGCTCTGCTCAGCCTTGCATCTTAGACCACCAAGGAGGAGGACGCCGCAGCCCAGCCTCGTGTTGACACAGCATGCCCCGAATCTGCTTGCTAATGTCTCTTTTCAAATGGAGGGCCTATCCGGTGCCATACCGAGCGTTTCCGGCCACGCTGAGGGTGGCTGTGTCTCCCAGACCTCCTGCCCAAGGGTCAGACTCGGGGTACGGGCCAGGAGGATATCTGAGCATCGGAGACTCTAAGGTGGGGAGTGGCTCTTGGTGTCTCAGCTGGTCTCATGAGGTGGCAGCCCCAGGCGGAGCCCTGAGGCCTCCGTCCCCAGAGGGAAGGTACCCCAAACTCCCATGAGGCTCTGCGCCATTTCGGCTCCGGCAGGATAGGGATGTCGGGGGTCCCACGGTTCTGCGCTGAGCCTAGGACCCTACTTGAGATGAACATGTGACTGTGTTCCCTGGAGGGTAGGAAGCGCCGCATTCTTGGGTTTCTCCTAATGGAATACAGTGGGGCACGGCTCCCGTGTCCCTGCGTTGGCAGGAAATGAGATCCCAGTCATGTTCTTGGTTCTCGGCTCCTGCTGGGAGCTCCGGAGAAGTCTTGGGGCTAGTCGTACGATGCTGCCCCTCCCTATCCAGGCCTTGGGATTGGCGCTGCCACCGGCAGACGACGGGGGCACTGCCGGCTGCAGAGTTGGCCCCTGGGTCCTGCTGGGACCTCCCCTTCCCAGGAGCCCCCTGCCTCTGCAGCTCTTTGGAGACCAGGGGCTTCTTGACTCCCTGCAGGGGAAGAGGAGCCTCGCGCTAGGACTCGAAGCCCCATCAGCCTCTAAAGGTGGGGAGGGAAGCCGGCTCCTGGGCTGTCACGCTGGCCCCGGCATTGGCTGTTTCTCAGCAAGACTGTCCCAGCACCACGAGACACAGCCCCAGGCGGTGTGGGTGTCAGCAGCCTTGCTGTGACAGCTCGGCCTCCCCAGGCAGGTGGTCAGCCAGGGTGAGGGGCTTCCTCTCACCCTCAGGACAGGCGAGTCAGGGTCGGTGGGACCTGAGTCCACACCCCAGCGTCCTCACACGCTTTCCGAGCCTTGGGTCTGCCTGGTGGCCTGGGAGCTGCTGTCCTCCCCTCCAGTCGTGCCTGAGCCCAGCCAGCCTCCCTCCAAGTGTCTGTGGGGTGGGGACCACGGGGGTCCCCCAGAGGGCTTTGGGAGCCACGGTCCCCAGTTCCCTTCCCCTGCCTGCAGCCTTTCGGTGAGTGGGAAGCACCTCTGCTGCCCAGTGTCCGCCTGGCGCCCTGGCCCCAGGACCCGCGGCCTTGCTGCAGAGCCTGCTGGGTAACACCCCCGGTGTCGTCTTGTTTCCCCACACAGGGCTGGAGTACCAGAGGCCCAAGCGTCAGACCTCCTGTGATGACATCGAGGTGCTGTCCACCGGGACACCCCTGCAGCAGGAGAGCCCCGAGCTGTACCGCAAGGGCACCACCCCCTCCGACCTGACCCCCGACGACAGCCCCCTGCAGAGCTTCCCCGCCAGCCCCGCGGCCACCCCGCCGCCTGCGCCCGCCGCCAGGAACAAGGTCGCGCACTTCTCGCGGCAGGTGTCGGTGGACGAGGAGCGGGGTGGGGACATCCAGATGCTCCTGGAGGGCCGGGCCGGGGACTGCGGCCGCAGCAGCTGGGGCGAGGAGCAGGCGGGGGGCTCCAGGGGCGTCCGCACCGGTGCCCTGCGCGGCGGCCTGCCCGTGGACGACCTCCGCACCCGAGGTTCGGGCCGCAAGCAGCCCGGGAACCCCAAGCCGCGGGAGCGGCGGACGGAGTCGCCCCCGGTGTTCACGTGGACTTCCCACCACCGGGTCAGCAACCACAGCCCCGCGGGCGTCAGGCTGCTGGAGCTGCAGGAGGAGAAGCTGAGCAACTACCGGATGGAGATGAAGCCCCTGCTGAGGATGGAGACGCACCCCCAGAAAAGACGCTACGGCAAGGGCGGCGCCTGCCGGGGCTCGGGGGACGACCACCGCCCCGAGGACCGGGGCTTCGCGGTGCAGAGACTGCGGTCCAAGGCCCAGAACAAGGAGAACTTCAGGCCGGCCTCCTCCGCGGAGCCCGCGGTGCAGAAACTGGCGAGCCTGCGGCTGGGCGGGGCCGAGCCCCGGCTGCTGCGCTGGGACTTGACCTTCTCCCCGCCCCAGAAGTCCTTGCCTGTCGCTCTAGAGTCCGACGAAGAGAATGGGGATGAGCTCAAGTCCACTACGGTGAGTGGGCGGCCACCGTCTCCGCTGACCTGGGGTTTCCTGAGTTTGCAGCTCGGTCGCTGCTCCCCTGTTCCTCTCCAGGGGTGGAGCGGGGCTGGGGTACAGCTGGGAGCGGCAGCCCTCAGGTCACTGGGAGTTTATCTGGGAAGCTGGGACCATCCCGTGGGAAGCCAGGTGGGGGCAGGTATCACACCTTTCTCCGTGAGAGGGCTGCCCCCAGGCTGTCCAGAAAGCACAGGAACCTCCTGACCTAGGCAGCATGGGAGCCTGCACTCCCGCAACTTGCTCAACCCCAGCTGCTCAGCAGTCTGTGCCCTGGTCAGTGGCCTTGGGCCTTGAACCGTGAGATGACCACTTGAGTGTCCTGTGTCCTGGACAGGAACCCAGAGACCTAGAAATAGCTGGGGGCCGGGCTGGCCTGGGGCTGGGAGTCAGGTCAGACACCCCGGGGTGGGGGTCTGCCAGTCCAGGTTTCTCTCGCCCATGGGGGTGTTGAGGTTGGGGCCAGCTCCCATGAGGCCCCCCTGAGCCTCACCCAGCACCCCTTGTCCCCAGCCCCAGATTCGTTCCTCTAGGGCAAGTGACTTGGAGGGAAGAACAGTGTCCCCTGGGCTAGGCTCGGTGCAAGGCTGGGCGTCCTGGGCTAGGCTCAGTGTGAGGCTGGGGGTCCTGGTGCCTCACACAGGGCTGGCCCCCCCTTGAAGGGACCCTCACCGTGCGAATCCCACCCTGCTCCCATAGGGAATGAAGGGCTGTGGGATGGTGGCTATGTGTGGGATCTGTGCACGGCCAGGCCCTCACCCCAGCAGGGCTCTGCTCGCCCATGGCCGCCCAGGCAGTGCTTGGTGCTGAAAAGAAGTGCCGCAAGCCCATCTGCCCCTTGGGTGTGAGGACGCAGGGGGTTGTCTGCGTGGGGTGCTCAGGGCACGTGGGGCGGGCAGGGGGGCCATCGGTAGGTTTATTGTTGATGCTGCAGCAGGCGTCGGTGTCTGTCCCTGTCTGTGACCTAGGGGAGCTGTGGTTTTCTTCTTCTGCCAGCCCCACCCCCAGAGGAGTCAAAGCGTGACACCCCTTTGAAGGGGCACGTCCTGCCGGGTGGCAGTGCCCGTTTCTGCCTCTCCTTGGCACCACTGCAGTCGTCTGTCCTGTTGGCGGGTTCCTAAAAGGCCTCCCCCTTCCCCAAATGTCCACAGAGAACAGCCCCTGTGCTCCTGCTGGGACCAAAATACCAGCTCACACTTACAACCTGATTTTCCCCATCGCAGCCGGAGACGTGTGCGTGGCTGTGCGCGCGCGGTTATTTTAGTAACAGCCAAGTAGTGGGCAGGGTGGGAGGTGTAGGGACGGGTTCTCTTTTTAGCCTGCTTAATACACTGGCACTTTTGGGTGCTTTTAAATGAACCTCCCTGGGGTCAATGCACAAGCTGGGGACAGGTGCCAAGTTGGCGTTGGGGGTGGGTTCGCTGTGGGACACCCAGGGTGCTACATGCTGCCCTGGTCCTGCCTGGTCTCCAGCTGGGGCTGGTCTGGGAGGTCCCGTCAGCCGCAGCATCGCATCCCATCCACCCTGGAGGAAGCCAGCCGAGCTCCTTGGAGGCGGCTGCCCTGCGGTACCTGGTGCTGGTGCAAACAAGGTTTCCCTCCCATCTCCCTCCCATCTCCCTCCCCACACCTTCGGAGCTGTGTTTCCTGCCGGGTCTGTGAGGGGAGATGGGGTGGAGAGGCGTGGTCACTCCTAAGCACTGTTCCACGCCCCATCCGTGGGAAGCAGGAGAGGCCTGTGCCAGCCGGCATCCATGTCGGGACAGGTGTCAGGGCAGTTGGGTGCCAGGCTGGGCTGGGTGCCTTCAGTGTCACCCCTCACGGGGGTGCAGCTCTTGGCAGTGTCTCCCTGGGCCACCAGCAGGGTCTGGGGGGCTGTCTTCTGGCCATCCCCCTCCATTCCCAGCCCCCCAACAGCTACGTGCTGCAGAGCTCACAGGCCAGAGGTCCTGCGTACCACTGGCTACAGATGGGCCTGGGATTCTGGCCTGCATGGGGCCCTGGCAATCCAGGGCAAAGTCCCGTGGGACAGAAGCACAGGTTCTCCCTACAGCCTTGCCGGTGACTGAACTCTGTAGTCCTGGCTGAGTTTCCCTCTTGGTGAAATGACAGATATGACCTGATGGTGGAGGTCCAAGGTAGGGGGATGGCTGGGTAGACAGGAGCCTCCCTCCTGCAGGCAGCCATGTCCTCGCCCACAGCGTGCATATCTGCTTCCCGGCCCAGAGCATGGACAGGACAGTGGCAGAAGAGGTGCCGCTGACCACCCCACTCCATCCTGCTCCCCCACTACAGGCCGACTAACACCTAGCCCTTCCTCCTAGCTGGGATGGTGGGGCTTTGCACAAGGGGTGGCATCAGTGGGCAGGGCTGGGCCCTTGGCTGTTCTCTGCCCCCCTGTGGGCTGGCCTGGCCCAACCAAGTTGTCACAGGGCCCAAGACTCAGTGTATCTGCCCGAGGCCAGGATGCCACGTAAAGCTGGGCTCAGGCCGCTGCCCCTGGTGCAGAGGGCTCGGGCCAGCTTTCTCTTTGGTTGAGTGGAGGCCCTCGTTGTGTCCACACCTCCACTTCCATCTGTGCCTCAGGTCCCTGATGGGCTGGGAGGTTGTGGAGGGGGTTGGCTTGGTGCTGCTGCGGCTGCAGGTGCCTCCCTGGGCAGGACGTCACCCTCTGAGGACCCTCCTCTCTGAGCTGCATCCCCAGGGGTACAGTTTACAAAGCCCATTGCTGACTGGGGTTCAGCTTGTCTGTTGAGCAAACTTCTTTACAAAAAGTTTCTTGGCCAGACAGGGTGGCTCACCTATAATCCCAGCACTGTGGGAGGCCGAGGCAGATGGATCACCTGAGGTTGTGAGTTCGAGACCAGCCTGGCCAACATGGTGAAACCCCGTCTCCACTTAAAAATACAAAAATTAGCCGGGCATGGTGGCATGCACCTGTAATCCCAGCTACTTGGGATGCTGAGGCACAAGAATCTCCTGAACCTGGCAGGAAGTGGAGGCCGTGGTGAGCTGAGATCATGCCACTGCACTCCAGCCTGGGCGAGAGCAAGATTCCATCTTAGGCCGGGCGCAGTGGCTCAAGCCTGTAATCCCAGCACTTTGGGAGGCTGAGGTGGGTGGATCACGAGGTCAGGAGATCGAGACCATTCTGGCTAACACGGTGAAACCCCATTTTTACTAAAAATACAAGAAAATTAGCCGGGCGTGGTGGCGGGCGCCTGTAGTCCCAGCTACTCAGGAGGCTGAGGCAGGAGAATAGCGTGAACCTGGGAGGCGGAGATTGCAGTGAGCCGAGATAGCGCCACTGCACTCCAGCCTGGGGCACAGAGCAAGACTCCATCTCAAAAAAAAAAGATTCCATCTTAAAGTTTCTCAAGCCAGTGTCTCCAGGGCATGAGGGCTCCAGTCCCCAGTGTGAGGAGAGGCGCTTAGGCCTGGGAGCTGATACCCAGGACACAGCAGGAGGTGCCCCTGCCAGGTGTGGTGCAGAGCCCTATGGGGCTGTGAGTAGACCTGAGGATGGCATCTGGACGTGTTTCTTTCACGTTTAACGGGAATGAGATAGGCTCATTGGCTGCTTGTCCCCGAATCCAAATGGAAAACCACCAGCTGGGGCCAGGCAGAGGCAAGTACTCCCACCTGTTGCTGCTGCCGTGCCGAGTGGCTGTTGGCAGGGGCCTCCCGAGGAAACCGTGCTGACGCAGGAGTGGCTAGAGCCTGCCCAGGCCACAGATGGGGCCACGCTGAGCAGTACTGCCCAGGGCATGTGGGGGCAGCTCCTGGAGACCACAGGGAGGGAAGGTGGGCACCCAGATGTGGGCAGGACTGGACCAGGAGGAGGAGGGGCCGCAGCTTGCTCAAGGCAGGGTCTCTGCCACGGGGCTGGAAGGCTGGGAAGGGGCGAGGGCGTGATGGGTTCCGAGTGCCCCAGACAATGGCTGTTTTGGGCCACATGCTCAAGCGGGTGCCCGGGGAAGACCAGCCTAGGTGCTGGGATCAGGGCCTTCAACGTTGGCTACGATGCTGCTTCACTGGGGGCACAGCCTAGGAAAGGGTGAAACCGATGCGGGAGACAAAAGGGCCCCGCTAGACAGTCCAGCAGGAGGCTGCTTCTCTCCCGCGGGATGTGGCATCCAGGCTAGGCAAGGGGACCACAGGCTGACGTCCCCGGAGGGAATTCTCCTGGCAAGGCCGTGACCCCACTGGGGCCCTGAGAAGTGGCCCCTGGTCTGCATCCCTCCTGCGCAGTGAGAGCAGAGCAGGCCGCTGTCTGCCCACAGCTCCCATGTGTCAGGCACTGCTCTGACGGTGTGGCCCTGGAGAGCTGACTTCATTTGGGATTTCTGCTGTTCTTTGTGCAGCTTTAGCTCTACTGAGAGAGAATGCTTGTACTGTTCACTTCACCTGGCCACCGTGTACAAGTCAGGGATTTGAGTGTATTCTGAGTTGTACAACCATTACATCCAGTTCTCTCTAGATCAGCTCCATCACCTTCAACCTCAGGGCCATTAAGCAGGCACTTGCTGTCCCCTCCCCCAGCTCCCAGACTTGTCTGCTTTCTGCCTCTGGCCGGGTCCTGGCGCCTGGCTTCACTCCTGCACCCGTCCCTGTGGTGTCTGCTGTTGCACGGCCCGTTTTGCTGGCTGCGTTCATCCGCCACCAGACAGCTGGCTTTGCTTCCACTTCGTGACTGTTGGTTCCTGCTGCGGGGAGTGTGTGTGCACGCAAGGGTTTGAGTGGAGGCTCCATGGACCGGGCTCTCTGAGCAGCCTCCTGCCTCGGGCAGGTCCCCATGCAGCTCCTTTCCCGAGTGGGGTCTGCATCTCCTTCCAGGCAGCTGTGAGATGTGGAGTGTGGGGAGGGGCGGGGGTCAGGGGCAGGTGTCCTCTGGAAGGAGCCCCTGGGCAAGGCTGGAGTGGGTATCCCCTGCCATTCCTGGGCTGGGGGCATCTTCCAGGAGGCACCCGTTCCCTGTGCAGCAGGTACTGTCTGTACAGGGCGGCACCCACCCCTGCCCTCCCAGGGGCGGGGGGCTTCCCAGAGGGGCCACACTGCCTCTCACCGCTGCCTGGTGTGAGCCTGAGACAGTGGGGTGCAGGACTGCAAGAATCACTGCAGAAGGGTGCCCCAGGAAGAGGCTCTGGTGCGGGACGTGTCCTGCCTGGCCCCAACAAGCACAGGGAAGGTGGCAGCTTGGTCCAAGTGCCCGGGCTGTGCGGCTGAAGGGGGAGCCTGACACTTGGGGCTCTGGTAGAGGCTGAGGACTCGTGAGCCACTTCAGGGAGGTGGTGGCAGCAGCACTCAGGACTGTGACCTGAGTCCGAGGCAGCCTGCAATTGGACACAGCCCTCCAGAGCTAGCTGGCATGAGGAGTTTGTTGAGGAAACTGTGCTCACAGACTTTGGGAGGCCTCTGCTGAGTCCCAGGGCCCTCTCTGCTGGGCTGCATCTGACATGGGCTATGGCAGCCATGCAGGCGCTTCTGAGGTTCTGATCACAGTGCTCCAAGGTCCCAGTTCCACAGAGCAGGAGAAACCTGCTGACTGGCACACACGCAGCACGCACTGAGACGTTTGCTTACAGAGAGGCTGGGGTGGTTCTCTCCAACGGGACCCCGGGAGAGCTGGTGTTCAGGGTCTCAGGGTTGCAAGGGAATTCCAAGACCAACAACTTCAGACTTACAGGCCAGTGGCTTCCTCCCCAGTCTGGACTTCGAGGGGCTCAGGTTCCAGTGGGCCTTTGGTGTCCAACCGTTTCAAACATCCTCCTGCACACCTCCACCCCCAGGGTCTGCCAGTTTGGTGAAGAGACGTGGCTGGGAGGCGTGGTGGCCCAGGCAGAGCCCCCGCGGCTGTCACTCACCTTTCTCCTCGCTCTCTTCCAGGGCTCGGCTCCTATCCTGGTGGCCATGGTGATCCTGCTCAACATCGGAGTCGCCATTCTGTTTATTAACTTTTTCATCTGATGAGACTGTCGCGGTAGCAAAAATAGAGAAAGGGTAGGAAAAGGGGACATTAAAAGCAAAACCACAAGAAGGGAAAGACCGCAACTCGGACAGCCCAGCGGCTCCCAAGTCCTCTCACAGAAGAACCACGTGATTCGGTATCACTCACAGTTTGCCTTTTTTTCTGGGTAATGTTTTTTGGATTTTAGCCAAAATTCTTTGCTTGTATAACACTCTGCTGTGTGGCATGGCAGAAGGAGGCCAGCACGCAGCCCCTCCAGCTCCACGTGGAAACAGAAGGGATCCCGGCACGTCAGTGGTAACGGTGGACGTCGTCCTCGTGGTCACATGTCCCTCCTTGGGTGTGGACGGAGGGCAGCCCGGGGCAGAGCCCCAGCCCCACACCCCCTGAGCAGCAGGGCTGGCTCCCGTCGCCATGAGCTTGGAAAAGTGGATTCACTGCTTCCTCTGTCTAGAACAGACGGGTGACAAGTATGGGCGGGAGGCGTGGGGCACGGTGGCCCACCCCAGCGGGCAGTAGCCCGGCCGTTTTCTGTGTGAGAGCTGTGCTGCACACCTGAGGGAGGGGAGGGGTCGGCCACCTCCTCCCCGTGAGACGGATGCAGGTCCTTCCCTCTTCTCGGCACTGCCCCCGGCCTTCTGTGAGAAGCCGACTCCCCACACCGAGTTTTAAAGCAAAGCCCTTTCTTCTGCTGCCCACTCACCGTGGGCCCCATTCGGCCGTTTCCCCCACCAGACCCCAGGGAAGCCGGGGCCCACTCCAGTCGGCCTGGGCTCAGCGAAGCACGGAAGCCGAGGGGCTGTGCCGTGGACTCGGCCTCGCGCCGGGGCTCTGGGTGTGTGCACTTGGTGTGCAGGGTGGACGCATGGGCTTCCGTGTCCCCAGGAGTAAGGGCCCTAAAGGAAGCCTTCTCCCATGGTTACTGACCTCCACGGGTTTTCACATCTTTGTACTGTGCCTGCCTCAACTTCCCCTAACAGATATGCATATTCCTTCCAGATGCCTCAGTGCTACACCAGAGTGGGCCTGGTCCCAAGACAGGAATGCGGTTCAAACCCAGTGGCTTGAAACTTCCTGAGAAATTGTAGCATATCCAACCCCCCAAAATGTACAATGTAACTTGTTTCAGTCCAACAAAAACAGGTTCCTTATGTTTCTGCCTTCACCAGGGTCACTCCATCACCCAAACAAAAGAACAAGGTTTGCCAGGATGTCCGAGTGCCCCCTGGCCCTCGTGTGCATGGACGTGCCTGAGGGGTCCGGGCACGGCCACATGCAGGACTCCTGTGCCCGGGGAGGCACTGCAGGGATTCCCCATCCGGTCGCCTTGGGGCCAGCCTGTCTTATGGACTCTGCCTTGCTTTGCTTATGTTTAGCTGTTTCTCTGCTACCTTTCGAGCAGACTTCTTTACTACACTGCACTGGATTGCTATATTTTTAACCAGAAATAAACTAAAGATTAGAGCATGTTCCAGTTAAATTCAGTTTTGTTTTCCGTTGTTATATGTTCACTCCCCGTTCCTTCTCGCAGCCTGGTCTGGGGGGGCACAGGAGAGGGAGGGAGGACTGAAGGTCACATACGTTTCTGATGATGTCGCTTTCTAAAGGGATGTGACATCTTTTTGTACATCTTTTCCGTTTTTTGATATCAAGTGGTTGCTGCAGACCGGAAGTGAACCAAATAAAGACTCCTGCTCTTTGCAGCTCTCACCATCACGCATGCCGGGAGATGGGTTTTGTAATTGTCTGCAACTCTTTGCAAACATCACAGCTGCTTTTGTCCATTCCAGTAACTGCATGACACAGAATGGTACCTGTGAGCAGGAGACACGTTCACACCATGAGACAAGCACGGAGGCAGGTGTCCCTGAGCGAAGCTGTGTGGATCCAGGCCTAGGGGCCGTCAGCTGCTGCCATAACACAACCTAGAAAACCAAGCCGGGGCCGGCCCCTTGCCTTCCAGCAGCAAGGGCAGAGGGCAAAGCCACTTCCCTGGGAATTCCAGGAGGATTCAACCAAGGCTAAAATGCCCCGGGTTTGAGAGACTCAAACCTTTAATTGGTTTCCACATGGGGTGATTAAGGAGAAGGCTGCTTCCCACCTGTCCAGAGCCTCGGCCTTCCCTGACAGGCGCGCAGTCCTTCCACCCAGGCCCGGGGGGACCCGTTCACCTCCACAGTCGGGCAGGGCAGGGCAGCGTGTGCCAGGCTGGCTGCTGCTGCATGGAGAATTGGATGAGTTTTCATTAGCCCGAGAGCAGCCTGGTGAGAGCCATTTTCCTCCCCAACAGCTTCTTCCATGCTTTACCTGTGCATCCCAGAGGCCAGGAGAAAGTGGCATCCCCTCCGGATGGCAGCATGGTCTGTGGGGGGTGGGCATGGACAGCCCATGGGCCAGGCTGGCGTCTCCCCACTCTTG
The DNA here is from genome assembly GCF_000951045.1 of Mandrillus leucophaeus. Taxonomy (NCBI): domain Eukaryota; kingdom Metazoa; phylum Chordata; class Mammalia; order Primates; family Cercopithecidae; genus Mandrillus; species Mandrillus leucophaeus. Next base: position 4,941,268 of record NW_012098098.1, read on the forward strand.
CAAACCTGCAAAACAGATCCACCCCTGGCCCAGGAACAGATTAGCCCTGTCCTGGAAGAGCTGGAAGAGACCCTCTGCCCCGAGGTCTCTGGGGAGCCTGTGTGTGCCCATGGCTGGCCCGTTTACCATAGGGAGCCTGTGTGTGCCCACGACTGGCCCGTTTACCAAACTCTGCACACTGGGCGGACTGGTGCTTTCTGAAGTTCAGTAGCGCACAGGATGTGCCTGAATAATTTCGGGAACTTGAAACATTCTCTTTATCCATTCTTTTGGATCTAGAAGCATTAGCTCACAGGATTCCCAAAGATACAGATTAGGTGTGCAATGCCTGAGCCGAGCTAACTGACACGACGGTGGTGATGCAGAAAAGCTGGGCAGGGCCAGGCACAGTGGCTCACGCTTGTAATCCCAGCACTTTGGGAGGCTGAGGCGGGTGGATCACAAGGTCAGGAGATTGAGACTAGCCTAATCAACATGGTGAAACCCCATCTCTACTAAAACAAATACAAAAATTTGCCAGGCGTGGTAGCAAGTGCCTGTAGTCCCAGCTACTTGGGAGGCTGAGGCAAGAGAATCGCTTGAACCTGGGAGGCGGAGGTTGCAGTGAGCCAGGATCGTGCCACTGCACGCCAACCTGGGCGACACAGCAAGTCCGTCTCAAAAACAAAAAAACAGAAAGATACACATCGTAGAATGACAGGCCCTCCCCACATGCACTCAACTCGCTCCCCTGCGAGGTCCCAAGCCAGGCCATGGGCCAGCAGTCCACGGGGTGTCCACACTCCAGGCTCTAACCACGCCCCTGGCTCTAACCACGCCCCTGGCTCTAACCACGCCCCTGGCTCTAACCACACTTGCTCCTTTTCACTTTCAGAACCACACGGCCACCCGGTCTCACTGAGGGCCATCAGTCACCCCCAAGGCACTGCAGACCTAGTGGGGAGAACCCGAGGGAAATGAAATGTTTTTCATACTTTTTCAGTTTAGGTTTTTGATCGTCCTTTACTCCTTCCCCGGGAAGTTTTATCGTCCGCTGAACCCATGAGAGTAAAGAGGCCCTGGGGCCTGTGGTGGCCCCCAAGCTGCTGGCGCTCCTGGGCCATGTGAGGGCGGCACATCCAAGACCTGCCCTCAGTCTTCACAGGGCAGTGTGGATTTCACGTCGTGTGTGCGACAGAACAATCAGCAGGAGAGGAGGGAAAGGGCCATCTGCCTCTTCTAGGTCACGCTCAGTTTCTCTGACTCGTTCCTAAGTTTGGTCCGACTATTCTTGCCTTTGTTCTTGGAAACCTGACATCAAGGTGCCTAACAGATTTTCGGACGTCACCTTCCATAGCTGCGGGTGCTGTGACAGTTTCTCCCTTCAGCCGGCTGACAGCACCGGGCGCGGCAAGCTTCAGGACATCATGACGCTGCCCTCCCGCGGTGCCTCGAGAACCTCTCCCGGGCCAGGGTCTGCCTCTAGCCCAGGACCAGGACCCCGATTCCAGTTAAGGCAGAGGGAGGAGGGCGGATGGAGGAGACTGGAGGGAGGAGGATGGAGGAAGAGAGGAGACTGGAGGTTGGAGGGAGGAGGGAGTCAGTCAGCTCAGGCACCTGGTTGGCTTCTCTCATGCCCAGGCTGTGTGTCAGGTGAGGCACTCGGCACACAGAAGCTGAGGAAGCAACTGTCCCCAGCTGCCGAGGAGGCCGCCGGCTTGGCCTTCAAAACAAGCAAGGAAAAGTGCGGCTGCCATCGCTGAAAAGAAACAAAGCCAGGCTGTATTTTCACCACACGTCCCCTGCCTGGAAAATTGAACTACAGAACGCACAGCGGGCTGGGGGTGGGTGCTGGGAAGGGACGGAACAAGGGTCTCCAGCAAACCACGAAGGCCCTGCAGGCCAGCGCCTCCCGATGAGAAGAGGCGGGGACCAGCACCTGGCGCCGGCTGCAGAGGGGCGGTCAGCGCCCCCAGAGCTGAGGCCCTCAGCACCCCAGGCTAGCAGCAGGGTTGCAGGGCGCTCAGGACAGGCGAGGCCGAGCTCTGCAAAGAAGCTGAATGCTCCTCCCAAACTTCGGCCCACCCGTCAGGAACAAATAAACGCTTTCTAAGTCTGTTTCTTCATGAACCCCCAGCAGAAGTGCCTGAGCAGTGAATGCAGCCACAGCATTCTGTGCCGGCTTGTTCCCAAGCCTGGGAGAAGCAAGCGGCCCCGTGACAGGGACAGGTCACGGCGTGGGCATGAGCTCACTCCATGTGTGTCTGGGTGCTAGGCCCAGGCCGCTGGGTTTCTGGGGTGGCGGAGCAGACCAGCCAACCTCACGCGCCAACCTCACGCGCCTACCTCACGGCCACTCGTCCGCCTCGTCCACTCCTGGCCTTTGGGATAAACATCCTGTCTCAGACACACCCTTCTCGTGCGCCGACGCCACCTGCTCAGGCCTATGCCACCCGTCTGTCCTCCCGAGCGTGCACGCCCATCTGCCATCCTTCACGCCATGTCTGTGCCCCACAGAGGCCTCCGGCCAAACCACCACTGCTTGTTAACAGCTGCCATCCATACTGAGGAAGTCACTTCCAGCCCAAGGAGTGGCTGACGGGGCTCTGCTCTGCCCTTCTTGGTCATCTTCCTGGGCCTGCAATGAAGCTCAGCCCAGCAGCCAAGCAGCTCCTAAAAAGCCTAATGCTGGGTCTAGTCCCTGGTGACCCCAGGCTGCTGTGAGAACTTGTGACTCGAGATCATAACAGCTTTCGGGTCCCAGAGCTTCCCGCACGATCGTGTGTGGAACAGACCAGGAGATTCCACCGGATATGGGTTCAACCTTGACCACCAACAGCACCCAGCCCAAGGGCTGCCTCCCCCGACCATGACAACCAACTCCTCCTCCACAGCGGCTCTGCCAGGCGCCCCATCCATAAAGGGCGGCCACTGCTGGGCAAGGAGGGCCTGTCTGCCGGGACTCCCAGGCCCTGGGGTCAGGCTGAGAGGAAGATGGGTGTGAGGGTGCGGGGGCAGGGGCAGGGGGGTGGGCCCTGCAGGGTGGTGCCTGGCCCGTCCTGCACCCACAGCCTGGGAACCCCCGGCTTTCTCACATGGGCCTCTGGGGAGCCCGCATGCCCAAGTGCAGCCACATCAGAGCAGACTTCTCGGGCAGCACCTTCCCAGGCACGTCCGTGGCTGCCTCGGGCGCAGGCACTCTGCCGCTGGCAGCCCCTCCTGGACGCTGAGCTGACCTCTCTAGCAGGACTCTGCTCATGTGCACCATCTGCCATTTCCACAGAAACCCCGTCCCCAGAGCCCAGTGGAGATAAAACCCTCAGGGGCCTCCCGGCTCAGGGGAGCCACGCGGGAAAGAGAGGCCCCCTCGTTCCAGCTGCGGAAGCAACTGAGCCTGCTGCGGAAGCAACTGAGCCTGCTGCAAACACCTCTGTGAACTCGGACAGAAAACGGTGTTAACCTGCGTTTCCTTCCAAGCCGGACCGGCGCGTGTGAACTGTCTGCTAACACTGTGTACAATCACTCCGTGCAGTGACAAAAACAGAACTTCTCTTATTGACGAAGTGGTTTAAAAAGTTACCCTGAGCCTTTTTTCTTTGCTTTTAAGCTGGAAAGATAGCTGGGTTACTTACAAAATGAAAATCAAATACTTTTCCTAAATGAATGTAACAGTTTAAATCCTACTGTTACGAAAGCAAGGAACACTGTCGAGATTAAAGAGAAATTCTGCTCCTTTTAGTAATACACAATGTCGTGTGACACTTTGGAACGCTTGTCTCGTCTCATTACAAACCAGCGTCTTTACTGAAGTTCCTTCTGCTGCAGAGCTGCGTGATGGACACGTGGACAGAGCTGGGTGGCACGTGGAGGCTCTCCTGGCTTCCGAGCAGGAAACGTGCTGTGAGCAGGAATCTCGAGTGAGTTCCGTGGCGTCCCCGGGTCAGCACACGCGGGGTCCTCAGTCTCGAGTGAGTTCCGTGGCGTCCCCGGGTCAGCACGCGCGGGGTCCTCAGTCTCGAGTGAGTTCCGTGGCGTCCCCGGGTCAGCACGCGCGGGGTCCTCAGTCTCGAGTGAGTTCCGCGGCGTCCCTGGGTCAGCACGTGCGGGGTCCTCAGTCTCGAGTGAGTTCCGTGGCGTCCCCGGGTCAGCACGCGCGGGGTCCTCAGTCTCGAGTGAGTTCCGCGGCGTCCCTGGGTCAGCACGTGCGGGGTCCTCAGTCTCGCTGGCTCACCAGTGGTGGCCGGGGCATGACTCCCCCAGCCCTGAGTCTCCCGGCAGTGCAGGCAGTGTTGGCACGGGGTTTGTCACAGCCTGTAAGTGAATGCGGGACACAAAAATCACCAGAGAGGCAGGCTCTGCCCTCCAGGAGAGCACAGGCGGTTTTTAAATGCGCGCGTTCATGTAATTAAATGTCCCCGTTTCTGCTTCTCAGGGAGTGGTTACTCAATCTCTTTCTTCCCAGCCAGAGTTTTGTAAACCCGCGCCTCTCACACCTCAGAGATGCCCGAGTCCAGCCTCTACAGCTGGGTCCCTGGGTGGGCTGCAGCCAGTGGGGGCTTGGAAGGGCTCTGAAGGTTGAGACAAGGAAAATGAGGGGCATGAGCAGAACTCAGGGAAGCGGGTCACTGTGGTACCTGCACTGTGGCCCTTGGCCCTGACAGTGCGTCAGCGTCCAGCAGGGACTGCTTGTGTGCCTCGGGACACCACTGTTCAGGACCCCAGTGACCAGGCGTGGCCAGGCCCCGGATGGCATTGCTGCAGCTCTCTCGTGAGAGAGAAATGGAGGTGACCACAACCTGCGCTGGGAGCCATCTGGGTTATGAAAACGAGACGGGCCTCCACACAATACTCTTACACTGCCCAGGAGAGCAGCGGTCACTAGCAAGTTCCTTCCACGCACAAAGGCAGGCAGGCTGACGTCGTGATCACAGCTAGAGCTCGGCCCCTTTTCCCTTTGCGCTGGGAACCACCAACCCCTGCTCCTTCTGGAGGACAGCAGACTCTTCTCTGACGGAAGCCATCAAGCACACGGCGCCACCTCCTCGCCAACACCCGAGCGCCACGTCCAGCGCGGGGTCCCACCTCGTTACCTGAACGTCATGTGGAAGGAGGCGCCTCTGGAAAGCCCCGGAGAGGGTCCTGAACGTCACGCGGAAGGAGGCCCCTCTGGAAAACTCTGGAGAGGGTCTCTCTCACCAACAGGCATCTTGGCATTTGGTCCCTCAGTGACTCTGTAACTGTCACCTAGCCAATGACATCCTGCTTATACCAACTCAATTAAAAAAAAAATCAGATGTCAAATTGCAGTCAACACTACTCTCGTCTAAAAACAAACACAAACTAACTGCCTGGCAAGGATTTCTAAGCTCAATGGGTAGTTCCCTTGATGTTCATTCCACCCAACACCCCCCCGCCCCAACCACGAAAAAAGCCACCGCGCACGGCCAGTCCCTCCAGTTCATCCTCACACAGAGCATGACGTGCATGGGCAGCAGGGGGAGAATGGGGAACAAGGTGATTCATCGTTCGAAATCCCACAAAGCCCCGCGAGGAGCCGTGGCCCTGCTGCCAAGTGGGCCGGCCAGAGCGCCTCACCTGACATGCCCGCCCACCCTGCAGTCCGGGGTCCGGGGGCTGTGTGGGAGGGCCGGAGCCGAGGGAAAGCCTTCCTAACAGCCAGCAGCTCACCACACCGAGGAACTGGAGGTGAATGTGGCACCGAGTATGGCGTGTCCCAGCCGCGCCGTGCCAGCCGCTCCCGGGAGACAGAGGCCCTGGGCTTTCATGCCGGCTGCTCACGCCCTGTGGCGGCTGCCTGGCCACCAAGTGGTTCAATAAACTGGGCTCTAGCAGACAAGCAGAACCCAGGCCCGTGGGGCAGGCAGAGCTCTGCACAGGAATCCACCACCCTGCGTTGCGTTCTGCGTCTCCCGCGGTTCCACACTGAAGGGGCGCTGCTGTTTTCATCACGGCCGTGGCAGCCACTCCATGCTGGGAGCTTGTCTGTCTGACCCCCATTGGTTCTGATCAGCATCTTTCATTCAAATCAAATCTTTAGCAACAAAAGCAAAATGCTTTCTGTATAAGAAAGTGTACAAGAAGTTTCCTCCTCAGGGCTGCTGTCATCCTTCTTTCAACTTGGTTGATTCAAAAGTACCTTTTTCCTGGGAATCCCATTTAATTAGTTACAAGCTCCTCTGAAAGAAAATCTCTGATAACAGACAACTGCATTGAAGCCAACAAGATCTTTCCATTCCTTCCTCCAAGAGCAGGAGGGAAGAACGAACCGGCCACACAACGGGGTCCATCTTCTGGACAAGGGCCAGAGCCGCAGAGCCTGTGGGGGCGGGGACGCTGCTGCCTGCGCTCCGGCTTCTCAGCCCTGCCCGAGCCTCTCCCAACCAGCTCAGCCGAGAGCGTGAGGAAAGAGCCCTGCCTGCCCCGCACTCGAGACAAAGTGCCCAAACCAGCCGCCAAAGCCCGACACCGCCAACATGAGCTGCAGCCCTCGGGGGTTGGCAGGGGGGCCAGCACAACGCAAACACGAGCTGCAGCCCTCCAGGGGGGCTACGTCTGCAGCCTCACCCGTCGGCAGTGCCACCCACACATCCGGATGCACCAGACAGGTGTCCCCACCAGGGAACGGGCAGTGCTAAGAGCCTTCCCCTTTCTGATCAGCTTTTCGGTCAAGTGACCACAGAAGCCTGAAGTGAGGTCACACCCATGGCAGCGGGCAGGGCCCTCGGGGCCAGTTCAAGTGCCACCCACCCGCCGAGGCCTCCTGAACACCTGGCTGCACCAGGGAGCTCAGCACGTGCCCCTGCTGGGGAAGAGCTGGCCAAGTGCCCCTGAGGTGATCCTGAGAGATGACGCTTCTGAAGCCACTGCCCCATGGTGACCCGGGTACTCCTGGGCCCATCTGGAGCCATGAGGACGAATCGGCCAAGGCAGCAGGGAGGCGCTCACAGCTGCTCGCTGCCAAGTCAGCTTCTAGTCCTCTCCGCTCAACACTGGTTCCGCCAGGAGGGGCGTCTCCCCACCACCCTTGTTTTGAACTCCCAGATAAGACAAGGGACCACAGTTATGTCGGCCCATTACAGAAAGCTAAGGATCCTATATTCCCACTGTTCAAAATATTTAAGACACCCACAAAACTGCACCGGGTGTGGTTTCAGTGCTCAACTTTTGACCCCAATTTGGCAAATCTGAACCAGCCTTCAGTCTTGGACTGGAGCGGGCCTCGGGTGGGGTTAGTGCACCACAGCCTTCGGGGGCAAGGGCGCTGCAGCGCGGGAGACAGGAGGAGCTGGTCGGAGATACCCGGTGGCAGCCATATGGGGACGCTGGGAGCCCTTGCCCTCCGGCCTCCCATCCTGTCGCTTTGCAAATGCTAATCCTAAACCCTAAACCCGACAGGGACCACCAGGGCCTCAACAGAGACCATGCGGGGGCACGGGGGCTCCCAGGAGTGAGGCCGCTGCACACGAGGGACCCCCCAGGAGATCCCCGTGTGGAGTCGACCAGCGGTGCCATACATGAACGAGAACAGGGAAGGCGTGCACTGGCCCTGGCCTGCTTTTCAGTTTCCAGTCGTCAGAGGCTGATCCCGAGTGTGAAGATGGATGGGAACTCAGTGCCCTCTTCTGGGTCTGTAGAAGGAAAGGCTCACAAAGCACAGCATATTCCGGGGTTTCGGGCGCAGAAACCTGCTTCTTGAGGGTCCTTCGTGTCCAAAGTTCCACCCTCCAGTGTGGGGCAGTCTTGCCCTAGGCCAGCCCTGGCCCGGGAAGACTGGCAGAGGCCCCAGGAAGACTGGGTGTGCCTCGGGCCGCACAGAAGAAAACCTCACAGTGGTCTTGTTTGAAGTCCAATTTATTTTACACAACACACAGGCTGCTGAGGGAATCCACCCGCACTGCACTCAGTTGAACTTCTGGCCCAGCGCCGCATCAAAGACTAAATCATGGGAGAAAGTTCACGCCCTGGCCTGGGCCACCCACCTTCAGCTCTCTCCTGTGTGTCACGGCACAGGCTGGCCCTGAGAGCTTCACCCAACACGGCTGGGTCCTGGGCGGACGTGGGCACAGCACTTGCCAGGCGCCCCTGGAGGGGGCTCTTCTGATACGCAAGGAGGAAGGAATGAGAGACCAACACATTCAGCCGAGGGGGATGCCTGTGCAGGGAGGGTAGAGAGAACACCGGGTTTTCAGGGAAGACCTCATCAAAGAGCCCACAGGCACGCCGCACTCATCAGCAAGCTGCCGAAATTACTCCACATACCGTTTTTAAGATTTTAAACTTGCCTCAAGGCATCTACAGAACAAAGCTGAATTCTAATGAAAATCCAATAAACATGAAAAGCCTTTCACCAACACCCAGCAGCCACACCACCCGTGAGCTCCAGCCCGCTCACCTCAGTCCTCCGCACCGCTCTCCTCTCCGCTGTCTTCGTCCTCATCCTCGTCTCCACCCTCAGCACCTTCAACCTCCTCACTGTCCTCTTCCGAGTCTGTCTCCTCCAGCCACTCCTGAGTTTCTTCAAAAGCAGAATGAACACACACAGATGTCAGCGCAGCTGGGGCAGGCGGGGGAGGCTGTGGGACGGTGGTGGCTACTTACTGGGGGGATTCCATCTTCTTACTTAAGAACCATGATGTGAAACCTAACTCCTGGCCGGGCGCGGTGGCTCACACCTGTAATCCCAGCACTTTGGGAGGCGCAGGTGGGTGGATCACCTGAGGTCATGAGTTCAAGACCAGCCTGGCCAACATGGTGAAACCCTGTCTCTGCTGGGTGTAGTGGTGGGCACCTGTAATCCCAGCTACTCAGGAGGCTGAGGCAGAAGAATCCTTTGAACACAGGAGGCAGAGGCTGCAGTGAGCCGAGATCGCACACTGCACTCCAGCCTGGGCGACAGAGTGAGACTCTGCCTCAAAAAAAAAGAAAGAAAAAGAAACCTAACTCCTATTCCCCGGCCCCCTTCAGATCCACAAAGAAAACAGACTGTGTTCCCCTGGGCGTCAAGGCAGAGACCCGAGATGGCAAACATGCAAAAGCACCCCCATAAGGGAGCAGCTGGC
>NW_012098098.1:4950376-4954762 GCF_000951045.1 Mandrillus leucophaeus
GCCCTCTTCTGGGTCTGTAGAAGGAAAGGCTCACAAAGCACAGCATATTCCGGGGTTTCGGGCGCAGAAACCTGCTTCTTGAGGGTCCTTCGTGTCCAAAGTTCCACCCTCCAGTGTGGGGCAGTCTTGCCCTAGGCCAGCCCTGGCCCGGGAAGACTGGCAGAGGCCCCAGGAAGACTGGGTGTGCCTCGGGCCGCACAGGAGAAAACCTCACAGTGGTCTTGTTTGAAGTCCAATTTATTTTACACAACACACAGGCTGCTGAGGGAATCCACCCGCACTGCACTCAGTTGAACTTCTGGCCCAGCGCCGCATCAAAGACTAAATCATGGGAGAAAGTTCACGCCCTGGCCTGGGCCACCCACCTTCAGCTCTCTCCTGTGTGTCACGGCACAGGCTGGCCCTGAGAGCTTCACCCAACACGGCTGGGTCCTGGGCGGACGTGGGCACAGCACTTGCCAGGCGCCCCTGGAGGGGGCTCTTCTGATACGCAAGGAGGAAGGAATGAGAGACCAACACATTCAGCCGAGGGGGATGCCTGTGCAGGGAGGGTAGAGAGAACACCGGGTTTTCAGGGAAGACCTCATCAAAGAGCCCACAGGCACGCCGCACTCATCAGCAAGCTGCCGAAATTACTCCACATACCGTTTTTAAGATTTTAAACTTGCCTCAAGGCATCTACAGAACAAAGCTGAATTCTAATGAAAATCCAATAAACATGAAAAGCCTTTCACCAACACCCAGCAGCCACACCACCCGTGAGCTCCAGCCCGCTCACCTCAGTCCTCCGCACCGCTCTCCTCTCCGCTGTCTTCGTCCTCATCCTCGTCTCCACCCTCAGCACCTTCAACCTCCTCACTGTCCTCTTCCGAGTCTGTCTCCTCCAGCCACTCCTGAGTTTCTTCAAAAGCAGAATGAACACACACAGATGTCAGCGCAGCTGGGGCAGGCGGGGGAGGCTGTGGGACGGTGGTGGCTACTTACTGGGGGGATTCCATCTTCTTACTTAAGAACCATGATGTGAAACCTAACTCCTGGCCGGGCGCAGTGGCTCACACCTGTAATCCCAGCACTTTGGGAGGCGCAGGTGGGTGGATCACCTGAGGTCATGAGTTCAAGACCAGCCTGGCCAACATGGTGAAACCCTGTCTCTGCTGGGTGTAGTGGTGGGCACCTGTAATCCCAGCTACTCAGGAGGCTGAGGCAGAAGAATCCTTTGAACACAGGAGGCAGAGGCTGCAGTGAGCCGAGATCGCACACTGCACTCCAGCCTGGGCGACAGAGTGAGACTCTGCCTCAAAAAAAAAGAAAGAAAAAGAAACCTAACTCCTATTCCCCGGCCCCCTTCAGATCCACAAAGAAAACAGACTGTGTTCCCCTGGGCGTCAAGGCAGAGACCCGAGATGGCAAACATGCAAAAGCACCCCCATAAGGGAGCAGCTGGCTGAGAGGGCCTCCTGCCACCCTCCACGCTGGCTCATGGTGCTCTCAGAAAACAGCAAACATCCTGCGCCAACGGTTCACTACCTTTCCCTGGATTTGTGGATTTTGCTTTCATCTCAGATCTTTAGAAACTGAACGGTGACTCAAGCCCAGCAGCAATCAGGGTAAAGGGGACGTGTGACTATGGCAGCAGAGGGGCCCTGGGTCAGACAGCAACGCTGGAGGCTCAGACCCAGGGCCTTGGGGCCCGGCACGGACGGCCGCCCACAAACAAGCATGCTGTGGACAGAGCAGCAGACGCGCCCGTGTCCTGTGCCGCCAGAACTGCAGCTCCTGTCAGCACCTGGGACAAAGGACGGACGTGCCCAGGATGGGCCCTCCTTTCCACAACAGGTCTGACCGTGGAGGCAGGGGGCATCGGCACAGGCCGCCTCTGGGCGGCTTGCAGGGCTTGCTTCCGAGTGACGCGACACACGACCGTCGGCTCTCGCCCCCAGGCACGGAGGCACCAAGTCGCCTGGCTCACCTGGGTCCATCTCCACCAAGGTCTTCCACGCCTCCATCCTGTGCAGGTCCAGGCAGTGCAGGTCGCTGAGGGTGACCTGGCGGTCGCCAGCCTCAAACATGCCCCCGTAGACGTAGAGCACCCCGTGCTTCACGGCCAGCATGGCGTTGGAGCGAGGACACGGCCCGGGTGTGGGGCTGCCGGCCTCCTCGAGGCTGTCTTCGTCCTCAGACTGGGGCTGCCCTGCCGAGCCTGGGGCGGAGAGCACCTGCTTAATGGTGACCACGGTCCCATCCTCGGTCACCACCTCCTTGACCACCTCCACAGGCGCCTGCGTGCCAGCTCCCCCACACGCCAGCTTGCTGCCACCTTCGGGCTCCTCTCTTCTGCCCCGTCTGCGCTTCTTCTTCTCAGACTTGGGCCCCTATTAATAGACCGAGGGAGCAGAGAGCAGCAGCTTCAGCGAGGCAGCGGTCGGTCCTGCTATGCCTACGAGGCCAGGCAAGGGTTTGCGGGGACCACCCACAAGCATGGGGAGTGTGTGACCCAGGAGGGCGCCGTCCCTGACTGCCCTGGGTGCAGGCACTCGGCAGCAGAAGCACGCTCCTGTCTTGCACTGGCCTCGCCGTTCACTCCTGGGCTGGGGGAGAAAACCCCCCATCGCGTGTCCTCACTGAGGGGCGGCTCCACACCTCCACTGAGAGGTGGACAGGCCACCAGATCCCAGACCCAGTGCACCAGTCCCTCGGGCTCCGACGCTCACCTTGGGAAAACCCAATCCACGGACAGTGCTAGCTCCCGGAAGGGCTGGGGAAGCCAGGCTGAGGGGCTTCCTCCCCTTTCCCAAGGAAGACCAACGGCCAGGCCCGCAACCCCAGCTCATTTACTACAAACGGCGAGTCGGAGAGGGGCCCTTCCTCACCAAACGTTTCTAAAGGGGAGCTCTCAGGTCCAGGGTGCCTCCTGCAGGACAGCCGTCCATCCCTCTCTGTCCTATTTCCCTGGCTGTGTGGCAGCGGTCAGTTTGGACCCTTCTGTCACAGCCTTTGCCATTTTGTCACAAAATGCTGCCAACTCACGAGGTGACATTTGCCAGGTTATTTCCAAATTTTCCAAGGATCACTACCTCCAGATCAACTCAAAGTCAGCTTCACATTCTAGACTTCTAAGACCCACTCTGTATCTGTACTCTCCAACAATGAGTTTCGAAAGGGAAAGCTCCCTAAGGTCCTCCGTGATCCCGGGAAATGTCAAGGGCCCTGTGATGACACAGTTTGAGAACTGTGACACTAGCTGGGGTCAAAACGTTCTCTGAAGAAAAGCCACAGGGGAAACCTGTGCAGACTCTGCTTGGAGTAATTCCTCCTAAAGTCAAAGAGCGAGGTGAACTGTGGATCCAGAAACGAACCCTTGTGTTTTCCCAGTGTCCAGCCCAGGTGCCACCACGCGTCAAGAGCAGCTCTTTGCAACCAACGGGGACCAGCCCTCCTTGTCTCTTTCTGGGTCCAGTTGACCTGGTACACTCGGAGACCCTGAGGCCAAGTGGGGGATCCTCTTCTGGGACTGTCACCCACTGCTGTGCCTGTGCTGGGCTGGCCCTGGACAGCAGCTGTGCCCATGCGGACAGTAAAGATGGTGCCAGAAACCAGGGGAGCTCAAATGTCATAACAACACAGGCTGGTCCGCACCAGGACCTCCAGCAAACCCTTCTCACACAGAGGGCCAGGGAGGTCCCGGGCACCTCAGTCTGGGGAGAGTGGCTCCTGAGGCAGCAGCACCGCCAGCATCCAGGATGGGCTGAGGGAACCATGACCAAGGGCTGTCCAAGCCTAGTCACCCAGGACACAGGCAGAGACAGAACCCCGGCCCCTCTTGAGAGAGCTCACGGGCTCTGGGGGCCCCGACACCCAAAGCTGCTGGAGGGAGGCAGGGACCGAGTTAGGGCCGCGCACCACGGCGCATACCACTCAGAGGTTGCCCTACCTTCAGCTGTCCCTCAAACCAGCGGTTCCTGGTGGCATCGTAGAAGTACAGATCGTTGAAGAACTCGCCCGCCAGGCTCTCCTCCTCTTCCTCGTCACAGACACCCCCGAAAAACAGCGTCTGGTGATTCGGGGCCATGGCCACGGAAAAGCCAGACCGTGGGGTGGGCTTGACCCCCGAAGGGTTCATCCGAGTCCACACCCACTTGTCTGTCAAAAGAGAGCAAGGAAATGGGATAAGAACAGAAGGAAGGACCCTGAGAGCCAGTCCAGGACACACCCAGGACCCCAGGGGCCCCCCAGAACGGGGTAAATGAAAGCCGTGAGACTGCAGGCAAAAACCCTGCTCCCGCTGCAGAAGAACAGACACCATTCGACGCCCCTTGAGTTCCACCCTTCTCCTTAAGAGAGCTGGCATTCAACAGCTTTCCACACACCCCAAGCACCTCTGACCAC
>NW_012098098.1:4956552-4963611 GCF_000951045.1 Mandrillus leucophaeus
TGATGCTCCCCACAGGCAAGGCTTCTCCCGCTTCAGAGGTCTGAGAACAGACGGTCCACGCTCCCCACAGGCAGGGCTTCTCCCCATTCAGAGGTGAGAACGAATGGGCAGCCACTGGCAGGAAACGCCACCAACAGTTCCTCTCAACACATGACCCATGCCCATGCATAGGAGGTGGTGAGAGTAGGCCGGGTGCGATGGCTCACGCCTGGAATCCCAGCACTTGCGGAGGCCAAGGCAGGTGAATCATGATGTCAGGAGATCGAGACCATCGTGAAACCCCGTCTCTACTAAAAATACAAAAAATTAGCTGGGCGTGGTGGCGGGTGCCTGTAGTCCCAGATACTCGGGAGGCTGAGGCAGGAGAATGGTGTGAACCCGGGAGATGGAGCTTGCAGTGAGCTGAGATCGCGCCACTGCCCTCCAGCCTGGGCAACAGAGTAAGACTCCGTCTCAACTACAACAAAAAAAAGGTGGTGGTGAGTGGCTGACACATCCTGGGCCCTCTGGATGTGTCCCCTGGGTCATCCCATGTCATCCTTTTAAAAAGTCCCAGAAAACAATGATTGTTCCCCTGTGCTTTAATAAGAAACTTTTGATTCTTAGATCCAAGTTTAGCTAAAAGCTTTTAGAAATCTAGGCATTCTGACAGCCCTCCGAGTTCAGTGACTCAAGCTGACAGAGGCCACGGCCATTCCTGGAGGCTGTCCCAGTGAGGGCCAACAGCAGTCTCGGTGATGATTTGTGAAGTTCTGTGGACAAGCAACACTGGCCCCTGGCTGGGCAGCCCCACACCCAGCCTGCCCAGCTGCTGCCCGCAACTACTCCAAGAGCGAGCCCTGTCAGCACAATGCCAGGCGGCCCCAGTGACTCCAGGTGGCTTGTACTTCAGGCCCAGGATGGTTCTCCCTTCGAGAGCTCGAGACCCTTGCAGGCGCCCATCAGGAGCTGCTGAGCGGCACTGTGCTCACTGCTCCATTGTGGGGTATCCGCAGGGTAATAGCAGCCGTGTGTCTGAGTCAGTCCGTCATCAATGCCCCCAGAGGTGATCGCCCAGCAGGCGCTCCTTTGTCTGCAGACACCAGGGCTATAGAGCCTGTCCCGCCCAGCCCACCCCAAAATGGGCCATCTCCAGCAGGCCCTCCGCTCTGGGCAGGGTGCAGGGGCTCACCGGCAGCCCCACATCCATGGGAGGGTGTGGGCTCCGCCTCCCGCCACAGGCAGACCAGCCAGCTCCCGCCCGGGAGGCACAGCGCCTCTACCTTCTCTCCCGTCCTCCGGCTTCAGCAGGAACATGTCAGAGTGCCGCGTGCCCTTGTCCACGTCTTTCTTAACTCTCTGCAAAAGAAAGGAATTGTGTGAGAACTGGGGGCAGCTACAGTGGTTGCTTACAGACCCCCCACGCTGTGGGCGCATTTTGGATGGAAGGGGCTGGAAGCCTTCCCTGTAGACCAGCCCCGAAGCTCCAAAGTACGCCTGCAGTGTGCTTTATCCCCTGATAAAGCACCACCCGACGGGCTTTACCCCCTGAACGGGTCCATCTGAAGAGGCCACCTTTCTAATGGCCACGATCACACAGTACACTAGAGCTCCTGTCAGGGCACACACGGCTTCCACAGCAGCCCTGGTCTGTGTGGAAATCGCCACGGGGTCTCTGACACCATTACAGAGTCACTCTTCATTCCTGATCCCGGTGGATTCTCAATTCCCACCGCCGTTCAAATAACACGATTCAGGCTTCAGAGCAGAAATCAAGTTACTACTGTGTGCAGAGGGCAGCCACTGCCCACTGAAAGACTTCTCCAAGCTTCGAAAACAACGAGCTCCATGTCCCTTAACCCTTGGTCCTCTGCCTCAAGTGAGCCTCAGCTGGACCAGGTGCACTGTTCCCCAGCACCCATGCCCTATGTCCTGGTGCCACACCCCTTACCTGGGACCTATGGTGGTGAGGGAGATAGCCAGCAAAACGCTCACCCTGGGTGGAGGGCCCCCATCCATTTCCATCTCATCTTTGTATTCGTCTGCACTTTAATTCTCTATTTTTAATACACCATTTTAGAAGTTTCGTATTTGCAGAAAATTGAGACAGTACCGAGAGCTCCCACGCGCCCACACCAGTGTCCCCCCGGCAAGAATACCTTCCTCTCCTTGATGCCCTCGTGACGACTCAGGAACCGGCACCGACCCATTACCGGGACTGCAGCCCACGCTTCATTCAGAGCCCCCAGTGCTCCCCATAGCTCCCCCTGCCCAGGGATCCCATCGAGGGTCCCGCCAGCCGTTTCGTCCTCTCACCTCCTCAGGTTGCTGGGGGCGGCGTCTCTGACTCTCCTTGTTTCTGAGGACCGTGATGGCTGTGTGGATGGCCCAGGTGTCTTACAGACTGCCCCTCCACTGGGATTGTCTGCTGTCCTTCTCAGTAGACTGGGGTTACGGATCATCAGGACGACCCCAGGGGTGAAGTGCCCATCTCATCACGTCCCATCAAGGGTCCACACCATCAACAGGATTCATCACAGTGGACGCTGACCCCGACCGCCTGGCTGAGGTCGTGTCTGACAGTTTCTCTTCAGCTATGCTCTGTGTTCTCACAGATACTGACACAGACTTTGGCCATGCTACTGTGGTCGCAGCGGTACTGACACAGACTTCAAGTAAGCTCCACGTCTCGTGGATACTGACACAGACTTCGGGCACGCTCTGTGTCTCATGGATATTGACGTAGACTTTGGGCACATTCTAAGGTCTTGTGAGTATTTATGTAGACAATTCTCCCACCTCAGCCTCCCAAAGTGCTGGGATTACAGGCATGAGCCACTGGATCCAGCCAACAACAAATGCAATTTTTTTCAAAGTCAAGAAATTAATGATTGAAAAGTAGCAGCCCACTCCCATCCCCCTTGATGCTCCCCACAGGCAAGGCTTCTCCCGCTTCAGAGGTCTGAGAACAGACGGTCCACGCTCCCCACAGGCAGGGCTTCTCCCCATTCAGAGGTGAGAACGAATGGGCAGCCACTGGCAGGAAACGCCACCAACAGTTCCTCTCAACACATGACCCATGCCCATGCATAGGAGGTGGTGAGAGTAGGCCGGGTGCGATGGCTCACGCCTGTAATCCCAGCACTTGCGGAGGCCAAGGCAGGTGAATCATGATGTCAGGAGATCGAGACCATCGTGAAACCCCGTCTCTACTAAAAATACAAAAAATTAGCTGGGCGTGGTGGCGGGCGCCTGTAGTCCCAGCTACTCGGGAGGCTGAGGCAGGAGAATGGTGTGAACCCGGGAGATGGAGCTTGCAGTGAGCTGAGATCGCGCCACTGCCCTCCAGCCTGGGCAACAGAGTAAGACTCCGTCTCAACTACAACAAAAAAAAGGTGGTGGTGAGTGGCTGACACATCCTGGGCCCTCTGGATGTGTCCCCTGGGTCATCCCATGTCATCCTTTTAAAAAGTCCCAGAAAACAATGATTGTTCCCCTGTGCTTTAATAAGAAACTTTTGATTCTTAGATCCAAGTTTAGCTAAAAGCTTTTAGAAATCTAGGCATTCTGACAGCCCTCCGAGTTCAGTGACTCAAGCTGACAGAGGCCACGGCCATTCCTGGAGGCTGTCCCAGTGAGGGCCAACAGCAGTCTCGGTGATGATTTGTGAAGTTCTGTGGACAAGCAACACTGGCCCCCGGCTGGGCAGCCCCACACCCAGCCTGCCCAGCTGCTGCCCACAACTACTCCAAGAGCGAGCCCTGTCAGCACAATGCCAGGCAGCCCCAGTGACTCCAGGTGGCTTGTACTTCAGGCCCAGGATGGTTCTCCCTTCGAGAGCTCGAGACCCTTGCAGGCGCCCATCAGGAGCTGCTGAGCGGCACTGTGCTCACTGCTCCATTGTGGGGTATCCGCAGGGTAATAGCAGCCGTGTGTCTGAGTCAGTCCGTCATCAATGCCCCCAGAGGTGATCGCCCAGCAGGCGCTCCTTTGTCTGCAGACACCAGGGCTATAGAGCCTGTCCCGCCCAGCCCACCCCAAAATGGGCCATCTCCAGCAGGCCCTCCGCTCTGGGCAGGGTGCAGGGGCTCACCGGCAGCCCCACATCCATGGGAGGGTGTGGGCTCCGCCTCCCGCCACAGGCAGACCAGCCAGCTCCCGCCCGGGAGGCACAGCGCCTCTACCTTCTCTCCCGTCCTCCGGCTTCAGCAGGAACATGTCAGAGTGCCGCGTGCCCTTGTCCACGTCTTTCTTAACTCTCTGCAAAAGAAAGGAATTGTGTGAGAACTGGGGGCAGCTACAGTGGTTGCTTACAGACCCCCCACGCTGTGGGCGCATTTTGGATGGAAGGGGCTGGAAGCCTTCCCTGTAGACCAGCCCCGAAGCTCCAAAGTACGCCTGCAGTGTGCTTTATCCCCTGATAAAGCACCACCCGACGGGCTTTACCCCCTGAACGGGTCCATCTGAAGAGGCCACCTTTCTAATGGCCACGATCACACAGTACACTAGAGCTCCTGTCAGGGCACACACGGCTTCCACAGCAGCCCTGGTCTGTGTGGAAATCGCCACGGGGTCTCTGACACCATTACAGAGTCACTCTTCATTCCTGATCCCGGTGGATTCTCAATTCCCACCGCCGTTCAAATAACACGATTCAGGCTTCAGAGCAGAAATCAAGTTACTACTGTGTGCAGAGGGCAGCCACTGCCCACTGAAAGACTTCTCCAAGCTTCGAAAACAACGAGCTCCATGTCCCTTAACCCTTGGTCCTCTGCCTCAAGTGAGCCTCAGCTGGACCAGGTGCACTGTTCCCCAGCACCCATGCCCTATGTCCTGGTGCCACACCCCTTACCTGGGACCTATGGTGGTGAGGGAGATAGCCAGCAAAACGCTCACCCTGGGTGGAGGGCCCCCATCCATTTCCATCTCATCTTTGTATTCGTCTGCACTTTAATTCTCTATTTTTAATACACCATTTTAGAAGTTTCGTATTTGCAGAAAATTGAGACAGTACCGAGAGCTCCCACGCGCCCACACCAGTGTCCCCCCGGCAAGAATACCTTCCTCTCCTTGATGCCCTCGTGACGACTCAGGAACCGGCACCGACCCATTACCGGGACTGCAGCCCACGCTTCATTCAGAGCCCCCAGTGCTCCCCATAGCTCCCCCTGCCCAGGGATCCCATCGAGGGTCCCGCCAGCCGTTTCGTCCTCTCACCTCCTCAGGTTGCTGGGGGCGGCGTCTCTGACTCTCCTTGTTTCTGAGGACCGTGATGGCTGTGTGGATGGCCCAGGTGTCTTACAGACTGCCCCTCCACTGGGATTGTCTGCTGTCCTTCTCAGTAGACTGGGGTTACGGATCATCAGGACGACCCCAGGGGTGAAGTGCCCATCTCATCACGTCCCATCAAGGGTCCACACCATCAACAGGATTCATCACAGTGGACGCTGACCCCGACCGCCTGGCTGAGGTCGTGTCTGACAGTTTCTCTTCAGCTATGCTCTGTGTTCTCACAGATACTGACACAGACTTTGGCCATGCTACCGTGGTCGCAGCGGTACTGACACAGACTTCAAGTAAGCTCCACGTCTCGTGGATACTGACACAGACTTTGGCCATGCTACTGTGGTCGCAGGGGTACTGACACAGACTTCAGGTAAGCTCCATGTCTCGTGGATACTGACACAGACTTCGGGCACGCTCTGTGTCTCATGGATATTGACGTAGACTTTGGGCACATTCTAAGGTCTTGTGGGTATTTATGTAGACTTCGGGTAGGCTCTATGTCTCATAGATACTGACAGACTTCAGGTACGCTCTATATATCGTGGATATTGACGTAGACTTTGGGTACACGCTGTGGTCTTTAGGATATTTATGTAGACTTTGGGTACACTCTGTCTCGTGGATACTGACGTAGAGTTCGGCTGTGCTGTCACCACCCATCTGTGTTGCTCGGGTTGTTAGTTCGGCTGTGCTCTGTCACCATCTTTGTTGCTCCGGTTGTTCAAAAACACACGGCTGCCACTAGGAGCCTTTACAGCTACTCCTGGGTCCCTGTGACTTGCGCCATCTTTGTGGGTTTCTTTCAGCACTGCCTCAGGCTCTGGCACCACAAGATGCTCAATTCCTCCTACATACCCCCTGCTCAGCCCTACGATTAACGATTAGCCATTTCTCAAGGGAGTCCCGGTTCCCTTTGTTGCAGAAAGGTCTTAGAAACCAAGATTTGCTGTAATCCCAGCACTTTGAGAGGCCAAGGTGGGCAGGTTGCTTGAGTTCAGGAGTTCAAGACCAGGCTGGGCAATGGCAAAAACCCATCTCTACCAAAAAATACGAAAATCACTCACGCATGGTGGCATGCATGTATAGTCCCAGCTACTCCCAAGGCTGAGGTGGGAGGACCACTTGAGCCTGAAAGGCAGAGGCTGCAGTGAGCCAAGATCACGCCACCGCACTCCAGCCTGGATGACAGAGTGAGACGTCTCAAAAATTAAACAAACTAAAGAAAAAGACCAAGATCTGGGCATGGATGTGTGAACGGCTCCCGGGTAGTACTGTTTCTAGGCCCTCCCATCTGGTAGAGCAAGCAAGCATTTGTTTATAGCTATTTTTCTTATAGCTAACATGTACTGTGTTTACCATTATGCAAGAAAAACATTTTCCTTTTGAAACACGAAATGATCCACTGTCCACAGAGCCTTCCTATTTCCACCTGGGCCTGAGTGTCCTAAAACCAAGAGGGCTCCACAGTGGCCACACGGAGAGTGACCTGAATCTCAGGAAGTGAAAACTGGGTCTGGGTCTCCTTTGTTCTCCTTCTGGAAATATCTGTGCAATTCAAGTGATGCGGTTTCTGCACATCACAGTGACTGAGACTAGTCTCTTTCCGTAGCAGGTTGATAGAAAGTGACTGTCATTTCCGTGACTGCTTTTCCAAACCTAAAGGCCTAGCATTATTGGGAACTGAACTGACACCCAGAGACTTCATCTGGTGGGGAGACAAGGAAGGAATGCGGTGACGTCTTCATCGGGTGGGGAGACAAGGAAGGAATGCCGTGACGTCTTCATCGGGTGGGG
>NW_012098098.1:4963771-4964757 GCF_000951045.1 Mandrillus leucophaeus
GTGACGTCTCTCTTTGTCACCAGAAACTCAAACTGCTGATCAGCTTCAGCAGGTCTCTGTCTCCTTGTAGAACCCTGCACCTGTCTATGCGAACTGTCTTGTTTTGCTGACAGCAACATTTTCTTCTTAGAATTAACAGGCTATGAGGCTATGGGGGAATCTTTTATGCTACAATATTTAAGTACTTTCCCTTCAGTCCACGCAAGCCAGAGAGCTGGAGCACTTCACAAGGCCTGCTCTGCTCACACGGGTCCACAGGTTCCTTCCAGCACATGGCTGGCGGCCACACCCTCTAACAGGGCCCACGGGTCAACCTCCTCAACAGCTTCTAACTCCTCCTTCTACAGCAGTTTCTTTTCTTGAAGTGTTGTGACTTTTCCCAAAATCAAACCTATCTGTCCTCAAAGAAAGCAACAGACAGCGGCCTTGCCGCCCTCTGTCTTTCTGGATCACCTGTGCTCAAGCTCTATTAGTGTACAAGAAACCAGCTTCACATTCACACGGTAAGTCTTTCCACAAAAACGAACTTGACTATACTAAAGAAATAAACAGAATCTGCATGAATTTTTGGAGAAGTTAGACTTCACTCTAATACATTATTGCTGGAATTCAAAGACATCTGAGAGAGAGCTCAAGTGTCGACACGGAGGGTAAGCGCGACAGGGCTGGCTCTGGAATTACTAAGCATCCAGCTGAGACCCCAGAGCACAGCACAGCTGAGCCTGAACGTTTCGAGGAGCACCAGCCACACACGCCAAGTCCCAACCGTCCCCCACCTCCCGCACAATGTACTACAGGCCACCTATAGCTTAGCCTGCAGCCACATCCCCTGATGAGACCCCACCTCCTGCAGAAGTACAGGCCACCTAGCTTAGCCTGCAGTGAGTCCTCAATGCAGCCGCTTTGGCTCACCTGGACGTCAGCTCAGATACCGACCCATTTCAATCATTGGGAGAGCAGAAGACACTCAGGGCCATCCCAAGGCC
>NW_012098098.1:4965357-4971346 GCF_000951045.1 Mandrillus leucophaeus
ACCGAAAGTAAAATCAGGCACGGAGTGTGTCGGTTCCAAGTGGACGTGTGTGAACACAGAGACCACAGGGGCCGCTCCTTCCCATACCACTGAGCCTGTCCCTCCACGCGCCCGGGGACGACTCCTAAACCACCTTCGCCAGACGCGGGTCCAGCGGCCCACCAAGAGCACAGCTCGGGCAAGCAGCAACCACACGTACTGTGCCCTCCTCACCTCACACAACCACAAGTGATGAGCCCTGCAGAGACGCTGACCCCCTGCGGAGACGCCAAGCCACACTGGTGCGCAGGAGGCATCTCACGTTTCGCGGGGCTGTGGGAGAGGTACCCATGACGAGAGGACCCCCACCCAACCACCTGTCACGTGAGCACATGAACTCGTGCACACCCTCTCGGCAGGGCTGCTGCTAAAATAACACCCTGTCGATTACCTTTAGCATCACTTCCATCAGCACAACTCCCAGTCAGCTTCCTTTTGAAAACTGCTTCAGGGAAGCTGTTCGAGAAGCCCATGCATGTCCCCTGCCACAGCCGCAGGCTCTTTGGGGACACTGCTGTCAGGATGGTTTCTGCAGAGCCAGTCTGGGATCCCACCATGTCTGCCTTTCCAGCCACTCAGTCCTTTCTCCTGGAACCTGGTCAAGCCCCTCTGCGTGACTGTCTGCACCGGGACAAGGCCCTGCCTGCCTCTACGCCTGAAGCCGGGCCCCAGGGCACCTTCCCATCCACATCCGAGACCACCTTCTTAATGGTCAACAGCCACTGAACACCCCACAGCCGAGACTTCTTCTCATCGCTTTCCAAGATGGAACATTTTCAGGTTCGCCATTAAAAAATACACCCAGAAACAGGTGTGGCCACAGGTCTGTGTGTACTGGAACGTGAGTAGGAGCCGCTGTCATGCCCAATTCCCCAGCACAAGACAAGCTGAGCCACCCTGCAGCTGGTGACCTGGGAGAGCTGGTCACGGAGCTCAGGGGCCTGGTGGGCATGGAGCTCTGGCTCCGGGTTCAGCCGGGATCTCATGAGTCACACAATCCCCACACTCACAACAACTCTGTCTGCTTCTGGTCTTCCAGGAGCTCAGCTCCCAAGTGGCAAATCAAAGGATGCTCTGGCCTCTGCCAGCATGCTCCATGGCCACGTGGAAACAGTGGGGCGTACTGAGAACAGCCCTCTCCTGGCTGAGCACGGACGCTATCTCCTGACCACCAGGCACACGACGATGACTGAGGTCAAAACGCAGGCAGGAAGGAGGGCCCTGTCCTCAGCAGGACTCGGCCCTTGGCTGCCCATGTCTCCATGGAAAGAGACCACTAGGTGATAAGCCTTCCAGTGTCGTGCCCCCACCCTCCCCATCCATACGCCATTTCCAAAGAGCTGTGCTCTTTCCCTGATTCTCTAAAGGAACGAGAATTCCCCCTCTCCAGAAGCTCCCACGACACCGGAAGCACATACTAAGGACTGAGTCCTCGCACATGCGAATGCTGCTGGGTCTCTGTTGTCCCACAAGCTGCATCTCTTTTGTTAGGATACAAGTCATCGTAGTGAAAGCGCTAGCTGGGCCCAGACTGACTTGAAATTTATAAAACCTGGTTACCATACTGACCGAAGCTGCCAGTTCTTCGTGGCAGTCCAGAGCCTGGAGGGTGTTTCAAGTCCTCCCGAGGCTTCTCAGATGCATCTCCTGAAGGAGCGTGGGATGGGATCTGGTTACAGGAGGAGGAAGGAGGGCAGGTGTCTGTGAGTTCCTCTTAATCTAGAGTCAGGTACAGCCCCAAGGTCAAGACTCTGAGCACTACTGTCCACTTCATGAAGCCGAGCTCTTAACACGTCAGACTCTGGAGCCTTGCCACGCAGAACAGGGTGAGAAGCCTTCGTCTGATCAAACACTGTCAAGCACGCCACTGTCTAGGCACCAGGCACAAGTGGACAAAAGTCTGTCCCTGTGAGACTCTTCTCCAGGTGGAGACAATGGCCAAGTCTGTCTCCAGCAGGGAGGACGGAAGCGGAAGGACAAGGACATGCAGGGGGTGGAAGCTGGAGGCAGCCCTGCTGAGACGAGGACCATGGGGTTCCGCACGGAGGAGACCTGGCCTGGCTTGCATCTCTGCAGGTCACTCTGGCTGCTGCACTGTGGCGTGATCCTGAGAGGGCAGAGAGGAGGACCCGCCCCCGGGGAGGCGCCAGCTCTGGCAGGAGAGTGGAGTGCGTGGCAGCGGGCAGGGGTTAGGCGTTCTCCAAGCCACCTCTACTTGCTCAGTGAAATGTGAGGTGAGGGTGGGTGGCGGGTGGCAGGACCTCCTGGGAGCATGGACGGGGCCTGCATCGGGGAGAGGCGTGTGCCCACGGTGTGTGGGGTCTTCTCTGGCCTGGGCCACACAGCAGCAGCACAGCACAGCGGGGTCCTGCCAAGAGGACAAAGCACGGGGGTGGGGGTGTAATGGCGCCAGAGCAAGGAAGAGCTTCCCCCAGCTCCAAGCTCACGCACAGGCCATGTACTGATGCTTCCGTCAGTTCTCGCAGGCTGCCGCTTTGGCCGTGGCGCAGCTGACTACCTGCTTAGGCTACCCACTTGTTTTACACTCCATACCATTCACAACTCAAATCTCTCACTAATTCCGATAAATCCCTCATGAATCCAAACAGACAAGCTTTTCACTGCAATTCCAAATGCCACAGGCTCGGAGCCAAGAGCTACTGAACTAAGTGGATTGAGATCATCCACCGTCGGACTAAGGGTGGGTGCACGTGGCTGCAGACAGCAGCTGCTGAGAATGACATGCGATTCTGATGAAAGCGATACAGCTTAGCCGGTCTGGCTGTTCACCGTCCTGCTGCACTCTACGATGCATCTGCTGGGAGAAAGCACTAGACCAGGGCATCCTGCCCGGCTTTCGGCCAAGTCAGCCTGTTCTCGGTGCCCTCCCGGACGCCAGAGTATCTAGACAAGCCTGACCCATGCCAGCCTCTCCTCCAGAAAATAGGGTGGTTTTCTCTGTGCAGAACAAAAGATCACCAAGAAAAAAATCGGTTTATTCCGATCAACTTGGTTCAATCTCTGACCAACTGCCATTAAAAGGCTGAAATCCTTTATTGCCAGGGCAGCAGAATGAACTCCAGCTACCTGGACGCGCTGCAGACACGTGTTCACTGGCGTGGGGGTGGGAGAGGCTGGGGCCCAGGACACTCACGTGGGGAGTCCTGAGAGTTGTTTCGTGACGGTGCATTCACCGGCCAAGGTCTCAGGAGCGCCCTGAGGCGTCTGAGTTGAGGAGGCCTCCCTGGCTCAGCGGCCCGTGTGCCCGTGTGCCCGTGTGTCCGTGTGTCCGTGTGCCCGTGCTCCAGCACTCAGAGCGGAAACGGCTTCCTCTTCTGGAACCATATGCCAGGGAGCGGCCCCTCCTCCAGGAGATTAAAAAATCAGTAACAGAAATAAAAAATCTTGATCCTGCAGTTACTACCTTCACTGTAAACTTTTGTTTTGAGACAGTCTCACTCTGTCACCCAGGCTGGAATACAATGGTGAGATTTCGGCTCACTGCAACCTGCACCTCCCGGGTTCGAGCGATTCTCATGCCTCAACCTGCCGAGTAGCTGGGACTACAGGTGCACACCATCACACCCAGCTCATTTTTGTATTCCTAGTGGAGACAGGGTTTCACCATGTTGGCCAGGCTGGTCTCTAACTCCAGACCTCAAGTGATCCGCCCACCTCGGCCTCCCAAAATGCTGGGATTACAGGCATGAGCCACCATGCCCAGCCCACTGTAAACATTTTAAGCAATGGCAGAAACCTTCTGTTTAGTACTAGGTCTTGGAATCCAAGTGGTCAAAAGAACCGTCCAGGAGAAATGCTCTCCACTGAGGCAGCTCAGCACCCACGGACGCCTCCCCCGGGAGCTCTCCAGGCATGAGGGTCCTGCTGCCTGGGGCCTATACTATTTACACAAATAAGCTATGGCTCACAAATACAAGATGATAATTACCTAACTATGCAAAAGGAAAACACAGGCCTCACACAGATGAATGGCCTGAAACTTCCTTGGTGCCTAAGAAATGAGGTGAGAAGCAGCAACTGCAGCCCCGCCAGCCTCCCTGTACAAAGGCGTCCTCCCTGCCTCAGTCATCCCACCCACTCATGACAGCCACACACGACACCAGTCCCAAGCCAACTCCTTTCCTTGAGTCTCATCTAGGAGTACTTACTGCACAACGGCCGTTACCAGGCTTGCTGCCCCTTAACTCATCTGCCCTGCCAGCCCCCCCACCGGAACCCTGCACTGTTGATGCCAGCTCAGCACCCCTCCCTCTCAGGTACTGCCTTGCTGGAACCGGTTCCCGAGGGAGGAGCTCAATGCCTCCTGACATACTGCCCTTCCCAGCCCTGGGCTCTTGCCACCCTCACAGACCTCTGAATTCCAGCCACAGTGGGCTTACCAACTTCTACCAGACGTACTCTGCACATTTCCATCCCTGCTCCTTTGCTCATAAACATGTCCTTGTTCGAAAACTCACCCTAACCATCTCCTTCCCCTCTCCCCTTGGTCCCAGCCCACGCCGTGCCTCCCTCTTCGCGGGTCTGTCTGGGTCCAGCAACCCAAGGCACTGTCCTGCTCTAGGGCAGTCAGTACTCACTTGGTCCTCTCAGCTGCACTCTTGGCCAAGCAGGGATGAAATTTAAAGCTTACAGAGACCCCCAAGTCCCACACTTTATGAAGAAACACTCAGTAACACATCCCGAAATCCTAAACTTGACCATCTAAAATAAGACTTGATGTGCACCAAATAAGCATTCGACTTTTTCTGCGTTTGGCAGATGAAATTAAAAAGCAAAGACCATTTTTCTACAGCTGCAAGAAAGCAAATCCCCTGGTGGGAAGGACTATAGGCAAGAAGGGGGTTTAGAGCCACATCTCCACTTGCAACACACAGAGGGAAACTGAGGCACGGGATGCTGTCCGTGGTCTCGCAATCACAGGCTGGAGGACACGTCCACTCAGAAAGACCTAGGTGGACTCTGGCGGAGTTCAGCTGTCTTCCTTTAGGGAGCTCTGCTCACAAATCAGCCCAGAAATATTGGGCCAGCCTTTCTTCACAGTGTACAGGGAAGACCCCACCTCAGGACACTGAACACAGCATAGCGGACAGGAAGAAGGAACGAATGTGAGGACCGGAGGGGAAGAAACACACTTGCAAATGCCACGATCACCGAGACAGAAACCTCGAAGCACCTCACAGATGAGTAACTGACCACAGATGAATAACCTCACAGAATAATTGGCCATCATTCAGGCTGCAGACGCCAGGCTCAACACACAGAAAGCTGCTGCATCTCAACATCCTGGCAACAGGCAGAAATGCCATTCTGAATTCACAAACAATACGTTTTCTAGTCACCATGGAATAAGCAGAAGTCACGACCAATAAGACTGGGGAAAATCTCAATGACTTGAAATTAAACAACGCGCTCTGAAGTAATCCACAGTTCAATGAAGCCACAAGGGAAATGAGAAAATATTTTAAATTCATTGATAAAACTTGTAAAATGTAATTAAAAGTTTTAAAAAACTGAACAAAAGAGAAAAACCATACAATCAATAAATGGATTTAACAAAATCTATGCACTCATTCATAATAGAAATTCATAGAAGAACAGAACAGAACTTAAAGGACATCTGGGAAGCAGCCACAGCCGGTGGTCCTGGCGGTGGGTGGCTAGGCGCCTCCCTCCAAAGACAGAACAGCCCCGGCAATCTCACTCTGCACACCTCCATTCAACACTGTGCTGGAGTCCCAGCTACTGCAGGAAGACAAGATGAAGAAATGAAAGGCACAACGATAAGAAAGGAGTAAGTAAAACTGCCCCATTTGCGCTATTACGATTGCTTTCATAATCTTAATGAATCTGAAACTCGTAAAAATAAGTGAATTCAGCATGATCACAAAATGCAAGGTGAATATACAAAAAAACACAAAATGTGTTTTTT
>NW_012098098.1:4972768-4974225 GCF_000951045.1 Mandrillus leucophaeus
GGGTTCAAGTGATTCTCCTACCTCAGCCTCCCGAGTAGCTGGGATTACAGACACGCCCCACCACGCCCGGCTAATTTTTGTATTTTTTAGTAGAGATGGGGTTTCACCATGTTGCCCAGGCTGATCTCGAACTCCTGACCTCAAGTGATCCACCCACCTCGGCCTTCCAAAGTGCTGGCATTACAGGCGTGAGCCACTGTGCCCGGCCTAAAAAGCCTTTTCAACAGATGATGCTGAGATGCGTGTCTATACGGGGGAAACAGATGAGCCTCAATACCCACCTCGTGCTACTCTTGAGAATTAGTCCAAGGCAGATCACAGGACTCACTGTAAAACCATGTAATTTTTAGAGAAAAAATATAAGAAAATCTTTGTTACTGGAGGTAAACAAGGTCTTCCTGTATCACAGACAGCAATAATCACAAAAGAAAAACATAATAAATTAGATTTTATCAAAACTCAAAGCTTCTACTTATCAACAAACACTTCAGAAGGTGACTAGCCATGCCACTACTGGGAGGGTCCACACACCTGAAAAGGACAGGTATCCAGAATGTCACCTTCTGCAACTCACTAACAAAAATACAGCCCATTAAAAATAGCAGACGACGTGAACATACACTTCAGGGAAGATAAGCTCATGAAAAGCGCCCAACACCAGCAGCCATCGAGAAATGTGAATTAAAACATGAGGTACCACACTTCCACCAGAATAGCTAAAAATGGAGACTGACGCCATCAGGGCTGCTAAGAACAGGGAGCAGCCGGAACTCCCCGACATTTCCAGCACAAGTGGAACGGGCCACTTACCCAAGATAAACCAACGCATGTAGCCACTCAAAAGATTCGTATGGACATGCTCAGAGCAGCTTTAGTCACAGCTGCTTCCAAAGGCTGTGTCTTCTGAAGAATGGAAACAGCTCGGGTGTCCACCAATGGAAAACAGAACCACCAACTGTGGGACAGTCACATAACGGAACACCTCAGCATGAAGCAGCAATGAACGTGCGAGGAGCACACGCTCCACGAGCGGGAGATGCCAGCACATGTGCGGAGCACACGCTCCACCAGCAGGAGGCTCCGGTGCGGGCGCAAGCATTCCTGCCCGCACTGCTCTCAGGCTACAGAAGAAACCAGCCCGTTAACAGGAGCGAGGAGAATTTCATTCCACAAGGAATACTACACAGCAGTGAGCACCCGCGGTGCAGGAAGGAGACCCTCAGAACACAGAATCGCTCACACTGCACTGCTGAGGGGTGTGGAGAACAGAAAACGGCCCCAACAGTCGCACCAAGTTCACAGTGGAGCCGATTAACACTATCTCTACTTCTAATTCAATATAAAGAACCGTTTATATTAAAATTGTTTATATTAAACCAGAGTAATCCCATGTGAAAGTTCCAATGCTCATGAAACTGAAGAGACCACAGACAGCAGTGCCTCTTTCCCCACCCCGC
>NW_012098098.1:4978892-4980496 GCF_000951045.1 Mandrillus leucophaeus
TCCCCACCCCGCGCCTTACCTGTTTCGAGTAGCCCCCGTAGATGACGATGCCGCCCTGGGGAGTGACGGACATCTGGCAGCCTGATCTGGGTGTGGGCCCTGTGCCTGACGGGGACAGCTTGCTCCATGTGAAGGTGTCCAGATTAAAGGCGTACACATCATTGTAGTAGATGTAATCCCTGGTTAGAACGAAGTAATACCAACTGTCAGGGTCCGTAACACTGGGAAAAGCCCTGACATTAAAAACTGAACCTGATTTAAATTAAAGGTAAATTTTCTACTATTTGGGAAAAAACTCAAACCATTTCTCTCCTCTGCTCTCACACCAACACAGCAATCAACACAGAAACATGGGCGCTTTCCCTGCAACAAGCCAGAGACACCAGCCAGGTCTCCTCAAACTCAATCTTGACGCAATCTACCTGGAGACAGCGCAACATTTTTACCAAGTCACCTGTTTAATTCAAGTTTGAATTTATTTGAAAGGACCACAAGCACGTGTGAGTTTGCATTTGAAAACCGGAAATAATGCTGGCCCACAGAGGCAGAAGAATTCAATCTGAAAGTCATACTGCATTTTCTTACACAGTTAACACAATCACAAATAATTCCATTAGGTTACTAGGTGTGCAACTGTAAGGGCGGCAATGAATGACACCTCTAACAGAATGATCAGAACGGAGAGGTGAACAGCCTGGCAGGAAGTGCGGTAAGGCCCCAGAGTGGACTGGAGGCGTAAGCGAAGGGACTGGGCGCTCCAGGAAACTGAAGACCACAGAAATCGATCCTCTGTGCCCGAGATCACAGCGTGGCCAGGAGGCCCCACAGCCCTGCCCCGCTCAGTGCCTGCTGGACCCAGAGATCACAGTGTGGCAAGTAGGCCCC
The DNA here is from genome assembly GCF_000951045.1 of Mandrillus leucophaeus. Classification (NCBI taxonomy): domain Eukaryota; kingdom Metazoa; phylum Chordata; class Mammalia; order Primates; family Cercopithecidae; genus Mandrillus; species Mandrillus leucophaeus. Next base: position 4,979,778 of record NW_012098098.1, read on the forward strand.
GCAGCCCTACCCTGCTCAGTGCCTGCCGGACCCAGCACACAGACTGGGCTGAACAGGGAAGTGGCAGCTTTGCTGCAGGCATGGGGAGACTCAGAGGCATACCCAGAGCGTCCCGTCCTAATGTGGAACTTTGACAGAATAATTGTGAAAGGGTAAGAGGCTGCTCTCCAGCTACTCAAAAAGGAGAGCTAAACTGATTTTTTAAGGAAAGCATGGAAGAGCAAATAGCTCTAGCCCAAGTCTCAACTGCCCAGTTTTCTGTTTGTTCCTGTTTTGTGTGAAGCAGGAAAAGTCACAGGGCGTTTACCCAGCACCAGCTGCCACACCTGGTCTTAAGATAAACAAAACAGGCTGGGTGCAGTGGCTGACGCCTGTAATCCCAACACTTTGGTAGTCTGAGGCAGGTGGATCACTTGAGACCAGGAGTTCAAAACCAGCCTGGCCAATATGGTGAAACCTCCTCTTTACTAAAAACACAAAAAATTAGCTAGGCATGAGGGCAGGTGCCTATAATCCCAGCTACTCAGGAGGCTGAGGCACGAGAATAGTTTGAACCTGGGAGGCGGAGGCTGCAGTGAGCTGAGATCGCGCCACTGCACTCAAGCCTGGGTGACAAAGTGAGATTCCGTCTCAAAAAAAGAAGAAAGAAAAGATAACCTGAACTTGCTGACTCCAACTCTGACCACACCCTTTGCAGGACCATAGCTCTTAACATAAGT
>NW_012098098.1:4989066-4990712 GCF_000951045.1 Mandrillus leucophaeus
TCCCGTCCTAAGGTGGAACTTTGACAGAATAATTGTGAAAGGGTAAGAGGCTGCTCTCCAGCTACTCAAAAAGGAGAGCTAAACTGATTTTTTAAGGAAAGCATGGAAGAGCAAATAGCTCTAGCCCAAGTCTCAACTGCCCAGTTTTCTGTTTGTTCCTGTTTTGTGTGAAGCAGGAAAAGTCACAGGGCATTTACCCAGCACCAGCTGCCACACCTGGTCTTAAGATAAACAAAACAGGCTGGGTGCAGTGGCTGACGCCTATAATCCCAACACTTTGGTAGTCTGAGGCAGGTGGATCACTTGAGACCAGGAGTTCAAAACCAGCCTGGCCAATATGGTGAAACCTCCTCTTTACTAAAAACACAAAAAATTAGCTAGGCATGAGGGCAGGTGCCTATAATCCCAGCTACTCAGGAGGCTGAGGCACGAGAATAATTTGAACCTGGGAGGCAGAGGCTGCAGTGAGCTGAGATCGCGCCACTGCACTCAAGCCTGGGTGACAAAGTGAGATTCCGTCTCAAAAAAAGAAGAAAGAAAAGATAACCTGAACTTGCTGACTCCAACTCTGACCACACCCTTTGCAGGACCATAGCTCTTAACATAAGTGGAATCTGAGGAATGTGGAAATGTGGAAGCTTGTAGTCTTTAGAAGGCTGCTATAGACCACTGCTTTTTCTGATTTCACGTTGCAGATTTTCAGTACAAAGATTCTACTTTGCACGTAAGACAAATACAGAATATTTTCTCTATAAATGCAGAATAGTGTTTAAGGAAAACTCAAAGTTGGCATCTAAATAATTTTAAACAAGATAACAATAGCTTTGAACAAAGTTCTGATTTTAAAGTGGTTGCAACTTAAAACAAACATGAATTATGATTTGATTTATAACTTGTAAATTCAAAGGAGGAAGGGGCTGTACAATCTCACTGTCCTACACATAGTAGGTGATGGATTAATGCTCTGACAAGTTCATGAATCCCATGTCTGCATTCTGACAATTGTTTTAAAATAAATTTTAAGAATGAACACAAGGCTGGGCGCAGTGGCTCATGCCTATAATCCCAGCACTTTGGGAGGCCGAGGTGTGTGGACCACGAGGTCAGGAGTTTGAGACCAAACTGGCCAACATAGTGAAACCCTGTCTCTACTAAAAATATAAAAATTAGCTGGGCATGGTGGTGCACACCTGTAGTCCCAACTACTGAGGCTGAGGCAAGACAATTGCTTGAAGCCGGGAGGCAGAGGTTGCAGTGAGCCGAGATCGCATCACTGCACTCCAGTCTGGGCAACAGAACGAGACTCTGTCTCAAAAAAAAAAAAAATGAACATAAATGACTACATGTAGTCATATAAAATTTTTTTTAACTGGCCCAGGCTCTCTTCTCCAAAATGGCAGTAAGCAACCAGTCAGTCACCTGGTACAGGAAGTCAGAGCCAGCTGGGGCAGGGAATGGGACCCACTGAAAACCAGCAGTTCAACTACTTGTTATTCATTTAACTACTTATTATTCAACTTTTTATTATTAACTACTTACTATGCAACCACTTATTATCCAACTATGTATTATTCATTCAACTACGTATTATTCATTCAACTAATTATTCAACTTATTATTCAACTATTTGCCTACTTATTTGGCTA
>NW_012098098.1:4990989-4991327 GCF_000951045.1 Mandrillus leucophaeus
GCCTCCCTGGTTCAAGCAATTCTCTTGCCTCAGTCTCCCGAGTGCCTGGGATTACAGGTGCGCACCACCACACCTGGCTAATTTGTTTGAAGTAGAGATGAGTTTTCGCCATGTTGGCCAGGCTGGTCTCGAACTTTTGGCCTCAAGTGATCCGTCCACCTCAGCCTCCCAAAGTGCTGGGATTACAGGTGTGAGCCACCGTGCCCAGCCTTAAATATTTTTTAGTTTGAATTACATTTTCAAAATTTTCCCCCTTGCAAAGTATTTAAGAATTTAGATTCCTTTTCCCCTCAATTCACAGAATTAATGAGAATGTATCAGTGAAGAAAATCTGAAAC
>NW_012098098.1:4991377-4991630 GCF_000951045.1 Mandrillus leucophaeus
AGGGGCTGGGAGAGGTGTGTGTCAGGGGGCGGCAGTGCTGGAAAACGGGCTGGGAGAGGGGTGTGTGTCGGGGCGGCAGCGCTGGGAGAGGGGTGTGTCAGGGGGCGGCAACGCTGGGAGAGGGTTTGGGAGAGGGGTGTGTGTCGGGGCGGCAGTGCTGGGAGAGGGGCTGGGAGAGGGGTGTGTCGGGGCGGCAGTGCTGGGAGAGGGGCTGGGAGAGGGGTGTGTCGGGGGCGGCAGCACTGGGAGAGGG
>NW_012098098.1:4996017-4997697 GCF_000951045.1 Mandrillus leucophaeus
CGTCACATCAATCAGTTGCAATGCTGTTTCCAAAGGGACCAGTAGAGAAAGAGAGCTTCAAACGAGGCCCCGGGGATAAAGACAGCCACTGTCTCTGACACCACAAGGCCAGCAGAAAGCCCTTCAAAGATGGCCTTCACCAGGATCACAGAGTCTGCGACACTTCACCTAGAACGCTACTGTGCTTAGGACAGAAACAGGCACAACCAGCTCCCCGTGTCTTACTTTTCTAGACTGAACTAAGGAAGTTCAAGAAGGTATGCGAGCAGATGACAGGCCTAAAACAATGAGAGAGCCGGCAGCTCACCCTGGGCAGCCATGCCGGCTACACAAACATCCATGTGACATCAGAAGAGAAGCACAGGCCTCCTCTTCCGGCATCGCTGTGGAGGGTGTGCTGCCGCTGCTCTCCCGGACAGGAGTGTTTTGAAGTGATCCCAGACCCGTGGCTCTCAAAGTGAGGTCCCCTGGCCAGCAACATCAGCATCACCCGGGAGCTTGTTAAAACGCAGATTCTTGGGCCTCACTCCAGGCCTCTGAGTCAGAGCTGCGATCAGCACTCTAACCAGCCCTCCAGGGTATTCTGAATCAGGCGAATGTTTGAGAATCCCATTTTATGTATTTATTTATTTATTTATTTTTTCCCCAAACAAAATCTCTTTGTCACCCAGGCTGGAGTGCAGTGGCACCATCTCAACTCACTGCAACTTCCATCTCCTGGGTTCAAGCGATTCTCCTGCCTCAGCCTCCTGAACAGCTGAGATTACAGGCCCCTGTCACCATGCCTGGCCAGTTTTTGTATTTTTAGTAGAGACAAGGTTTCACTATGTTGGCCAGGTTGGTTTCGAACTCCTGACCGCAAGTGATCCACCCGCCTCAGCCTCCCAAAGTGCTGGGATTACAGGCGTGAGGCACCATGCCCAGCCAAAACCCCATTTTAGATACAACTAGCCACATCATTTGCAGGGCCTGGTGTAAAATTAAAATGTGGGGTCCCTTGTTCAACAATGGTTACGAATTTCAATAGGAATACAGCATGAAGCCGGTGTGAGGCCCTTTGGAGGGCAAGGTCCTGTGTGGCTGCCCAAGCCACAGTCCCGTGAAGCTGGATTTGGGAGGATGAGTGCGTCTTATGTATTCAGAATGTTCTTCCCATAAAAAGCCCATTCCTTAATGCTTCAGGGGAGAAAGATTTTTCCATTCTTGGTACCAACCGTGTACTCTCATGGAAGCCACCAAAAAGGATCAACTGTCTCTTCCAGGCCACCATCCGATGTCCACTCCGACCCGAAGGACCCCCTGTTGATCTAAAATGAAAGAAACAAAAAGACACCATCAACTTGCTTAATTTCTGGTTGCTCTAAAAACAACAACAAACAAAACCCAATTTTTACACTGATTTCTGTTTTGTGAGCACTTAGTGTTCACAAATTAAATACCATTTAATCTGATCCACGAGCTACCAAACCATCCTGCTAAGAGCCCAGCTAGCTATGCTCAAACATCAAGAATAAAGCAGGAGACCGTCTCCAAGACCTTGGACTGCATAAAGATTTCCTAGGTAGGATATTATAAACTGGACTCTGCCAAAATAAAAAAAACTTCAAAAATACACCATCAGAAAATAAAAAGGCAAGCGACAGACGGGGAGAAATATTTTAAAACATATGACTGACAAAT
>NW_012098098.1:4997747-5003144 GCF_000951045.1 Mandrillus leucophaeus
ATCTCAACTCACTGCAACTTCCATCTCCTGGGTTCAAGCGATTCTCCTGCCTCAGCCTCCTGAACAGCTGAGATTACAGGCCCCTGTCACCATGCCTGGCCAGTTTTTGTATTTTTAGTAGAGACAAGGTTTCACTATGTTGGCCAGGTTGGTTTCGAACTCCTGACCGCAAGTGATCCACCCGCCTCAGCCTCCCAAAGTGCTGGGATTACAGGCGTGAGGCACCATGCCCAGCCAAAACCCCATTTTAGATACAACTAGCCACATCATTTGCAGGGCCTGGTGTAAAATTAAAATGTGGGGTCCCTTGTTCAACAATGGTTACGAATTTCAATAGGAATACAGCATGAAGCCGGTGTGAGGCCCTTTGGAGGGCAAGGTCCTGTGTGGCTGCCCAAGCCACAGTCCCGTGAAGCTGGATTTGGGAGGATGAGTGCGTCTTATGTATTCAGAATGTTCTTCCCATAAAAAGCCCATTCCTTAATGCTTCAGGGGAGAAAGATTTTTCCATTCTTGGTACCAACCGTGTACTCTCATGGAAGCCACCAAAAAGGATCAACTGTCTCTTCCAGGCCACCATCCGATGTCCACTCCGACCCGAAGGACCCCCTGTTGATCTAAAATGAAAGAAACAAAAAGACACCATCAACTTGCTTAATTTCTGGTTGCTCTAAAAACAACAACAAACAAAACCCAATTTTTACACTGATTTCTGTTTTGTGAGCACTTAGTGTTCACAAATTAAATACCATTTAATCTGATCCACGAGCTACCAAACCATCCTGCTAAGAGCCCAGCTAGCTATGCTCAAACATCAAGAATAAAGCAGGAGACCGTCTCCAAGACCTTGGACTGCATAAAGATTTCCTAGGTAGGATATTATAAACTGGACTCTGCCAAAATAAAAAAAACTTCAAAAATACACCATCAGAAAATAAAAAGGCAAGCGACAGACGGGGAGAAATATTTTAAAACATATGACTGACAAATGACTTGTATCCAGAATCTACCTTTTTTTTTTTTTTAAGATGGAGTCTCCCTCTGTCGCCCAGGCTGGAATGCAGTGGCCAGATCTCGGCTCACCACAACCTCTGCCTCCCGGGTTCAAGTGGTTCTCCTGCCTCAGCCTCCCAGGTAGCTGGGATTATAGGCATGCAGCACCACACTCGGCTGACTTTTTTGTATTTCTAGTAGAGATGGGGTTTCGCCATGTTAGCCAGACTGGTCTCGAACTCCTGACCTCAAGTGATCTGCTTGCCTCGGCCTCCCAAAGTGCTGAGATTACAGGCATGAGCCACTGCCCGGCCCAGAATTCTATCTTAATAGTAAGATAAATGACTCCATAAAAATACAGGCAAAAAATTTGATCAGAAAGTTCGTTAGAAAAATGAAGGAAAAAAAGATGGAAAATGGCCAATGAAAAAAGGAAAAGACGCCCAACATCATGAGTGGTCAGGGAAAACACATGCCAAGTCCACAGTGACCTCCAACCACACGTGGCTGGGCACCTGAGATCAAGACAATATCAAGTGCTGGCAAGGACACGGGGCAGCTGGAGCCATGGCACCAGTGAGAACGTGACAGTGAAACCACCGGTGAGAATCTAAGACAGTGAAACCACAGGGACTGTTTCTTGTCATGTGAAACATAAACTTAGCGCACAGCTTAGCAATCTGACGCTAGACATTTACTCAAGAGAAAGGAAAACACCGGTCCGCACAGACGGACGTGCACACGTTTACAGATGCTCTGGTAAGTGTCACCGCCAGCAGCCCAGCTGTCCCTCAGCGTGTGGTGCTCCCCACATGGGGGAGGACTTCTCAGAAAAAAGGAATCATTTACTGATGCACACAGCAATGTGCATGAATCTTAAAAACATAGAAAGCAGGTTCTGCTGGACTCCATGCACATGAGCGTTTTAAAGGCGAGATCCGTCTTTGGCCCAGGGTGGCTGCCCGGGGCAGGGGCTGGGAGAGAACCAACTACAGCTCTCTGGGGTGGTGAGACGGGGCCACATCTTGACTGTGGTGGGAATTACATAAGTGTGCATATTTCTTTCTTTTTTTTTTTTTTGAGACAGAGTTTCATTCTTGTTGCCCAGGCTGGAGTGCAGTGGCGGCAATCTCGGCTCACTGCAACCTCTGCCTCCTGGGTTCAAGCAATTCTCCTGTCTCAGCCTCCCAAGTAGCTGGGATTACAGCTGCCTGCCACCACGACCGGCTAATTCTTGTATTTTTAGTAGATACGGGGTTTCATCATATTGGTCCGGTTGGTCTCAAACTCCTGACCTCAGGTGATCCGCCCGCCTCGGCCACCCGAAGCGCTGGGATGACAGGCGTGAGCCACCATGCCCGGCCAAGTGTGTATATTTCTTAACACTCATCTAAGTGTACATGTGCATTTTATTGAATTTTAATGTAATCATGCCTCAATAAAACTGATATAAAAATACATGGCATTAAAAAAACACAAAAATCAAATTTAAAACCTTAAAAATATATACAAATAATAAAAACAAAACTATAATCAACCTCCCTAGTAATCAAATAATTTCAAATAAAGCAGAGATACCATTTTGTTCTATCAACTTGACAAAGATGTTTAAGAATCAGATTCTTTATAATACTGCATGTTGCAGTAGGTGAAAAGGCAGGTGCAAAGCAAATCCTATCCCAGCTTCTGTAAGTGAAAAGGCAGGTGCAAAGCAAATCCTATCCCAGCTTCTACATGGAGGGTTCTCAGTGGTTTTCTCGTCTTGATTCTTTCCTGCATCTCCCAGCAGTCCTCCAGTGAACAGGCACAACTGTCACAACCAGAGAGAGGAGCAATGAAACAGAGAGGGGTGGGGAGGAGGCGCTGGCGAGCAGGTGCTCAGAAAGCTCGCAGAGGTGCTTACGCCTGCTGCGGATGTGCAGGGCGCCCAGGCACAGAGGAGGCCGGGCACACAGGAATGGCTCTGGGCTGCAACATCGGCCCGAACAGGCTGTGTGTGCTGGGACTACCCAGGAAATCTCCTAGAGCCGCAAGTACCAGGGCAGGGCCTTAAGGAGGGTTGGTGGGCACAGTCAACTACAGCCACTCCCTGGGATCCTCACTGATGACCCGCCTCACCTCCTACTTAGGAATCCACTCCTCCCTGGGATCCTCTGTGGCTTTCACACCCGCTCTCCACCTGGACCTCCCCCCTCTCCACACAGGTCACAGCGACTCTGGGCTGCAAAGGATGGTTACAGCTTCAATCACACAAGTCAGTGTCTATTTAGGTAATGCATTCTTCCTCCATTTATTTTTTGTGCATGTTACACAACTGTCCCCAAAACCCACTTACAGGGTTTTATGTAAAAGCCCACCAATGGGCAGGTACCCTAAAAAACATATCAAGATGGCCGGGCACAGTGGCTCACGCCTGTAATCCCAGCACTTTGGGAGGCCAAGGTGGGCGATCACAAGGTCAAGAGTTCAAGAGCAGCCGCAGCCTTACAACATGGTGAAACCCTGTCTCTACTAAAAATACAGTAATTAGCCGGGTGCAGGCGCCTGTAATCCCAGCTACTCAGGAGGCTGAGGCAGGAGAATCGCTTGAATCTGGGAGGCGGAGGCTGCAATAAGCTGAGAATGAGTCACTGCACTCCAGTCTGGGCGAGAGCAAGACTTCATCTCAAAAAAAAAAAAAAAAAACCACACACACACAAAGAAAACACATCAAGACATGGAATCTCAAATGTAAAAGGAAGCTTGAGTGATCTCATCCAAGTTTACTGGACTTCAGAGACAGAATTCACTGCATCGTCAGGGTGACTGCTAGGGGTCCTTGCTTGCCCCAAGCTGGAACGAATTCGGTTCTCACTGTTCAAACGCAGGGTCCCACCAGCTTCTCTCCTCTAGCACCCTCCATCATATCAGCATCTCTTTTAATGTATCACTCAGAATGACCACCACACCCATCCATGGAATGTCAACCAGAAGCAGTCAGTCCCTTTTGCTAGACACCAATTCTATTAATCCAACCCGGAGCTGGCAAGAGCCTTTGGGGTGGCCCCTCACATACTGACACCTAGCAGGACCTCAGCTCACTAAGTTTCTCTAGAGTCCAGCAAGCTGGCCTCACTTCACAGTTCCAGAGACTCCAAAGCAGCTCCCTCCCCTCCGGGCTGGGCACCCCAGGGACACGGCCATCCAGCAGACACACTACACCAGTCAACTGAGAAGAAAACCCCACACATACGGAGCAAGAAACGAACGCCCCTCCTGACGAATTTCCTGATGCATTACTTTATAAGAACAATCTGAGGATCAGACCTTCCTCCAAATCTAAACCAGTACTGAAACCTCGTCTCTAGTAACAATACAAAAAATTAGCTGGGCAAGGTGGCGGGAGGCCGAGGCAGGAGAATGGCGTGAACCTGGGAGACGGAGCTTGCAGTGAGCAGAGATCAAGCCACTGCACTCCAGCCTGGGCGACACAGCAAGACTCCGTCTCAAAAATAAAACTAAACCAGTGTGTGTGCATCCAAGTCCACTTCAAAAAAAGAGGAGAACCGAGTGCTGCCACTGCCGTCCCCATCCAGCAAAGGAACACAGGCCTGGGGCCTGCAGCAGCCCGGTCGCTGAGGGGTGCCCCCGGCTGCCCTAACCGTGCTGGGGCAGGTCCTCCTGTTGCTGCCTGCATGGGAATCCCACCAGAGTCTCATCCTCTGGCTGACACAAAGGACTCAATTAACTTTTTGTGGCAGTAGCCAAATATCACTGTGCTTTCTACCTAAAAAGGGAAAATTATTCTATAAAAAGATTCCACGTCCCTCTTTAGAAAAATAAAGCTACTTTAAAAAGCCCATTTATATTTGAATCCCCAACAGGCTTTTCAACTGCTATCATTCCTAAATATGGAGTCTTAAAAAATCCACATGTCCTCCTCAGTCAGAGGCCTATGGACAGCACAAAATACAGGGGAATGTCGTGGGGGCAGCTGCCTCGAGACTCAGGAGCTGCATGCAGGATGGAGCTCCAAGCAGGGCGAGCTGCCAGGCAGTGTCACCACCAGGCCCCTCGACTGGGCCACTGCCACGACATTTATAGAAAACAGATACACACCAGGTAACTCTACATGCTTAGGGTATAATCAGAATTAAGCACTCTATGCAAACGCTTCTCTACGTGTTAGTCTACACCTTACAAAATTGTACAACACACAGTCACGCACTGCTTAATGACAGAGACAGGTCTGGGAAACACCACATCGTTAGGCGACCTTGTCACTGTGCTGTCCGAGTGCACGCACACACTCCTGGCAGGCACAGCCTACCACACACCCGGGCTGTCGGGAGAGCCCACTGCTTCTAGGCTACAAACCTGGACACCATGGTACTGTCCCAGATACTTGAGGCCACTGTAACACAA
>NW_012098098.1:5003194-5006529 GCF_000951045.1 Mandrillus leucophaeus
CGGAGCTTGCAGTGAGCAGAGATCAAGCCACTGCACTCCAGCCTGGGCGACACAGCAAGACTCCGTCTCAAAAATAAAACTAAACCAGTGTGTGTGCATCCAAGTCCGCTTCAAAAAAAGAGGAGAACCGAGTGCTGCCACTGCCGTCCCCATCCAGCAAAGGAACACAGGCCTGGGGCCTGCAGCAGCCCGGTCGCTGAGGGGTGCCCCCGGCTGCCCTAACCGTGCTGGGGCAGGGCCTCCTGTTGCTGCCTGCATGGGAATCCCACCAGAGTCTCATCCTCTGGCTGACACAAAGGACTCAATTAACTTTTTGTGGCAGTAGCCAAATATCACTGTGCTTTCTACCTAAAAAGGGAAAATTATTCTATAAAAAGATTCCACGTCCCTCTTTAGAAAAATAAAGCTACTTTAAAAAGCCCATTTATATTTGAATCCCCAGCAGGCTTTTCAACTGCTATCATTCCTAAATATGGAGTCTTAAAAAATCCACATGTCCTCCTCAGTCAGAGGCCTATGGACAGCACAAAATACAGGGGAATGTCGTGGGGGCAGCTGCCTCGAGACTCAGGAGCTGCATGCAGGATGGAGCTCCAAGCAGGGCGAGCTGCCAGGCAGTGTCACCACCAGGCCCCTCGACTGGGCCACTGCCGCGACATTTATAGAAAACAGATACACACCAGGTAACTCTACATGCTTAGGGTATAATCAGAATTAAGCACTCTATGCAAACGCTTCTCTACGTGTTAGTCTACACCTTACAAAATTGTACAACACACAGTCACGCACTGCTTAATGACAGAGACAGGTCTGGGAAACACCACATCGTTAGGCGACCTTGTCACTGTGCTGTCCGAGTGCACGCACACACTCCTGGCAGGCACAGCCTACCACACACCCGGGCTGTCGGGAGAGCCCACTGCTTCTAGGCTACAAACCTGGACACCATGGTACTGTCCCAGATACTTGAGGCCACTGTAACACAATGACAAGTATATGTCTCAGCACAAAAAAAGGAAGCAAAAACACAGTCTGATCATCTCAGCAGACCACCACTGTATGCACAGTGCGTTGTGGACAAAAACGTCGTGAAGCAGCCCAACAGCAGGACCACTGCCGCACAGGTGCCTTGAGACAGCTGCCGAGCAAAGGAGCAATTCCTGCCGAATCCCTGCGAGTCCGGGTCACAGGGGCTGAGCCAACAGGAAACTCAGTCTAGTGGCTCATCCTCAGACTAGAGAACCCCTGTCTTTCAAGAGCAGTCACAGTGCAGCCAGTGGGGAGCCGTGTGCACGCATCTCAAACACATGCCTTTGGAATTTCACCCTGCTTTTCCAAGTATCAAGTCCATCAAGTAATAAATGATGGCATAGTCAAGACAGGGCACTTAATCACGTTGTGTGGCATGATTAGTAGCTGTCTCCAGAATTCAGGTAGCCTAAAAACCGCACCCTTGTCTCATCTTAGTGACTACCGCTCATAGAAAAACCACAATTTCTGTTTATTCTACGCCAGGCACAGTCCTTTTATGTGCATTTATCCTCACAGCAAACTTGTGGTGCAGACATTACCTTTATTCTCATTTTACTGATAAGAAAATCGGCCGGATGCGGTGGCTCATACCTGTAATCCCAGTACTTTGGGAGGCCGAGGTAGGTGAATCACCTGAGGTTAGGAGTTCGAGACCAGCCTGGCCAACATGGTGAAACTCTGCCTCTATTAAAACTATAAAATTAGCCAGGTATGGTGGTAGGCAACTGTAATCCCAGCTACTCGGGAGGCTGAGGCAGGAGAATGGCTTGAACCCAGGAGGCAGGGGCTGCAGTGAGCCGAGATGGCACCACTGCACTCCAGCCTGGATGACAAGAGCGAAAATTCTGTCTCAAAAAAAAAAAACAAAGAAAATCAAGACCCACAAGTCAAGAAATCCACAAAACCAGTCTGTGGCACAGCCAGAATTTGAACCAAGGTGTTCTGGCTGTCAACACTGATTAAGACACTAAATTACACCAAATGAAGTTAGAGGCCTCAGCACCAATATAAACCTATGGGTCAAAAACCATCTATCCTAGGCCAAGTGCGATGGCTCACGACTGTAATTCCAGCACTTTGGGAGGCCGAGGCAGCCAGATCATTTGAGGTCAGGAGTTCAAGACCAGCCTGGCCAACATGGTGAAACCCCGGCTCTACTAAAAATACAAAAAATTAGCCAGGCGTGGTGATGCGCACCTGTAATGCCAGCTACTCGGGAAGCTAAGGAGGGAGCATCACTTGAACTCAGGAGGCGGAGGTTGCAGTGAGCCGAGATCACACCACCGCACTCCAGCTCACCTTCCCGGTTTCTCTACAAATCAGTCTCTTTTTTTTTTTTTTGAGACAGTCTCGTTCTGTCACCCAGGCTGGAGCGCAATGGCACGATCTTAGCTCACTGCTACCTCTGCCTCCCAGGTTCAAACGATTCTTCTGCCTCAGCCTCCCGAGTAGCTGGGATTACAAGCACCCGCCATCATGCCTAGCTAATTTTTTTTTTTTGTATGTTTGTAGACATGACATTTCACCATGTTGGCCAAGCTGGTCTTGAACCTTGAACTCCTGACCTCAGGTGATCTGCCCGCCTTGGCCTCCCAAAGTGCTGGGATTACAGGCATGAGCCCGTGCCCAGCCCAGTCTCTTTAAGTACACATGGGTCTCGCCTCCGTCCTATCACAGATACAAATGATCATCCATCAGCAAACTGCACAACGGGGAATCCATACACACCCCGGCTTTCCAGCAGGGCAGTTTCTGCCTTCATGAGCTCCTGCCGTTTGCTGTTGATAGAACCCAGGTGGTTCTGGCGAGTCAGAGCTTCAGACCATGTAACCCAACCCGCCTACGCCCACGCCCACGCCCAGAGGGCAGAGCAGGACCTGTCCATTCCTGTGGTGACCTGTACTTCATGCCTGCGACTCTCAGAGGCCAGTCACTATTAGCTAACTCGTTGCTGTCCTTCACTACAGAATCGTAAAATAACAGAATCATCCTGCCCAGGAGCCTTCTCCAAGAAACTGACTTTCACTCAGATGCAGCTTTAGCTGAGGAGCAAATGATGACCCCTTCCTCACATCAGGAGGAAAGAGTGGTCATGCTTGCACGCACACACACGCGCGTTCACACACGTGTGCACACACATTCGTGCGCATCACATCTATATCTTCATTCAACCAAACAGTGTCAATCATCTCCCAAGTGCTCCAGTGCACACAAAGATGCATGCACTGCCCAGGAACATTCACAGCAACACTGCAATAGCAGAAAAGTGGAAACCAAGTGCCCAACAGAGAACAGAAAAGCAA
>NW_012098098.1:5007633-5018480 GCF_000951045.1 Mandrillus leucophaeus
CCTCATCCACCCACACACCGGCCCCTCATCCACCCACACACCAGCACCTCATACAGCCACAGGAGTGAAGCGCTGACGCCCGCAACAGCAGGACATGTCCTGACAGCACCATGCGGAAAGAAGAGCCCCTCACAGAGGCCACATGTTTTGACTCCACTTTTGTGAAATGCCCAGAATAGGCAGATCTACAGACGCAGACGGCAGGGACGGGGGATGGTGGGGTGACTGCTAGGAAAGATGGGGTTTTTTGGGAGACGAAAACGCTCTAAATTTAGATCACGGTGTTGGTTGCACAATTCTGTGAATATGCTAAAAACCACTAAATTATACATTTGAAAGGGTGATTTGATGGTATACGAATCACATCTCAGAAAAAGCTGTTAAGAAACACCTATGGGGCGGGGTCCTGAAGTGGCCTGGCCTCCATCTGTGGTTTGTGAATCACAGATGATCCCTCAGAGGGCACTGGCTCAGACAAATCTCCCCCAACCCCCTGCACCTCCTCCAGGGGACAGAAAGAGAAGGTGGCGAGCGCCTGGAGAAATGCTGGCTGTCATGTGTGGCAGGCCGACCTAACCAAGCTGTGAATATTCAAGCCCGCAAGCTCAGCAGGCAGGGCAGGCCCACCGTGACTGAGGAGGCAAACGAGAGCTCCAGCGCTCCCACCCGACATGTGTGCGTCCTGAGGGGTACCGCCCGCTCCAGCTCTGCTCCCTTTCCCAGAGGCCCCGGGCTGAGCAGCACAATGGGAGACTGACAGGTTGCGGGGGTGAGTAGAAGGGAAACCCTACCTTAGGGGGTTCCCAGGAGCAGCCACCTCCCCTCCTGCTCCAGAGCCTGATGCTGGGAGGATCCAGGCCAGACTGGGCAACAGGGTCTCTCTGCCTCCCAGCTCAGCACAGGGGGTGTGACTCCCGCCTTCCTGGCAGCTGCCTGCACCCCCAGCTGTGACCCATCTCCACCATGACACACCTTCGTTAAAAGAAAATGCTCTGCAAACACCAGATACTGGCGTTTTTAGTGTTTCGCAGTGTCCAGTCACTCTTGCCAAGAACTGCAGACAGACTTTCAGTCACCAGCATCTGTTCACATGGGAGGGAAAAGGGGAGTCTTACAACCCCTCCTCTTCCCAGCCCTTCCCACGCCCTCCATGATTAACACCACTGCCCTGAGCACAGCTCCTGCCTTTGCATTGAACTCCCTTCAAACTCACATGAGCGCACACACACTTAAAACACGCAGAAACAAAAATAAGAAGCGGTTAGTACGGAGATCTATGCTGCAAAGTCAGATCGGGGCAGCTTTGCAGGCAACTCCCACTCAAGGGAGAGACTGAAGAGATCTCAAAATAGCTGAGAGGGCCACACGCAGCCGTCCAATGAGGCGGGATGCTCACGCGCCTGAGTTTTGGTCTTGACATCAGCATTGCTATTTTCCCCCTCATTTCCAAACCATTATGATGTCAAGTATATGTCTGCTGCTAGAATGGAGATGAGAGACTGTTACAAAGTATCCACATGACACCCTGTCTGTTGCTAGAATGGAGAAGACAATGAGAGACTGTTAAGAAGTATCCACTTGGCCAGAAGCAGTGGCTCAAGCCTGTAATCACAGCACTGTGGGAGGCCGAGAGGGGTGGATCACCAGGTCAGGTGATCTAGACCATCCTGGCTAAGGAGGTGAAACCCGTCTCTACTAAAAAAAAAAAAAACAAAGAAGTATCCACTCGTCATCCAATGTGCTACAAAAACACTCACCAATCAACCAACCAACCAACAGGCAGGAGAGGGCACCCAGCAAGTGCTCGCCCAGACAGGAGGCCAAGGCACCCTGCTGCTTGCCAGTTTGAGGTCCATGGTCTGTGAGGAACCAGGCCGCACAGCAGGAGGTGAGGAGGGTCAGCAGGCATCACAGGCTGAGCCCCACCTCCTGTCAAATCAGCAGCAGCATTAGACCCTCACAGGAGTGCGAACCCTATTGTGAGCTGCAACGCGATGGATCCAGGTTGCGAGAGCTGGGTTGTGAGCTCCTTAGGAGAATCTAAGGCTTGATGATCTGAGGTGGAACAGTTTCATCCCAAAACCATCCCCCCCAACCCACCATCGGGGGAAAAAATCGTCATCCATGAAACCAGTCCCTGGTGCTGAAAAGGTTGGGGACCACTACTATACATTAACCCGACTCAAATCAGATTATCAGCATCCCAAAATACGCATCACTGTTAAAAATGACCAGGTAACAGGAGGGAATCTATTCTGCCTTCCTACAAGAAAACCCTTAAAAGACAAAGAAGAGACTGACTACTCCAGATACTGAATTCAGACTCCGTGCGCCTCTACCAATACTTAATTCCCCCCAACTTCAGTCCCTCAGCTGAAAAACTAACTCCCCCACAGAAGTAAAAAATATTCACTAAAAAACGAAAGCGCAGTGCAGGGCTGCGTCGCGGCAGGCACGTCTATTCCGTCTCCTGACGAGCTCTTCCTGGACTTCTCAAAAGACATACGCCCACCCCATGGGGATTCCCACACGAGGCCTGCCAGAGCAATCTTCCTCAGAAAGGGCAAAAACCGTCTTCACTGCAGCTGAATCTCCTGACCTTTCCTTTTAGGTCAATTAAAAAAAAAATGACAGAGGAAAAACAGCCAGAGTAGTCCTCTCTCAGCAGCGGCCACAAAGTGTGTGAACCACAAAGCCCAATTACTGCACCAGGATGCCACACACCACAGCCCAGCCCACGAAATCAACAGGCCGCCTGCGCCCTTCAGTCCCCTGTACCATTCCCAGCTACACTAGCCCATGACGATCTGGTCACACAGCACTCAGAGCCTGACCAGTCAAACAACCATTCAGAGAATGCTTTCATTCCACTATCATCAGTAACTTACAAAAGCAAAACCTACACTACTTTCATTGTTAAGGATCTAAGAGTATTTTACATGAATATTCTTACTTTTTTTAAGCAGCAGCTAAAAAAAATTCACATCAGTTGAACAGTATTCAAAGTAAGCATGCCTTCTACCAGTGATGGAGGCTGATGGATCACCAGCCGTCAGCATCGGGACCGTGGAGAGGGTACAAGGAGGCGTTGGGGTAAAACACAGATTCCTCAACCCCACATCAAACCTGCTCTGAATGGGACTGATGTCTGGAGCGCGAGGGCAGGAAGGAGCATTCTCCTGGGCTCCCTAGGGGCTACGTGGAGTATGAAGATTGGAGAACCACTCCTCAAGGTCCTCTTCTCTGCCAGCGGACGGCACTGCTGGCCACCGTGCCAGGAAAACCCCCCACTGTTCTCTAAGTTCAGAATCAAAACACAGCCCCTGCAGACGAGTTGCCCACAGCGTCCTCCTATCAGGGCAGGCAAGACTCATTCTGCAAGGCACCGCAGCTTAGTCCACCGTCTGCCACAGTTATGAAGTGAGGATGAGCACGGAGAACACTTGAGGAAAACCATGAAACAGGAGCGCCCGCACAGGCATCAGCGCTAACAGTCAGCCCTCCCTCCACATGCCAGCACCGGCACTAACTGCAGGCTTTTGGGAGAACCATTAGACACAAGGTCAAAGGCTTTCTAAATGTATATGCCTTGCATTTTGATGTTCTGTTAAGTCTCAGGGCTTCACTTGTGGCCCAGGTTGCAGTGCAGTGATGCAATCACAGCTCACTGCCACCTAGAACTCCTGAGCTCAAGTGATCCTCCCACCCCAGCCTCCCAAGTAGCTGGGATTATACACACGCACCAGCACACCTAGCTAACTTCTTTTTTAGAGATGGGTGTTACTATGTTGTCCAGGCTGGTCTCAAACTCCTGGGCTCAAGTAATGCTCCCACCTCCGCTTCCTAAAGTGCTAGGATTACAGGCATGAGCCACCGCACCAGGCCTGGACTCTACAATTCTACTTCAGGCCATTTTAAACTTGACTGAAGGTTAAAAAAAATAAATGTAACTTCCCAGGGGGTTTAGCGGTTAGGATTTGACACTCTTTACCACCACAGCCCAGGTTTAAATTCTTAAGTAAATAAATAAACTCAACTAAATGGACAGATGCACAACGCTCCCGATGGGAGGACCGGGGGTGTGATGGTGTCACTGCCTAAATGCGATTTATCAGCAAACACAATCCAGTCCAAATCCTTCTGGACTCTGGCCGGGCGCGGTGGCTCACGCCTGTAATCCCAGCACTTTGGGAGGCCAAGGCAGGTGCATCATAAGGTCAGGAGATCAAGACCATCCTGGCTAACATGGTGAAACCCCATCTCTACTAAAAATACAAAAAAAATTAGCCGGGCATGGTGGCAGGCGCCTATGGTTCCAGCTACTCGGGAGGCTGAGACAGAAGAATGGCGGGAACCCGGGAGGCAGAGCTTGCAGTGAGCTGAGATCGCGCCCACTGCACTCCAGTCTGGGAGACTGAGCAAGACTCCGTCTCCAAAAAAAAAAAAAAAATCATCATCATCATTCTGCACTTTTAAAATTAGAACTTGGGGGCCAGGTGTGGTGGCTCATGCCTGTAATTCCAGCAATCTAGGAGGCCGAGATGGGCAGATCACTTGAGGTCAGGAGTTCAAGACCAGCCTGGCCAACATGGTGAAACCCCATCTCTACTAAAAATACAAAAATTAAGGCCGAGTACAGTGGCTCACGCCTGTAATCCCAGCACTTTGTGAGACCGAGGTGGGGGGATCACCTGAAGTCGGAAGTTCGAGACCAGCCTGACGAACATGAAGAAACCCCATCTCTACTAAAAATACAAAATTAGCCAGGCGTGGTGGCAGGAATCTGTAATCCCAGCTACTCAGGAGGGTGAGGCAGGAGAATCGCTTGAACCCGTGAGGTGGAGGTTGCAGTGAGCCAAGATCATGCCATTGCACTCCAGCCTGGGCAATAAGAATGAGACACTGTCTCAAAAAAAAAAAAATTAGCCAGGCATGATGGCGGGCGCCTGTAATCCCAGCTACTCGGGATGCTGAGGCACGAGAATGGCTTGAAGCAGCAAGGTGGAGGTTGTAGTGAGCCGAGATTGCACCACTGCACTCCAACCTGGGCAACAGAGCTAGACTGTCTCAGAAAAAAAAAAAAAAAAATAGAATCTGAAAAACTGATGGTAAAGTTCATGGAAAAAAAAATACATGAAAAAGCATACACTTTAAGTAAATGAGAAAAATCCTCCAACCTATCAAAATATACCATAAAACTACATAATTAATTAAAATGGCATAAAGAATGATACCAAGAAAAGATCAATGAATCAGAAAAAACCTCAAAAATACAGACCTTCTCCTGTGCACGTACAGTGTGCACACACCAGGTTGTCTGGGTCACTGTGTGAGTGTGCACACACACTTGCAAGTGTACACACAAGAGCATGCACACGCATGCACACACATGCAGACATGCTCACACACACATACGGGCACACAATCACACAGGCACACACATGCACAAAGATACATGCATGCACACACACATGCACACATACACACGTGCACACACCGTCACGCATGCATGCACACAGGCAGAGACACATGCACACACACATGCTCACGCGTATGCACGCACGGTCACACGCATGCACACACAGGCACACACAGGCACATGCACGCACACATGCTCACACGTTCACATACATGCATGCAATCATATGCACACACACACAGGTGTACACACGCAGGCTTTTTTCCAAGCATATGTTGTTCTGCATCCTGTTTTTGGTACATATTTTGTACATGTCTTTTGTACAAAATAAGAGAAAGCATTTCTTTAGGGTATAATCCTTAAAGCAAACTTGGGGGTCAGGGGACACGCACATTTAAAATTCCATTGAATGGGTGCCACTCACTAAGCAGTGAGGGCATGTTCTCTCCACCGTGCACCCATTGCCCAGCACTGCTCTCGCAGCACCCGCCCTGGGGCCTGCCTCGTGATGCCCTCTACCCTGCCTTCTGCTCTGCTTCAGAGGGCACCACCCTCCCTGAATGTAAGCTCTGCTTGATGCTGCAGGTACTTTCTCCCCACCGGTCACTATTTTTAACTTTCCCTGTGGCATCATTTTCCACACACAGACCTTCCTATTTTATATGGGCAAATCCATCCACCTCTTCTAGATTCTGCTGAATGTCTTGCTCAGAAAACCTTAGCTAAGATGTGCTTGGAGCTGGTACACAACAGACTGCAGTCAACTGTCACTGCAAGAGAGGGGGTTGCTCACATTGAAGGTCTTCAAGATGACATCGGGGCAGTGTGGGAGAGGGCAGGCTGAGGCCGTGGGGACAGTCAAGGCACCTGGTGTTTATGAGGGCAAGGGCTCAGCACCCCGAGATGACTACAAGGTGGGAGAGAACGCAGAAAGGGATGTGGACATCAGCTGTCAAACAACATCTCCTGCAGACCATTTGTTACCGTTGTACGTCTCGTCAGGGCCTTAATGAGGCTCAACATTAGACATCTCCCAATCACAAATACGTTAAGCAGCAGTAACCAAATCCTGCTAAGCAGTAGAAATACAGAAATTAAGGAGCTTGGCCTGGCACAGTGGCTCACACCTATAATCCCAGCTACTCAGGAGGCTGAGATGGGAGAATCACTTGAGGTCAAGAGTTCAAGACCAACCTGGGCAACATTAACAACACCCCCCTCTCCAAAAAAAGAAAAAAAAATTTTTTTTTCAATTAGCCAGGCATGGTGGTGCACGCCTGTAATCTCGGCTACTAGGGCGGCTGAGGCAGGAAGACCACTTGAGCCCAGGAGTTTGAGGCTGCAGTAAGGTGTGATCACACCACTGTAACCAGGCTGGGCAACAGAGTAAGACTTTATCTCTTGAAGAAAGAAGAAACAAAGGAAGGAGAAAGAGAGACAGAGAAGAGACAGAGAGAGAGGAGAGAAAGACAAGACCAGAAAGAGAGAGAGACACAGACGCCTCCACAAATGGTGATTCTGGCAAAAAGAGGAGAGTGAAGCACATCATGATCCTGTTCCTGCCCCACCACTCCCTGTAGAGACTGAAACTGGGGGCTAAGAACGGCAACTACATTGTACATCTGCAGGATCACTATTTTAAAAAGTCTAACAGCTTCTACAATATACCTTTAAAACTAGTCTCCTGCGTTAATTACCATAAGCAAGCATTCGAGGAATGAGGTCCCACTGTAAGGCTATGGTCAAGCCCTCCTCCAGCAGGTGGGCCCAGCGCAGGGAATCTGTCTGCACCCTCCCCATGCACAGCGGACTCTTCCTTTGACTGGTTAACACTCCCGGCCTAGAGCCAGGAGGAGCAGTGGAGCCAGCAGAACAGGCCTCGACATCCTGACGAGACTCACCGCAACATAACGGAGCCCAAACTCCAAGAAACACCCCGAAGTGGCTCATCATGACATAACCAAGTGCGGGCTCCAGGGAGTGCCGCTGCCCTCCAGCTGAAGCCCTGGGACGTGGAGAAGGCCTGTGTGCAGCGGCCTCTCTCCCGGAAGCAAGGGCACTTCCGCTCTGCTGCTTTAATGGCAGAGAGATGGCGTGTGTAAGGGTGGGTCATGGCAGCGGCAATCGAGCCAGGCCACACCTAGGAGAAGGACGCTAACAACTCTACTTCAGTCTGTCATTCCACCAGATTTCTTTAATAACTTACATGCAAACACACCATCTGGCTCTCTACACAGACAGACATGCAGCTCTTGACTAATGGGAGACACCCGTGGTAAACGTGCATCAGAAACCCCGTCAGTGACACTCCCGACAGAGGTGGAAATCAACAGAGGCTGAGCGGGGTTCAAAGAGAAATGTCAATGTCCTTCCTGTCTCATACCAGCTCCACGGTTTCTACACCAACTCGACACAGGAAGAGGACACTCTTTTAGTCAATGACATATCCCTATGGGGCTCCCCTGGGGCTCCCCTTCCAGCAAGCTGGGCACCCAGAGCTGCCTCCAAGGGTGTAAACAGAAGACCACAGGAGAAGAGCTGCAACACAGGCGAGAGGCTGGCAGCCAACGACAAGAGGAACCTGGAGAACAAAGCCAGGCAGCTGGCGCCCCTACACCTGGCCCAGGCTTCTCTATGAAGGGTCCAGAGAAAACGTGGTCTCCCAGGACCCAGCGAAGCTGGACTCCTGGACTGTGACCCAGGTTCCTCTGAGCCCTGGTATTCTGAGGTCTGTTCCCAGCACTCGGGCTCAGCACACAAGCACAGAAGAGCCACGCCTGGAGCTCAGCTTCTCATCTGGCTTCTTACTTGACTTGTTCCCAGGTCTTGGTGGCCAAATGCAGGACCCAGAGATCCTTGTAGTGGTAGAACTGCTCTCCGCTGGGAGAGGCAAACTCTCCTCCAAAGACCCACAGCTGTCCGCCACCTTGAGGCACCACCACCGCCTGTGAAAAGAAAGGTGACAGGTCACGGCACAGCCACACAGCAGCAGGGCCAGTGTCACGGGTGACCGGCAGTGGTGAGCGCTTCAGTACTATCTCAGCTGCCCCTCAATGTGACCGGCCCCACACTCAGCCATGTCCTCTCCTGCCTCTGAGGGGAGGATTCCAGAGAAGCACCCTCGTAGGAAAGCATGTCCTCAGTCAAGGCTCTGACAAACTTTCGCGGATCCCTAGGTTGCAAAATAAACATCCATTTAAAAGTAGACAATGCCATATCCCTTTAAAGTGGACACAGCTAGTTACTTTAAATATTAACAGTGGTGTGGTGCAACCTAGCAGTGTTTTCCTTTTACTAATATCTACAATAAAGCTGTCTGCCTGCTCTCGTTAATCCCTTTCCTAGCTGTTATGGACCAACTAAATTAGCCTCACAAGTACAATGTGCACCTAAAAGAAAGTGTTTATAGGCCAGGCACAGTGGCTCACGCCTGTAATCCCAGCACTTTGGGAGGCCAAGGCGGGTGGATCACGAGGTCAAGAGATAGACAGCATCCTGGCCAACATGAAACCCCGTCTCTACTAAAAATACAAAAATTAGCCGGGCGTGGTGGCACACACCTGTAGTCCCAGCTGCTCGGAGGCTGAGGCAGGAGAATCGCTTGAACCCAGGAGGCGGAGGGTGCAATAAGCCGAGACTGCGCCATTGCACTCCAGCCTGGGTGACAGAGCAAGACTCCGTCTCAAAAAAAAAAAAGCATTTATGTAATGTTTTCTCCTTTTAGAGACAGGGTCTTGCGCTGTCGCCCAGGCTGGAGTACGGTGGTACAATCATCAGTCATCACTCACTGCAGCCTCGACCTCGTGGATTCAAGTGACCCTCCCACCTCAGCCTCCTGAGTAGCTGGGACTACAGGCATGTGATATCATGCCCAGCTGTTTAATTTTTTGTAGCAAAGGGGTCTATGTTGTCCAGGCTGGTCTCAAACTCCTGGCTTTAGTTAATTCTCCCGCCTCAGCCTCCCAAAGCACCCTGGGAT
Organism: Mandrillus leucophaeus; assembly: GCF_000951045.1. NCBI lineage: Eukaryota > Metazoa > Chordata > Mammalia > Primates > Cercopithecidae > Mandrillus > Mandrillus leucophaeus. The sequence continues at coordinate 5,017,032 of NW_012098098.1, forward strand.
TACACACACGAGCCACCGCACCCAGCCTTACGTGACGTTACGAATGATTAATAAAGACTTCAGCACCACAGTAAAGGTGAAGGAGCGCAGTGGGAGTCATGTCCTCCGGGCCACACAGGGAAAGGCACTCTGGCAGCAGGGGATGCCAAGGAGAGAGCAGACCACCAACCAAAAACAAGGGCATCCCTGATGGGTCATCAGACACCACCAGCTACTCCACATGAGGCCCTCCGTGGCCCACTCCCTCTCAGGGCCCCAAGAACTGCGGGCGGCAGAGTCTTTAGGAGAAGGCCCACGTCCACCTGTGGGAAGAGCTGCCTGGACAGACTGCTGGGCTGCAAGCAGAGGCGGAGACCAGGCTCCACGGGGTCTTTCCTCCAAACCTGCAAGTTAAGCAGCGACCAAGGTCCAGGATGAGAAGAGCACGCTCCTAGGCAGTCCGTAGTAGTAACCACGCTGGAGGGGGACCTTCAGTGCTGCATCTCCACAGGTGAGAGCCGCCCACCCTGCCCAGGTCACGCAGCCAGCTTCGCGTGACTGTAATGCACCTGGTGGTGTAATTAAGCAAGAAAAAAAGGCCGGGCGCGGTGGCTCACGCCTGTAATCCGAGCACTTTGGGAGGCCGAGGCAGGCAGATCACAAGGTCAGGAGATCGAGACCATCCTGGCTACGGTGAAACCCCATCTCTACTAAAAATACAAAAAACTAGCCAGGTGTAGTGGCGGGCGCCTGTAGTCCCAGCTACTTGGAAGGCTGAGGCAGAAGAATGGCATGAATCCCGGATGCAGAGCTTGCAGTGACCCGAGATTGCGTCACTGCACTCCAGCCTGGGCGACAGAGCGAGACTCCGTCTTAAAAAAAAAAAAAAAAAAAGGACAGAGAGAAAAAGCAACCTGAGCACCCCGGCAGCAGGTGAAGCCCCATTTCCTGGCTCAGCCGTGGTCATTTCAGAGTTGGTTCTTTCATAAAAGCCTGTTGTTTTATTCTCTCTCATTTCGAGGTAAGAGTGAGGATCTAGCAGGATGAAGAATGGTTCCACACAGGGCGCAGAGAGGGCTGGCAAATGAGAGTGCCAACCTAAGGTCAAGTGCGCCCAGGTGGGCCAGACAGTGGTCCTCAGCAGGCTCCCTCCCAGCACCTCTGAGGTGGTGCTTCGCCCGCCCACACTTAGAAACGGCCACAGTGCCGCCCCTCTGCACTGATGTGGTTCCTTTTTGGCCAGACAGCGGGGGCAGGTAGCAGCAGCACACAGAGGTGGCATGTCCCTCTCCACCTCACCCACTTCCAGTCGTTCTTTGCGTCTGTCATCTCAGATGATGACTGACCTGTAAAAGAACAGGTCAGGTTTCCTATCATTCTAAAAGCCCAATAGTCCCACAGAAAGAAATTGACCAATTTACAGCTTCACAGCAGACATGATGACTGGCTCAAGGCTGAAACTTAACAAAT
>NW_012098098.1:5018650-5019015 GCF_000951045.1 Mandrillus leucophaeus
GTATTTTTTAGTAGAGACGGGGTTTCACCGTGTTAGCCAGGATGGTCTCAATCTCCTGACCTCGTGATCCGCCCATCTCGGCCTCCCAAAGTGCTTGAATCTAGAGGAAGTTAGGTGGCACAAACATGCCACCCGGTACAACAGAGTTTTAAAATGTCATCTCGTGGAAGACTATTCAATGCCATAGAACAATCCTACAATAATACATCAACGGGAGAGAACACTATAGAAAGAACACATACACGCACGCTCCAGTTTGCATGAAATAGATGCACAGAAATATGAACTGGCTGGGCGTGGTGGCTCGCAGCTCTACTTCCAGCGCTTTGGGAGGCTGAGACAGGCAGATCATGAGGTCAGGAGTT
>NW_012098098.1:5019556-5022444 GCF_000951045.1 Mandrillus leucophaeus
AAAAAAAAAAAAAAAAAAGAAATATGAACTGTACGTGCAGAGAAAACATTCAGAAAATATAAATTCACAGTTTAGGGAGAATGGACAATGGACTTTCCTTTTAATCCTTTTCATTTTTTATGGAATGAATACTTATGACTTACACAATCAGTCCCTAAAGCCATTCCTGGCCCGGTGCAGTGGCTCATGCCTGTAACGCCAACACGATGGGAGGCTGATGTGGGAGGACTGAGCCCAGGACTTTGACACCAGCCTGGGTAACAAGCAAGACCCTATTTTTAAAATACAAAAAATAAAGCCATTCTTAAAAAATGAAGTCAAACGGCCAAGTGCAGTGGCTCACGCCTGTAATCTCAGCTCTCAGGGAGGCAGAGGCAGGAGGATAGCTTGAGCCCAGGAGTTTGAGACCTGCCTGGGCAATATAGCAAGACCCTGTTCTCCACAAAAACAAAAACAAACAAACAAACAAAGACAAAAAAAAAAAAATGAAGTCAAACTCCAGGCAAAAGAGTGTAACGCACAGCACTGCTCTAACATTCTCTCCTCCATCTTAGTTAGAATCCCAGGCCCGACCCAGTCCGACCCAGAGGACCACACAAAGGCAGGCTGATCAGCGGTCTAAGAGCTTCGTATAGCCTACACCCCAAAGATAATGAACACCAAGGAACAAAATAAATATGATTCAAGGGAAGATTAAAACTACGAAGACCCACAGGTAAAACTTCCACTCCTGACCACGATGGAGCACATTAGCTCCCCACTGTCAACAAGGAAAAAACCAGACGGAACCTATGAAGCAACAACCTCCAGACAACGGGAAGCGGGAAGTGCAGGACTGCGAACCTGAGAGCCAGGAAACATGCCAGGGAGCCCTGACCCATGACTCCGGCCCCTGCAGGCAGCTTCTTCCCTGGTGCAGGGACAAGGGGCCCAGGCAGGGCAGGTGGTCTTGCACAGCTGAGGAGACAAGGACTGGAGTTCAGGGACATGGAGGCAGCTAAAAGTGACAGGGCAGAGCACTGGAGAGAGGAAGCTATGGGAGAAAGAGCCCTGGCAATCTGCACAGGGCGTCCCCTGGAGTCTCTGCACGCTAAGCTGCACCCTGGGAGGGGGAGACCAAGGAACCACTACTGTGAAGACAAAAGCATCTTCTGAGCTGAGAACTATCTGAGCTTACACAGGGCTTGGAAACAGGCAAGTTCCAACCAGACGAGGTGAAAAGATGTCACTGACCACACAGGTCATTTACTAAAGACTGCAGAAAGGCCACCACCGAGGGCTAAGCCAGCCCTAGAGAGTCTCAAAAGGATCAAGATGATCTGCAAGGAACTGAATCACCTGCCAGGACAAAACGCAACACTATTTGACAGATGAAAACATCCAGACACTCAGGCTGGGAGCAGCGGCTCATGCCTGTAATCCCAGCACTTTGGGAGGCCGAGGCCTCCGCACCAGCCGCCCATTGCCTGTCAGCTCTCCATGTGTCTACCAGACTCTCACGTGGGAAGAGGGAAGGCGGCTGAGAGTCAGTGCTGACATTACCTGGTGAGCACAGCGCCTCGGAGGTGGACTGGGGATGTCAACTTTGGTCCAGGCATCCTTTCTGATATTGTAGACATAGAGCTCGTTATACAAAAAAGTCTACAGGAAGGAAGAAGAATGTCAGTGTCACGAATGATACTGTGTCATCTCCAAGACAGTGGTGAGAACAATCTTAATCATGACAGTTCCCTGGGAAACTGACATCCTAAAGCAATGGAAACGATACCAGTAATGCAGGGAGGCCACTGGGTCCCCGGGGGGCCCTCGGGGATGGTGACACAATGAAAACGACCCAAGGCCCAGGAATCTGGAAGGCACTGAAAGCCCTTGCTGTTGTTTACTAGGACTGGTCATTCTCCTAATTCAAGTCTAGTTTTTATGTTTTTGTTTTTTCTGAGATGGAGTCTTGCTCTGCTGTGCAGGCTGGAGTGCAGTGGTGCAATCTCGGCTCACTACAACCTCTGCCTCCCGGGTTCAAGCGATTCTCTGCCTCAACCTCCCGAGTAGCTGGGATTACAGGCACCCACCACCACGCCCGGCTAATTTTTGTATTTTCAGTAGAGATGGGGTTTCACCACATTGGCCAGGCTGGTCTCAAATTCCTGACCTCAGGTGATCTGTGGCCTCCCAAAGTGCTGGGATTACAGGCATGAGTCACCATACCCAATCAAGCCTAGTTTCTAAATGCACGAAAACTAAGAGGAAGATGGACAAACCCCCAGGTTTGTCCCCAGCAGTTGAACCCCCAGGGCCCATCCCGGGCTGCAGGGAAGGTGAGCTCCTGCTTTGGTGTTTCACACACAATTGTGAAACACAGGTCTCTCTGGCCTGCTCAAAAATAAAAAATAGCCCTACAATTTATCAGCACTTTCCCTATTTAAGACAACCTGAAAGCTGAGTGTGAAACCTGGAAACCCACTGGGAGGAAGAACGGCACAGACGACCACAAAGACAGGTCCGCCTGTCAAGAGTGATGATGGCGGAACTGGGGCTCAGTCTAAGTCCAAGGAATGGAGACCCCAGGACCACCGACGTCATCAACAGCCATGCCAGTGCCTGGACCATCCTGGCGACATCTCACGTCAGGCTGACAGCTCAAGTGCGTGATACGAGGGGGTAAAGGGGCCAACGCGTATTTGATGTCACTGCTTTAAGTTAACTTTCTATCAAGTGATACTCATGCAATATGGGAAGAAAAGAAAAAATATATACTTTACTTTTTGGCCGTTGAAATATTCACCTCCGAAAAGGATTAATTCATCTTTCTCAGGATGAACCGAGAGGGAGGCATTTAACCTACAAAAGACACAAGCGGCAGGTCAGCACGGTCATCCCCCAACAACCAC
>NW_012098098.1:5023984-5026441 GCF_000951045.1 Mandrillus leucophaeus
CACCACCGAGGGCTAAGCCAGCCCTAGAGAGTCTCAAAAGGATCAAGATGATCTGCAAGGAACTGAATCACCTGCCAGGACAAAACGCAACACTATTTGACAGATGAAAACATCCAGACACTCAGGCTGGGAGCAGCGGCTCATGCCTGTAATCCCAGCACTTTGGGAGGCCGAGGCCTCCGCACCAGCCGCCCATTGCCTGTCAGCTCTCCATGTGTCTACCAGACTCTCACGTGGGAAGAGGGAAGGCGGCTGAGAGTCAGTGCTGACATTACCTGGTGAGCACAGCGCCTCGGAGGTGGACTGGGGATGTCAACTTTGGTCCAGGTATCCTTTCTGATATTGTAGACATAGAGCTCGTTATACAAAAAAGTCTACAGGAAGGAAGAAGAATGTCAGTGTCACGAATGATACTGTGTCATCTCCAAGACAGTGGTGAGAACAATCTTAATCATGACAGTTCCCTGGGAAACTGACATCCTAAAGCAATGGAAACGATACCAGTAATGCAGGGAGGCCACTGGGTCCCCAGGGGGCCCTCGGGGATGGTGACACAATGAAAACGACCCAAGGCCCAGGAATCTGGAAGGCACTGAAAGCCCTTGCTGTTGTTTACTAGGACTGGTCATTCTCCTAATTCAAGTCTAGTTTTTATGTTTTTGTTTTTTCTGAGATGGAGTCTTGCTCTGCTGTGCAGGCTGGAGTGCAGTGGTGCAATCTCGGCTCACTACAACCTCTGCCTCCCGGGTTCAAGCGATTCTCTGCCTCAACCTCCCGAGTAGCTGGGATTACAGGCACCCACCACCACGCCCGGCTAATTTTTGTATTTTCAGTAGAGATGGGGTTTCACCACATTGGCCAGGCTGGTCTCAAATTCCTGACCTCAGGTGATCTGTGGCCTCCCAAAGTGCTGGGATTACAGGCATGAGTCACCATACCCAATCAAGCCTAGTTTCTAAATGCACGAAAACTAAGAGGAAGATGGACAAACCCCCAGGTTTGTCCCCAGCAGTTGAACCCCCAGGGCCCATCCCGGGCTGCAGGGAAGGTGAGCTCCTGCTTTGGTGTTTCACACACAATTGTGAAACACAGGTCTCTCTGGCCTGCTCAAAAATAAAAAATAGCCCTACAATTTATCAGCACTTTCCCTATTTAAGACAACCTGAAAGCTGAGTGTGAAACCTGGAAACCCACTGGGAGGAAGAACGGCACAGACGACCACAAAGACAGGTCCGCCTGTCAAGAGTGATGATGGCGGAACTGGGGCTCAGTCTAAGTCCAAGGAATGGAGACCCCAGGACCACCGACGTCATCAACAGCCATGCCAGTGCCTGGACCATCCTGGCGACATCTCACGTCAGGCTGACAGCTCAAGTGCGTGATACGAGGGGGTAAAGGGGCCAACGCGTATTTGATGTCACTGCTTTAAGTTAACTTTCTATCAAGTGATACTCATGCAATATGGGAAGAAAAGAAAAAATATATACTTTACTTTTTGGCCGTTGAAATATTCACCTCCGAAAAGGATTAATTCATCTTTCTCAGGATGAACCGAGAGGGAGGCATTTAACCTACAAAAGACACAAGCGGCAGGTCAGCACGGTCATCCCCCAACAACCACCGGAGCGCCGTCCCCTTCCTCACAGAATCCTGTCACCACAGACTGGCTGCCTCTGCACTTTCTGAAAGCAGAGCCTGGCATTGAGAGAGGAAGCAAAGGTGCCACTTGAACACCAACCCCTCTACCAGTGCCCAGGGCCACACTCCAAGGACAGCCAAGGAGCTGGGCTGGCACAGCGTCTGGTTGTCTTAAAAAAAAAAAAAAAAGCCCCCAGGCAGGAACAAGTCCAGATGCTCTTACTGATGTATCAGATGTTCCAGAACAGTCTTTTTTTTTTTTTTTTGAGATAGAGTTTCCCTCTTGTTGCCCAGGCTGGAGTGCAATGGCACGATCTCGGCTCACCATAACCTCCACCTCCTGGGTTCAAGCAATTCTCCTGTCTCAGCCTCCCGAGTGGCTGGGACTGCAGGTGCCCGTCACTACACCCAGTTAATTTTTGTATTTTTTCAGTAGAGATGGGGTTTCAGTGTGTTGGCCAGGCTGGTCTCAAACTCTGACCTCAAGTGATCCGCCCACCTCAGCCTCCCACAGTGCTGGGATTACAGGCGTGAGCCACTACACCCGGCCCTCAGAACTGTCCTCTTTTAACAGCCTATTCTCTCAAATCACCTCAAAATTGTTCTAAAAAGTTCAGTATCTAGGCCAGGAGCGGTGGCTCACGCCTGTAATCCCAGCACTTTGGGAGGCCGAGGCAGATGGATCATGAGGTCAAGAGATCGAGACCATCCTGGCCAACATGGTGAAACCCTGTCTTAACTGAAAATACAAAAACTAGCTGGGCATGGTGGCACGTGCCTGTAGCACAGCTACTCAGGAGGCTAAGAGAGGAGAATCAC
>NW_012098098.1:5027576-5030034 GCF_000951045.1 Mandrillus leucophaeus
AGAGCTTGCAGTGAGCCGAGATCTGGCCACTGCACTCCAGCCTAGGCGGCAGAGCGAGACTCCGTCTCAAAAAAAAAAACAAAAAAAAACAACAAAAAAAAAACATAGGACCACTTCAGTTGAAAGTAATGAAAGACACAGTGACTATCTGGCGAGTCACTGGGAAAGATCCTCCCTTCAGAATCCTCTATGATGGTGTTCCCCAAGGATGCTCCATAATGCCAGCTCCAAAAGATGCTTCTCAAAGGAAAAACAGGTTTCAAGGTCAAGTGAGTTTGGGAAATCTGAGAACTCTATTTTCTGTTGGGGATTTATTTGCATAGAAACACATCACAGGCTGGGGATTTCTGCAGGAAAGAAACCAGTATTAAAAGCTAAACAAAGAATCACCACATGATCCGGCCATTCGTTCCTAGGCATCGGTTCAGATACCTGTATGCAATGCTCATTACAGCCTCACTCACAAAAGCCAAACAGGAGAAATAACCTAAGTGTCGGTCCACAGATGAGTGGACAAGCTCAATGTGGCATATCCACAGACCGAATAGGATTCCGCCTTAAGAAGAAATAAAGTTCTCACACATGCCATAGAACTGATGAACCTGGACATACCAGGTGAAGGAAGCCAGTCACAAGAAGACAATTCTATCACTCCACTTATGCAAAATCCCTAGAATAGGCCAATTCACAGTGACAGGAAGTTGACCAGAAGTGACCAAGGGCTGGGGGAGGGGAAACAGGGAGTGACCCTTGAAGGGTATAGACACTTGTCCCATCTTTTGGCTTCCCTGGGCTACAATGGAAGAAGAATTATCTTGGGCCACACACAAAATACACTAACACTAACAATAGCCGATGAGCTTAAAAAAAAATCTCATCATGTTTTAAGAAAGTTTACGAGTATGTGTCAGGCTGCATTTGAAGCCATCCTGGGCTACGGGTTAGATGAAGTTGGTCTAGAGTTTCTAATTGGGGTGATAAAACAATGTTGCAACTGGATAGTGCTAATGGTTTCACAGTGGCATTAAGTAATCCCACTGAACTGTACAGTTTTAATGATTAAAATGGCAAATTCTGGCCAGGTACATTGGCTCACACTTGTAATCCCAACACTTTGGGAGGCCGATGCGACCGGATCACCTGAGGTTGGGAGTTCAAGACCAGCCTGACCAACATGGAGAAACCTCGTCTCTACTAAAAATACAATATTAGCCAGGTGTGGTGGCACATGCCTGTAATTCCAGCTACTCGGGAGGCTGAGGCAGGAGAATTGCTTGAACCTGTGAGGCAGAGATTGCAGTGAGCCTAGCACACCATTGCACTCCAGCCTGGGCAACAAGAGCGAAACGCTGTCTCAAAAAAAAAAAAAAAAAAGAATAAAGTGTTTCCCAAATTCCTCTGACCCTGAATCTTTTCTCACTGAACACCTAATGATTTTGGCAGAAAAGTACCAAACACAACTTTGGAAACAATCCACACGGGGCCCAAACCGAGGCCCCCACCCAGCCACCAGCGGCACTAGCCCAGGTGTTTCTGCCGCACAGGCAGATGAGGTACTGAGGCAGCTGGTGTCATATCCCTTTTCCAGGTAGGTCACATCAGAGCCAATCCTGAGGGTATATTCATTTAGAAACTGGTCACTCTCACGAGGTTCTCAACTAATACGATTAAGAGGTACGAGGTTCGAAGTTATTAGGTTACCAAGCAAAAGGTCTTCATCTCAGGAGAGCTGCTTCAGTAACTGCTCCCTCCTATTAGGAAGCATTTCGGGCTGACCCAGGGAACTGCCAACACCTTAAATTATATCCTGACATGACATCTGACTTTCAGGCAACATTATTTATGGAAAAATTCTAAAATATCGTTTCAAAACAAAACAAAATGTAAAAGGCCAGGCACGGTTACCTGAGCCCAGGAACTCAAGACCAGCCTGGGCAACATAAAAAATGTCTCTACAAGAAAAAAAATAAAACCAATCCCCTTTCAAAGTGGCTTTCCTCGGGAGTGCTGGAACGTCAGAAGCCATTTGCTCCAACAACTCAAATGAAAACGTGGCCAGGTAGTGGCTTACGCCTGTAATCCTGTCACTTTGGGAGGCCAAGGAGGGTGGATTGCAAGGTCAGGAGATGAGACCATCCTGGTTAACACGGTGAAACCCCGTCTCTACTAAAAATACAACAAGTTAGCCGGGCGTGGTAGCGGGTGCCTTTACTCCCAGCTACTCGGAAGGCTGAGGCAGGAGAATGGTGTGAACCTGGGAAGCAGAGCTTGCAGGGAGCTGAGATCGTGCCACTGCACTCCAGCCTGGGCGACAGAGCAAGATTCCTTCTCAGAAAAAAAAGAAAATGTACATTTACAGCCGGGCACAGTGGCTTATGCCCGTAATCCCAGCACTTTGGGAGGCCAAGGCAGGTGGATCACCTAAGGTCAGGGGTTCGAGATGAGCCAGGCCAACATG
>NW_012098098.1:5030084-5032547 GCF_000951045.1 Mandrillus leucophaeus
CCTGAGGTTGGGAGTTCAAGACCAGCCTGACCAACATGGAGAAACCTCGTCTCTACTAAAAATACAATATTAGCCAGGTGTGGTGGCACATGCCTGTAATTCCAGCTACTCGGGAGGCTGAGGCAGGAGAATTGCTTGAACCTGTGAGGCAGAGATTGCAGTGAGCCTAGCACACCATTGCACTCCAGCCTGGGCAACAAGAGCGAAACGCTGTCTCAAAAAAAAAAAAAAAAAAGAATAAAGTGTTTCCCAAATTCCTCTGACCCTGAATCTTTTCTCACTGAACACCTAATGATTTTGGCAGAAAAGTACCAAACACAACTTTGGAAACAATCCACACGGGGCCCAAACCGAGGCCCCCACCCAGCCACCAGCGGCACTAGCCCAGGTGTTTCTGCCGCACAGGCAGATGAGGTACTGAGGCAGCTGGTGTCATATCCCTTTTCCAGGTAGGTCACATCAGAGCCAATCCTGAGGGTATATTCATTTAGAAACTGGTCACTCTCACGAGGTTCTCAACTAATACGATTAAGAGGTACGAGGTTCGAAGTTATTAGGTTACCAAGCAAAAGGTCTTCATCTCAGGAGAGCTGCTTCAGTAACTGCTCCCTCCTATTAGGAAGCATTTCGGGCTGACCCAGGGAACTGCCAACACCTTAAATTATATCCTGACATGACATCTGACTTTCAGGCAACATTATTTATGGAAAAATTCTAAAATATCGTTTCAAAACAAAACAAAATGTAAAAGGCCAGGCACGGTTACCTGAGCCCAGGAACTCAAGACCAGCCTGGGCAACATAAAAAATGTCTCTACAAGAAAAAAAATAAAACCAATCCCCTTTCAAAGTGGCTTTCCTCGGGAGTGCTGGAACGTCAGAAGCCATTTGCTCCAACAACTCAAATGAAAACGTGGCCAGGTAGTGGCTTACGCCTGTAATCCTGTCACTTTGGGAGGCCAAGGAGGGTGGATTGCAAGGTCAGGAGATGAGACCATCCTGGTTAACACGGTGAAACCCCGTCTCTACTAAAAATACAACAAGTTAGCCGGGCGTGGTAGCGGGTGCCTTTACTCCCAGCTACTCGGAAGGCTGAGGCAGGAGAATGGTGTGAACCTGGGAAGCAGAGCTTGCAGGGAGCTGAGATCGTGCCACTGCACTCCAGCCTGGGCGACAGAGCAAGATTCCTTCTCAGAAAAAAAAGAAAATGTACATTTACAGCCGGGCACAGTGGCTTATGCCCGTAATCCCAGCACTTTGGGAGGCCAAGGCAGGTGGATCACCTAAGGTCAGGGGTTCGAGATGAGCCAGGCCAACATGGCAAAACCCCTCTCTATTAAAAACACAAAAATTAGCTGGGTGTGGTGGCTGGCGCCTGTAATCCCAGCTACTTGGGAGGCTGAGACAGGAGAATCACTTGAACCTGGGAGGCAGAGGGTGCAGAGAGCCAAGATCACGCCACTGCACTGCAGCTTAGGTGACAGAGTGAGACTCCGTTTCAAAAAAAAAAAGTACATTTACCACGTGTAACTTACAATTGGCCCTGAGGGCAACATGCAAACTAAAGGGAAAAAGAAAACCCAAATCCTAATGGATATTAAGTGAAAACCAGGAAGGACATCGGCCTATGGGAGTGGCCCCAACACCACTCACTCTGCTCAGGGGCTGATCACCACGCTCCTCCCACCTCTGGGCAGGTGATGATAACCCTGCTCTGAGGCCGGTGGGTGGGACTTGGGCACCAGAGCCATCACATGCGCCTCGTTAACGCAAACGCAGCACAATCGAGACCCCCCACTCCCGACGGGCAACCCCGGCTTCCACTCGGGCCTGCAGCAGCTTTATTAAGACGGTAAATGCTGCAAGGTTAATCTCCTACTGCGGGAAATAAAGCAAACCATTTCTCACTCCAGCTCATCCCACATGTGTATGAAATCCTACAGACTCGGAATATTTCTACGTACTTTTCAAATTCATTTAAAATGGCTCATACTCAATTTATGTTTACAAACTTTTCAAATGAGAATTTAAGAGCATTACAAACACTGCAAAAATCAAGGTGATTTTCAGCTTTCTGCCTACAATAGGCACTTTTAAAATACCTTAAGAACCAAAGAAAAGCTCATTGGGTCAACACTTTCATCCACACATCATGACCAGTGGAGGAGCTTTCAAAGCTGGCACAGGAGTCCAGAGGCAGCGGTTGTGCCGGAGGCCCTGCTCCCAGGTTCTATGACAGTAAAGCTCAACAGCCTCATTTCATTTCTTCAGAAATGACCGAGAACAGGTTTTAATAATGAAAATGTTCCAAGTGCCTGATTATTTACAAAACCTGGTGCTATTTAAAGCAGTTTTTCAATGCATAGAAGAAAAGGAAGGCCAGGCGCGGTGGCTCAAGCCTGTAATCCCAGCACTTTGGGAGGCCGAGACAGGCAGATCACAAGGTCAGGAGATCGAGACCATC
>NW_012098098.1:5032597-5038125 GCF_000951045.1 Mandrillus leucophaeus
AAAAAAAAAAAAAACTAGCCGGGCGAGGTGGCGGGCGCCTGTAGTCCCAGCTACTCGGGAGGCTGAGGCAGGAGAATGGCGTAAACCCGCGAGACGGAGCTTGCAGTGAGCTGAGATCCGGCCACTGCACTGCAGCCTGGGCGACAGAGCGAGACTCCGTCTCAAAAAAAAAAAAAAAAAAAAGAAGAAAAGGAAACAGATATACAATGCGAAAAATGCTACTTGCTCACCTTGGTGAGGGCGGGGGGCACGGAGTTTCCACAATCTGAGTCCTCTTGGCATCGAGCGTCTGGAAATGGGCTATGAGCGCTTCCAGGTCTTCCTAGGGCAAGCAAGCAGGCACAGATGAGACTTGTTTCCAAGACCTGCCGCGGAGCCACAGCCTGCCCAGCTTTACCCCAGTCAGTGTGATTCGACTGGGCTCAGTCACGTCTGTGAATTGTAACATACTGTGCCTGCGTCTGAAATGCAGAGTTTGACACATTCACAAGTAACCAGAGCTTGACCTCAAAGGCAGTTTGCTTAAAGGGTAGATGTGTGCACCAAGTACTATCTCACTCCACACCCCTAATGCTCCCCCTGCAAGACCTTCCACTTAGACAAGCCCATCGTGACTTCACCGCAGACACTCTCAGCACCTCTCAGAGCCCAGGCCCGGGCCGTCGCACCTGCCTGCCTTCCTGTCTGCAGAGCAGTGTCAGATACATTTATCTTGCTCACTTGTTTCCTCCACATCCCTCCACCCCAACAAAATAGTAAAATATGAGCTCCACCAGAGCAAGACGGTGTCTGGTGAAAACACTGCCTGCACAGCAAGGGCTCAGCAAATACCTGCTGCAGTCGATCCGTGTAAGATGGTGTCAATTCTTACTACCATGGAGAGTGACTCGAGGCACGGATGTGCCAGCACAGAGGGCAGCACTGGAACCCAGTGTTCCTGCCTCAGTCCCAGTGCCCGTTTCCCAACATTTACGAGACACTCCCATACCACACCCGAGCCTGACACTTCAAGTTCCTTCTAGCCTTCGGTGTCCGTCTTGCAGCTACACACACCTGCAGACCATCTTCCCTCCCCCACACCCATCTCTCCAACCTCACCTCCCACCCTGCATCACTCTCCAAGATACACTGGCGTCCTCTCCGCTCCTTTAATGAAAACACCGGGTTCCCTCAGCCCGCCACGCCCCACCTCGTGCTTCCTTCAGCCCACCCCTCAGTCTCGGGGTGAACGTCAATCCCTCCCAGAGGCTCTCGCAGCAGGGTACACTGCTTAGTATTCTAAACTATGCAATATTTAAAACACACAAGTTATGGAACTTTATCCAAGACACTCCTGTGCACCGTTCCCAGGGTAAGGAATAAAGTGTCACCCGCATGTACCCACCCACACATCCCCCGAAGTAACCATTACCTGGAACTCGGTGCTTATTAGTTGCAAGCTTTTCTTCACACTTTTATTACACATGTGTATTCCTAAGCAACATATAGTATTGTTTTACCTTTTTTTTTTTTTGAGACGGAGTCTCGCTCTGCCGCCCAGGTTGGAGGTGCATGGGCATGATCTCGGTTCACTGCAAGTTCCGCCTCCCGGGTTCACACCATTCTCCTGCCTCAGCCTCCTGAGTAGCTGGGACTACAGGCACCTGTCACCACGCCCAGCTAATTTTTTGTTTTTTTTTTTTTAGTAGAGACGGGGTTTCACCTTGTTAGCCAGGATGGTCTCAATCTCCTGACCTCGTGATCCGCCCGCCTCGGCCTCCCAAAGTGCTGGAATTACAGGCTTGAGCCACCACGCCCAGCCATAATATTGTTTTACATTTTTAAATGTCATTAAACAGACTAGGCACAGTGGCTCACGCCTGTAAACCCAGCACTTTGGGAGGCCAAGACAGGTGGATCGCTTGAGGTCAGGAGTTCGAGACCAGCCATGACCAACATGGTGAAACCCCGTCTCCACTAAAAAATACAAAAATTAGCCGGCACAGTGGCGCACACCTGTAGTCCCAAACTACTCGGGAGGCTGAGGCAGGAGAATTGCTTGAGCCCGGGAGGTGGAGGCTGCAGTGAGCTGAGATCGCACCACTGCAACACTCGCTCTGGGTGACAGAGCAAGACTCCATTTCAAAAAAATAAAAATAAAAAATTAAATGTCATTAAATGGTATCATACTGTATATTCTTTCAGCTTGTTTTGCTCAACGCCGTTAAACAAACAGTTCAAATTCCAGCATCTATGCGCCAGGAGAGCTCTGCTGCTGCTCCTCGAAGGCAGCAGTCTTTAACCTGGGCTGAACCTCATCATCATTGGGGGACTGAAGGAGAGCAAGGTGGCAGGGTCTGGGTGACACCAGTGGCCTAGTCAGCGACAGCCTCTCCACAGTGACAATAAGCTGAACGCTGAAAAGACGAGTCAGGCGGAGTATGGTTGGGGTACAGGTAAGACCACAGACAGAACTTGGCATGTTTGAGACACTAAAATAAAGGCATTGTGGCTGCAGTGAGCCCAGGGAGACAGGTGGAAAGACAGGCAGAGGCCAGCACCAAGTGAAGGTGCGAACCAGGTGACCTGATACATGAGTTCTGTGGGAGCAGAATTCCAAGCTGTCCCCAAGATCCCCTTCCCCCTAATAATTCCCAGGACTGCAAAATAATGGGATACCACTCTCGTGATTAGGTTGCATTACAGACACAGCTGAATTTAAAGAGATGATCTTCTGTGGGTCTAGCCTAATCAGACGACCAGTTATTTTAAAGGTTTATTTCGAGGGTTGATTAAGATAACATACAAACCCCAGGACTGATAGACTCTCTCTCTTAAGGGAAGCTACTGTTACAATCACCTTAGTATTGGGCACTGGAGGGAGACATGAAGATGAGTAAAAATGACAGGTAACTGGCCGGGCACAGTGGCTCACGCCTTGTAATACCAGCAATTTAGGAGGCCGAGGTGGGTGCATCACCTGAAGTCAGGAGTTCGAGACCAGACTGACCAATATGGTGAAACCCAGTTTCTACTAAAAAATACAAAATTAGCCGGTGTGGTGGTGCATGTCTGTAATCCCAGCTACTTGGGAGGCTAAGGCAGGAGAATCGCTTGAACCTGGGAGGCGGAGGCTGCAGTAAGCCAAGATCGCGCCACAGCACTCCAGCCTGGGCAACAAGATGAAACTCCTTCTCAAAAACAAACAAAAAAAAAGCAGAAAGCAGATAACAGCTGGTTACTGAGTGCTTACTTTCTGCCAAGCACCATTCTGAAGATGCCACACAGATGAATTGACTTCCTGTGCCACAACCCTGGCCAGCAGGCCATGGTACTGCAGTCCAGCCTGGGCGATACAGCAAGACTCCGTCAAAAAAAAAAAAAAAAAAAAAAAAAGTCAGAGCCTAAGAGGAGTGTGAGGGGAAAAGTCCAACTCTATTATTTAAGAGATGAGGACGTGGAGAGATCAATGACTCAGGAACAAAAGGGACAAAGGAATGTGGTCAAGAGCTCCTGATTCAGGACATCTGGTCACACTCCAGTTCCATATCACTTCATGGTTCACCTGTTGGTCTGACTTCCTGTCAAATGGGAGTATCAGTGCTAAGGAACTGACCTGGTTGTGAGGATGAAAGCCCAGGGAGCTGTGCCTGGCACACGGCAGGCCATAAAACTGCCCCCGGTTAGCGAACCCACGAGCAGCAGCCGCAGAACACTCAACCCCAAATTCAGGACGGATCCTCCTGCAGACCCTGGACTGAGGACCAGAGGGAAGGAGACAACCGTGATGGCTGCCATCAGCTGCTACGGGATACCCCGCGGCTCCAGTGCCTTCTTCACTTAACCATCTGCTGCTTACTCCTCAGGGCCGCTGTGACGACTATCTGTCCTCTTTAGAAAAACGAGAAGGGTGAGGTTCAGAAAAGTTAAGAGTCTTACTTCCAGGCCACACATCTTGCAGAGGCAGCCCCAGGCTCAACCTCACGTCGTCCTACGCCAAACCCCTGCCTCTTCTCACCACCCAGCCTACCTTTAGAGGGAGGGAGGAGTGGGAGGAAACGCAGAAAAACGCCCGGGACACCACACGAAGAAAATCAACCACGTTAAAGGAGGCAGCTCCGTCGCTCTTCGAGAAGCGGCCAGACACACGTGGAGACTCGGGAGGGGGCGGGCCCCGTCCAAGCTGCCCGGACACGGCGCCGGGGCAGTTTCTACGGCCTCCAGCTCTCCCGCGGGGCCGGCGCAGCTCCCACGGCGACCCGCAACCCCGGGCGGAGCTGGCAGTCGGACGAGGCTGCACGGCCGCCACGTCGGGCCCCTAGGCCCGGTCTGACTCGCTCACCTCCTCCTTCCGCGAGCGCTTAGACACCTTCTTCTCCATCTTGACGGCCGTCTTCTCCGCGCCGCGGCCCTTCTTCTCCTTCTTGCCCTTCTTGCCCATCTTGTCGGGTCCCAAGCCGCGATGGGACACCAAGGTACCAAACGGCGCGCGCTCTCCGCCCAAAACCGGGCGCTCGTGGGGCGGAGCTCGGCGCACAGAAATGGAGTCACTTCCGGCCTCGAGTTCGAGTCGCTTCCGGTGGAGGTGCGGCTGGGCGCCCTACGAGGTTGAGTCTTGGAGCTCGGTCTTGCGCAGCGGGTTCGGGGGTCTCGAACTCTGCATAAGGCCTCGGAGAAGATGACCCGGCCTGGGCGCAATGCCTGATGCCTGTAACCCTGGCGCTTTGGGAGGCGTTGGCAGGCGGATCGCTTGAGTCCTGGAGTTCGAGTCCAGCCTGGGCAACAAAGCGAGAACCACGCCCCCCCCACTCCCGCCCCGCCCCATCTCTACAAAAGAAAAAAAAAACAAACATTAAACGGGCGTAGTGTCTCGCGCCAGTGGTCCTAGCTCTTCGGGAAGCTGAGGCGGGAAGATCGCTTGAGTCAAGGAGTTCCAGGCAGCAATGCGCCACTGCACCCCAGCCTGGAACAAGATCCTGTTTCAAAAAACAGAAAAGATGGCAGCCCCGGCCTGACATACTCGGGCCATGCTCGCCATTCTCACGCCCTGTGCCTCCACCTAGCCTGTCCCCGTGTCCTAGGAGACGTGCCCTCTGAGTTTTATTTTTTTATTTTTATTTTTAGAGACAGGGTCTTGCTCTGTTGCCCAGGCTGGAGTGCAGTAGCGCGATCTCGGCTCACTGCAACCTCCGCCTCCTGAGGAGCTGGGACCACAGGAGCCCACCATGCCCGGCTAATTCGCTCTTTCTGTTTTCCCAGGGTGCACGTGCCCCCTGTGAAGGCACGTTGCTTAGCCCTGTGTAGAACTGCCTAAGTGGGTGACTCTTGAGCTAACCCCATTTTTTCCCCTTGGACAAATCAAATGAGTGCTGTGGCCTCATTTCCTAGAAAAAAAATTAATACAGTTACAACAGTTTGCAGACCCTAAGTAAGACAGTCCCGGCTGAGCGCGGTGGCTCATGCCTGTAATCCTAGCACTTTGGGAGGTCGAGGTGAGTGGATGACGAGGTCGAGAGTTCGAGACCAGCCTAGCCAACATGGTGAAACCC